>NC_091286.1:456082309-456410809 GCF_032444005.1 Ranitomeya imitator | reverse complement strand
TGCTGATGCTCCTGCTGGCTCTGTTGTAACTGCTGCCGTTGCTCCTGCTGGCTTTGCTGCATCTGCTGCCGTTGCTCCTGCTGGCTCTGTTGTATCTGCTGCTGGCTCTGTTGTATCTGCTGCATCAACAGCCTGTTGGTCTCTTGCTGCCTTTGCTCCTGCTGGACCAAGTGTTTCAGCAGGTCCTCCATTTTCTCCGGCAATGCTTGCTGGCTTGCAACAGCCTTGACCCAGGACATTCAAAAATAAACTCACGTCTCGTCTCCGCTGGGAACGCTGCTCGCAGGTCTCCACCAATTGTAGCGATTTCACTCACTCAGCTGCGACGGCTGACACTCAGGAGACGTGTTCCTTTAAAGTTCACTGGGTTTATTGCTTCATAAACCATGTGGCAAAACAACAGAAAGCAAAATAGCCTTTGGTTCAGGCAAAGGAAAACAAGTGTCCAGTTCATCCGGCTCAGTCCTGAAGCCGAACACACTCAGGAGGGTTTCACCTCCACACATATCTGCTGTGTAAAGGATTAGCCAGTCTTATATAGGACTAACCACACCCAGTAATCTATCACATGATTAGCCATGTGGTCTGACATCACCACAGGTCCTGAAACACAAACATATGGTTATATAAAACAACGCAATATTCCGGGCTACATTACAGCAACAAGGCACTTATGTGGCACATACCTCCCATCGACTACACACCCTTTAGCCATGCTACAATACATATATTTGTCTACTGACATATATATATATATATATATATATATATATATATATAGACAGTATATATGTTTGTTTTTTTTGACACATGGATCCCTTGTATTGGCGTATGTTGGTTTTGCAAGCCTGCGATAAAAACACGCAGTACGGATGCCATACGGATGTCACACGGATCATTTGATGCGAGAAAATCGCATCCTCGCACTGCACTCGGATCACTGTTTTCTAAAAATTTTTGCGATTCTCCTCCGTCAAAAACGGACCGTTTTTTTATACGTTGTGTGTGTCCCCGGCCTTATAACAAGTGTCCCACGATGATCTCCCCTATAGAACAGTCACATCGGGTGATGTCACTGCTCTATAGGACCCTCAGTGACACACTGACAGGAGACAATGGCTCCTGTAGTGCATCACTGAGAGGTTACCTTAGGACAAAGTCTCACTTTATGGCGGGGGTCACACTAGACCGTAATACGGACGAGTGCAATGCGATAAAAAATCGCATAGCACTCGCCCCAATGTTAATCTATGGGGCAGCTCCCATCATCCGATATTTTCTCGGCCGTATTCAGGATCCGAGTGAAATCGCAGCATGCTGCGATTGTCAGTGTATCTCGGGTGAGACTCGCCAATGAAAGTCTATGGGTGCGAGAAAACATCGGATTACATATGGACCATGCGTGTGCATTGCGAGAAATACGGAAGACTTCTCCAGGTGACAGGAAATTGAATCATCCATTATCAGGAAGCTTTGGAATGCTAATTTCTGGCCCACGCTGGATTGCAAACCAGGAAGCACGCCTCCACGGAGTGTTCTGTAGTAGCAGCATGGCCAGGCATATTAATGTGGAGATGCTCATTGCTCTGGTCCATGATAGGCCTGAATTATGGGACCAACGCGACGCACATTATGCAGACCGTGCACGTAAAGACGCAGCACGGAGGGCAATATGTCGCCACATGTTCCCCGATTTTGATGAGCGACCTCAAGAGGTTCAGCAAGAAATATGTAAGTACCATTCTTCAAAATTTTTTTTTTTTTCATGTAAGCCTGAAAGCATCATATGTGTTTTGCTTATGATGTTAGTAAATCATCCATGCTCTTGGTTGAAGATGCCAAAACATTCCCAAGAGACACAAATATGGCTTTAAATTAATTTAGCTATAGTCCGTTAATATAGGGCCAAAGGAATTTTATGTCCCCCTAGCCTCCTGGGCCCATGTGTTTTGGCAAAGCCTGTAACTGTTTGTGTGTGATATTTATCTCAAATGTTTTGTATATTTGCAGTCAATGATGTAAATAGACGCTGGCGGAGTTGCCGGGACCAATACCGGCGTGAGCGTCAAGTTCATGGGCGGAGTGGTGATGCAGCCCCCAAAAAAAGGAAATGCCTTTATTATGACCGTCTAAATTTTCTTGCCCCGGTGATGGAGCTATGACCGTAAGTGCATGCATGTGTACAAATATTTAACACATTTTATGATGTGAATATGTATGTATTTTTTAATATAAATAATGTTTTGTGAAATACAGAACAGAGTCAAATCTGACTGAAAGAGAGACTGGATCTGACTCTGAGTTGCTGATTGACCCTGTTGCTGAAGATGCAGAATTGGCTGGACCATCTGGGCAAGCAACAGGCAGCAACCACCCTCCCCTACCACCACAACCAGCAGCAGCGTCTACCGCTCCACAGGAGGCAAATCCTGAGGTTGATGAAGGAGGCCAGAGCAGCAGTCCAACATTGGCTCTGGATACATCACCACAGCCTACTACCAGACCAAACCGTGGTCGTCGGAGAAGGGTGGCTTTGAACATTGGCACCAGGAGGCAAGTTGATACCGGGGTGTTGGACTATTTTTCCCGAGCTGCCAATGATGATGTGGAGGAAGCTTACTTCCGCAGTCTTGCCCGCTATTTACGTCCCATTCCCCGCTCGCTCAGGCTGCGGACCAGAGGTTGCATCCAAATTTTGCTAGATGCGGCAACACCCCCAAACAACCCGACTAATATCTTTAATTATCTTGAACGGTGGCAAATGTCATCTACCAACCTTCTGGCGGTGCAAGACCTTCCACAGGACCAATCACAAACTGTGTCAGCACCACCCCGCAACCTATAGCTCCACAACAACAGCCTGCACAAACCACACAACAAGGCCAAAACAGGGGTATTTATGATTTTGCAGCACATCCCCAATCTGACCACTTGAACAGACACATGTTTGGAGGCTGGTCCCAACATGTGTCTGCTCGACATGGCCATATTGGGGGTTCGGAACAAATGGGTCAAGCCAGTAGCCAGGACTTGATGCCCTTCTACCCTCCACATCAAGTGTTAGGTCATACACATGATCGCAGCTTGCAGCAACACCCGCAATTTCTATCTGCAATAACACAGGTAGACAGAGTGGTTGGTCAACCACCCAGGCCAAGTTCCGCACATGCTGGACACCCGCCATCACCATCACTACCCCCAACCTACCATAACCTGTAATGTTTTGGATGTTAGATTTTGCCTGTCATTTTGGCCTTTTGTTGGCCTTAGTTTTTTGTGACCATGGCATGTAAAGCTGTGTTGTTTGTTTTGTTTAAATTACATATGAAAATTGAAATATGTTTTGGGAATACATATATATATGCGCAGAGCAGTAAAAATTTGTTCTGAAAACAGAGTCTTATGTCTTGGTCCAGCTACATACATGATTTGTCAACTTTACACACTTACATCTTTTCATCATCAGATACATATTACACCAATTTCTGAAGGAAATTATGTGAATTATTAACTTAGAATCTAAACAAAAATTAAGGCAAAACAGCATTGTCTTGCCAAACCGTAGATCCCTCTGGTGACACAAAAAAATTGGTTAAAACATCACGAACTTTTAGGCCAGAGGGCTGACGACGTGAAGGACGAACACGTGTAGTTGTCAAGACAGTATTTGCATAATCAATGTCATCTGCAGCAGATGACGGGCAATCATGGTCTCTTGTAAAGTTGTGAAGAACAACACATGCTTTAATCACACCATTTACATTGCCTTCACTCAGTTGGATTGCAGACTGAAGGACCCGCCATTTTGCACTGAGAATGCCGAATGAACACTCGACCAGACGGCGGGCACGGGAAAGACACAAATTAAAGATTCTGCGCCGGTAGTCCAGGCCTCTCCGTGGATAGGGTCTCATGACGTTCCTTGATAATTGAAAGGCCTCATCTGCTACCATCATGTAAGGCACCGCATCCAAATTAGCACCTGGTATGTGACTTGGGGGTGGGAGATCCAATTCATTGTTGCGCAGCCGCCGACCCATAATGGAAGATCTGAAGACTCTAGAGTCTCCAGTTCTCTCATAGGCCCCAATATCTACAATTATAAACCTGTAGTTGCTGTCGACTAGGGCCAACAGCACTACAGAGAAAAACTGTTTATAATTATAGAATTGGGTCCCTGAACATGGCGGCTTACGCACACGGATGTGCTTTCCGTCAAGAGCCCCAATACAGTGCGGAAACTGGCATGTGTCCTGAAATCCTTGAGCAATACGTAACCAGTCTGCAATTTTTGGTTCAGGCATCACCTCTTGATGGAGTCTTCTCCAGATTTCCGTGCATGTATCCCGCACAATCCCAGAAATTGTAGATTTGCCCAATAAAAACTCTAAATGCAGGGCCGCATATGATAGGCCAGTGGCAAGGAAGCTAAAAGACAAAATAATATTTTTTATCAAAGATAAAATTAACACAATACAGGGTGATATGGGGCAATCAAACACTTTTTTTTAATTTAAAAAAAATGAGATGCTATGGCTTTGATCTTTTAAAAAAATTACATTAAGAAAATAAGGACAAATTATGTTGAAGTTACTTAACCATTTAAGTATATAATTTGAATAAGGGGTATCGACAAAAAAATGAGTAACATATTGGGTCAATTAGTATTAAGGCATACCGCAAGGTAAGGATAAGGCGCTCCTCAGCTGAAATAGATTTGCGCATCCTGGTGTCCTTCTTCGTGATCCCTGGACGCAAAATCTCCAACAAAATGTCAAAGGTTTGAATCCCTATCCGACAATAGTTGAAGAACTTGTCCGGATTAGTCCTCAGAGCAGCATACAGATGGCTGAAATGGCCTTTATTGATACGTTGTTTGATAAGTGGATGTACCCACATCCGTCTCCGCCTCCTCGGATCTACAATAACTGGGTATGGCTGCCCAAAACGTTGGGAAAGTACCCAGTTGAAAAGCACACGCTCTGTGGTGTTGAAAGTCAGTCGATCAGACATGTTGCTCATCAATCCCAAGTGCATCAACACAAGCAGGGACTCTACTGCATAGATTGGTGGATGGCACCTGTGTTTTGGGCCATTAAATAATGTTCTTGGTGATGATTTAAATTTTTTCAGGTGGAAAAACCGTTATATGTCCATTTTGCAAGCCTGCAAGAAATTCTCGCCATACGGATGCCATACGGATGTCACACGGATGTCAAACGGCTCATTTGATGAGAGAAAATCGCATCCTCGCACTGCACTTGGATCACTGTTTTGTAAAAATTTGTGCGATTCTCGTCCGTCAAAAACGGACCATTTTTTTATACGTTGTGTGTGTCCCCGGCCTATGGCAATTGCTGCGTGGGAAAATTTCTCACACAGCAATGCCAAAAGTGAGACTAGGGACTATTTTTTTACAGCGGCGGAAGAATACAGTGTGGAAGGATACCTTCCTTCCGTCATTGTATTCCTGGAGCCCCTAGAGAGTGGTCGCATCAGCTGATGCTGCCATTCTCCATGGGAGATCGTCGTGTGACAGTCGTGGATTTCTGCGGACAGGGAGTATATTAGTTGTTTGTTATTTTAATCTTTTATTTACAGGTGACACTGGCTTCAGTGAACAAAGTGACAAGTAATGGTGAGAATGTACTCTATGTTATATGTACTGTATGTCTGTATGTATGTATTGTATGTAATGTATGAATCTATTGTATGTAGTATGTATGTAGTATGTATGTTGTATGTATGTAGTATGTATGTAGCATGTAGTATGTATGTAGTATGTATGTTGTATGTATGTAGTATGTATGTAGTATGTTGTATGTAGTATGTATGTAGTATGTATGTTGTATGTATGTAGTATGTATGTAGTATGTTGTATGTAGTATGTATGTAGTATTTTTTTTTACATTCAACACATTAGCCGGATGATGGGACTACTACTGTCCCATCATTGGCTAATGTGTCAATCACTGTCACTGTAGCAGGCATCGTCCAATGGGACTTGTAGTCCCATCGGACGATGCCTGCACAGAACCCTGACAGAATGCACAGAACCCCAGCAGGCACGCACAGAGCCCCAGCAGGCACGCATAGAGCCCCAGCAGGCCGCATAGAGCCCCGGCCGGCACGCACAGAGCCCGGTAGGCTGCACAGAGCCCCGGCAGGCATGCACAGAGGCCCGGCAGGCATGCATAGAGCCCCGGCAGGCACACACAGAGCCCCAGCAGCCCGCAGAGAGCCCCGGCAAGCACACACAGACCCCCCATGGTCACGCACAGACCCCGCCTGCACACACACACTCACACTGTCTCTGCCCACGCACCACCCACACTCCATTATAGTGCATCATTGCACTATGGAATCTTCCGATTCCGGTATCCGATCGCAAAAATATCGGAACTCAGTATCGGAATTCCGATACAGCGAATATCGGACGATACCCCATATTTGCAGTATCGGAATGCTCAACACTACTTAGGGGTTATCTTATTTCAATGTAAAAATATATGAGGGAACAGTACAAAGTCCTTTCTACTGATCCTTTTACTCTTAGACCTGAGACAGGGACAAGGGGGCATCCTCTACATCTGGAGGAAATAAGGTTTAATCCTTTTACCCCATGGTGTTTTGCACGTTAATGACCAGGCCAATTTTTACAATTCTGACCACTGTCCCTTCATGAGGTAATAACTCTGGCATGCTTCCATGGATCCTGGTAATTCTGACATTGTTTTCTTGGAACATATTGTACTTTATGATAGTGGTAAAATTTCTTTGAATGACTTGCGTTTATTTGTTAAAGAAATCTGTCAAAAATTTTAAAAATGTCGCATTTTTTCAGCTTTGAATTTTCATGCTTTTAAATCACACAGATATTTCACCAAAGTACTTAAGTAACATTTCACACATGCCTACCTTACATCAGCACAATTTCGGAACCAAAATTTTTTTGTGTTAGGAAGTTATAAGGGTTAAAATATGACCAGCGATTTCTCATTTTTGCAACACAATTTTCTTTTAGGGACCACATCACCTTTGAAGTCACTTTGTGGGGTCTATATAATAGAAAATACCCAAACATGACACCATTCTAAAAACTGCACCCTCTCAAGGTGCTCAAACCACATTCAAGAAGTTTATTAACCCTTCAGGTGCTTCACAGGAATTTTTGGGATGTTTAAAAAAAAATTTCACAAAAAAATTATTTCAGATCTAATTTATTTTATTTTACCAAGGGTAACAGGAGAAATTGGACTACAAAAGTTGTTGTACAATTTGTCCTGAGTATGCCGATACACCACTTGTGGGGGTAAACCACTGTTTGGGCACTTGGCAGAGCTCAGAAGGGAAGGAGCGTCGTTTGACTTTTCAATGCAAAATTGGCTGGAATTGAGATCAGACAACATGTCGAGTTTGGAGAGCTCCTAATGTGCCTAAACAGTAGAAAACCCCCACAAGTGACACCATTTTGGAAATTAGACCCCCTAAGGAACTTATCCAGATGTGTTGTGAGCACTTTGAAGTGCTTCACAGAAGTTTGTAATGTAGAGCCGTAAAAATAAAAGATCACATTTTTTTCACAAAATGATATTTTCGCCCTGAATTTTTTATTTTCTCAAGTGTAATAGGAGAAATTGGACCCGAAAAGCTGTTGTGCAATTTGTCCTGAGTACGCTGATACCCCATATGTGGGGGTAAACCAATGTTTAGGCGCATGGCAGAGCTTGGAAGGAAAGGAGCACCGTTTGATTTTTCAATTTAAAATTGGCTGTAATTGAGATCGGACGCCATGTCACATTTGGAGAGCTCCTGATGTGCCTAAACAGTGGAAACCCCTCACAAGTGATGCCATTTTGGAAACTAGACCCCCATCGAAGTTATCTAGATGTGTTGCGAGAACTTTGAAACCCAAATGTTTCACTAAAGTTTATAACGCAGAGCCGTGAAAATTAAAAATATTTTTTTCTCTCAAAAATGAATTTTTAGCCCTTAAATTTTTATTTTCACGAGGATAACAGGAGAAATTGGACCACAAAAGTTTTGTCCAATTTGTCCTGAGTACGATGATACCCTATATGTGGGGTAAACCACTGTTTGGGCGCACGGCAGAGCTCGGAAAGGAAGGAGCACCGTTTGACTTTTCAGCACAGAATTGGCTGGAATTGAGATTGTGTTTGGAGAGCCCCTGATGTGCCTAAACAGCGGAAACCCCCCAATTCTAACTCCAACCCTAACCCCAACACACCCCTAACCATAATCCCAACCCTATCCATAACCCTAACCACACCTCTAACCTGAACACACCCCTAAGCCTAATCCCAACCCTTACCACAACCCTCATCCCAACTCTAACCATAAACCTAACCACACCCCTAACCCTGACACACTCCTAACCATAATCCCAACCCTAACCCTAATCCAACCGTAAATGTAATCCCAACCCTAACCCCAACTTTAGCCCCAACCGTAAGCCTAACTTTAGCCACAACCCTAACCTTAACTCGAATTTTAGCTCCAACCTTAACCCTAACTTTAGTCCTAACTCAAATGGGAAAATGGAAATAAATACATTTTTTTTTAAATTGTGTTATTTTCCCTAACTAAGGGGGTGATAAATGGGGGTTTGATTTACTATTTATAGTGGGTTTTTATGTCTGGCAGCTGTCACACGCTAAAAGATGCTTTTTATTGCAAAACATTGTTTTTGCATCACCACATTTTGAGAGCTATAATTTTTCCATATTTTGGCCCACAGAGTCATGTGAGGTCTTGTTTTTTGCAGGACAAGTTGACGTTTTTATTGGTACAATTTTCAGGCACATGACATTTTTTGATAGCTTTTTATTACAATTTTTGGGAGGCAGAATGAACAAAAACCAGCAATTTATGAATTTCTTTTTGGGGGGCGTTTATACCGTTACCGTTCCACGTGTGGTAAAATTGATAAAGCAGTTTCATTTTTTGGGTTAGTACAATTACAGTGATACCTCATTTATATCATTTTTATATAATTTGGCACTTTTATACAACAAAAACTATTTTATATAAAAAATAATTATTTTTGCATCGCTTTATTCTGAGAGCAATAACTTTTTTATATTTTTGCTGTATGGCGGCTCGTTTTTTGTGGGACAAGATGACGAGATGGAGTTGTATAGAGGCTTGTTTTCAGTGGTATCATGTTTATTTATATCCGTCTTTTTGATCACGTGTTATTCCACTTTTTGCTCGGTGGTATGATGATAAAGCATTTTTTTGCCTTTTTTTATGGGGTTCACTAAAGGGGTTAACTAGTGGATAGTTTTATAGGTCGGGTCTTTACGGACGTGGCGATACTAAATATGTGTACTTTTATTGTTTTTTTTTAATTTACATAAAGAAATGTATTATTAGAAAAATATTTTTTTCTTTATTTAGAAATTTAAAAAAATATATTTTTACACGTGCTAATTTTTTTTAAACTTTTTTACATTGTCCCAGGATGGGACATCACTATATAAATTCAGATCGCTGATCTGACACTTTGCACTGACAGGCAGTGAAGGAGGCTTGCCGGTGCCTGCTCTCAGCAGGCACTGAAAAGCCACCTCCCTGAAGGACCCGGAAGAATCCCGTGGCCATCTTGGAGCCGGGGGTCTGAAAGGAGAACCTCAGGACAACACGATCACATTTCGTTGTTCTGAGGGAAGCACGCAGGGAGCCCCCTCCCTGCCTGATGCTTTTCTATGCCTCTGTCTGCTCCCGGAATGCTGCGATCATATTTGATCGCAGTGTTCCAGATGTTAAAGTGCCTGGAGCGGTCCGTGACTGCTCTTTGCACTTAGTTCCGGGTGTCAGCTGTGACAATCAGCTGACACCTGGCCCCGATAGTACGTCAGATGGCAGAAAGGGGTTAATCATAATCACAGACATGGATTCTTTACTGTAAGAGCAGTGAGACTATGGAACTCTCTGCCTTATGATGTTGTAATGAGTGATTCACTACTGAAATTTAAGAAGGGACTGGATGCCTTTATTGAAAATTATAATGTTACAGGTTATACATATTAGATTCCTTGATAGGGCGTTGATCCAGGGAAGTAGTCTGATTGCCATTTGTGGAGTCAGGAAGGAATTTTTTTCCCCAATGTAGAGCTTACTGTTTGTCGCATGGTTTTTTTTGCCTTCCTCTGGATCAACATGCTGGGCTATGTTTTGAACTACATGGACTTAAAGTCTTCCTTCAACTTTAAATACTATGTTACTATTCTTACATTTTTCTATCAATAGTAGTCTATAAAACTGTTGTTTGTGCCATCTGAGTGTGGCTTGAATAAAAGAAACTGGAGGTGTTGCATGAGGTGTGAGGTCTCCCAAGTATGACGGCTTACACCCCTCCCTTAACCACCAGGTCCTCACTAAAACTTCAATTCCGAACTGTAAATGCTGGGCCAGAGTCTGATACCTCATGCATGGCCCATGGCTGACTGTTGCTGTGCCATTTGCAAATTTATACTGTCGATCAATTGATGCCACTTTACTTGGGGTCTGCCCCTAATTTTAGCTATTTCAGAAGCTTTTTGTCACTCCTTAACCGCTTTCCGACATCGGCATAATAGTACAACGATGGCAGACTCCCTTCCTTTGATATAGATTCCGGAGCTGAGCCCACCTTTTTTCTGACACGTCAGCTGTTTTGAACTGCTGACATGTGCCTCTAACAGCTGCCAGTAGAATCTCAATCCCCCCTTGGCTGTTAACTAGTTAAATGCCGCTGTCAAACTCTCCCAAAGTCGCATGTCCCTGTCCATATAAAAAGCGGACATGTTGTTTTGCCTGTACCATTTTCTCAGTGTAGCTGTTACACAGCACCGAGAGTTTTCTGCTCCTGCAACTGTCGTATAGTTAGATAGAATCCTGCCTTGTGTGAAATCGACCTTCCAGCATTGAACTCATTTGTGTTAAAAGTGTTGTGCAGACAAGAGTTCACATTTCCTACTCAAAATCTTTGGTCTAATACTGGGTGGCAGTCAGGACTCAAGAGTTCACATTTGCTAATCAAAATCTTTAGGGCTAATATTGGGTTGCAGCCAGTAGGCCCCATTTGCTAATGAAAATTGTTAGCGCTAACATTGGGGTGAAGCCAGGAGGCCCCATTTGCTAATCAAAATTGTTAGGGCTAATACTGGGGTGCAGACAGGAGGCCCCATTTGCTAATCAAAATCATTAGTGCTAATATTGGGTTACAGGCACCAAGCCCCCATTTCCTAAGCCAAATTATTTGGGCTAATACTGTTTTGCAGTCAGGACTCAGGGGCTCACATTTGCTAATCAAAATCATTAGGGCTAGTATTGGTGTGCAGCCAGAAGATCCCATTTGCTAATCAAAATTGTTAAGGATAATTAGGGGGGCAACCAAGGCCCCATTTACTGATCAAAATATTTTTTGGCGAATTATGGGGTGCAGGCACCAGGCCCCATTTTTTTTATCCAAATCATTTGTACTAGCACAGTGTTGCAGTTAGGACTCAAAAGGTCACATTTGCTAATCAAAATCATTAGGAATAATATTGGGTTATTACTATAGAGCTATTATTAGGGAGCAGACACCAGATCCCATTTCCGAAACCAAATCATTTGGGCTAATATTGTGTTGCAGTCAGGACTCAGGGGCTCACATTTGCTAATCAAAATCGTTAAGGTTAGTATTGGGGTGCAGCCAGGCGGCCCCATTGCTAATTAAAATTGTTAGGGATAAAATAGGGGTGCAGTTAGGAGGCCCCATTTGCTAATCAATTTGGGGTAATATTGGGTTGTAGGCACCAGGCGCCATTTCCAAAGCCAAATTGTTTGGGCTAATACTGTGTTGCAGTCAGGACTCAGAAAGTCACATTTGCTAATCAAAATCATTAAGGCTGATATTGGGGTGCAGTCAGGAGACCACATTTGCTAATCAAAATTGTTAGGGATAATATTGGGGTTCAGCCAGGAGGAACCATTTGCTAATCAAAATTGTTAGGGCTAATATTGGGGTGCAGGCACCAGACCCTATTTGCTAATCTAAATCATTTTAACTAACACTGTGTGGCCGTCAGGACTCTGTAGGTCAAATTTACTAATCAAAATCGTTTGGGCAGATATTGGTGTGCAGGCACCAATCCCCATTTCCTAATCCAAATTGTTTGGGCTAAAACTGTGCTGCTGTCAGGACTCAGGAGGCCACATTTACTAATCAAAATTGTTTGGTTTAACATTGGTGTGCAGGCAAGAGTCCACACTTCCTAATCTAAAATGTTTCGTCTAATACTCTTGTGCAGGAACCAGGCCTCATGTCATAATCCAAATTGTTTGGGCTAATACTCTGGTGAAGGCACCAAACCACATTTCATAATACATATCGCTTTGGATAATACTCTGGTGCAGGCACCAGACCTCATTTCATAATCCAAATCATTTGGATAATACTCTGGTCCAGGCACCATGCCTCATTTCATGATCAAAATCTTTAGTGCTAATTCTGTAATCCTAACACCAGTCCACATTTCATCATTTAAATAGTTGGGCTCATTGTGTGGTCCAGTGACCGGTCCACAGGGCCTAGGATTGTGAAACAGCTTGTTAAAAGAGATGAAGAGTGTGGGAAAAAGCAAGGTTGTGGTGGAAGGGGGAATAGGCTTGGTGTTCTAGGTGTATGTGGGGTAGGTGGTATTGTTACTGAAAGCTCTACTGAACAAACACCTGGTCGTTCTATCCAAAGACAACTGACAACTTGTGTTACTGGATGGGCTACTCGACTTTCTTTATTAGGTAGCTGCACAGTTGTATGCCTTGTAGATGAAGGCCAGAAGAGCCTGTGCTCCAGTGAATGGCAAGCGCTGCATCAACTGACCTCTCCTCCTCTTCCTCCACCTTAACATCACACACAGTACATTCCTCAGAGGTGGCACCAGAATTATCCTTGTTTCTCCCCTCGTCACAACTCTCCAATCGCCCAATTGACTCGGAGTACAAATCATATAATTGCACAGTATGGATGCAGGGTTTGGGACAGGGCTTGGACCAACATTTCTAACTTAAACATTGATCAGTGACAGGTGGATGAGTGACAGACATAAAGGAGACCCCACTTGGAGATGACAAAATCTCCAAGGCATGACAGGTGAGCTCAGGCCACTCTGCTATTTTTGAAGTACAAAATGCAAAAGGGTCCAAATTTCCCCTTATGGCATTGATATTGAGCTCCAGATACTCCTGCACCAACCTCTCCAGTCATTCACAACGCGTCAGACTTGTACTCTGTTCTGCTGGTGCATGTGCTGGTCAAAAAAATGTGTGAAATGACACACAGTAATTGCTTATGCCACATACACTGCTGCTAATGTTCTTGCATTGATGACTCGACATTCCCAGGGTTGGAAGTCTATAACTGCGATGCATGATGTGCGTCTGATTCCTGTCTTGGGAAAAACCACTATTTTTTATTTTTTTTTTTTTAACCATAAAATTTTTATTTTATTAAACATTTTAGAACAAAACAGGGTCTTACAAGCATTTAGTTTCTGTATAGAATGCATGAACAGTAAACGATATAAACAATATAGACGATATAAGGCCATCAATGACCTTAATTCTACAAAGACGTAAATGACAAAGACAAGACAATAAGGGGTAGAGGGAAGGGAGGAAAGAGAGAGGGGAAAAAAAAAAAAAAAAAAAAGGGAAAAACCTCAGTTAAATCGATTAATCAAATCCGAACTCAGTCGCACTACAGGTCGGATCCCGCTGCATAATAATCCCACGGGGACCATATAGCCTGGAAGCGCACCACCGAGTCATTTAGTAAGGCTGTAAGGTGTTCCATCCTTCTGACATCCATGATCCGTCCAAGGAGGATCTGAAGCGAAGGGGGACTCGGCTGTCTCCAAAGACGTGCAATCAGGCATCTGGCCGCTGTAAGGATATGTTGCAATAATCTATTGGAAAGTTTGCCCATACCCGGCGCCCCGTGACCCAGGAGAAGCACTAGCGGGTTTAGTTCTATGTCTGCATGCAATACCTTATCTATGAGGGACTTAACCTGACCCCAAAAGGGCACAATTTTTGGGCATGACCAAAATATGTGGACAAGAGACCCAGTGCTTCCCCCACATCTCCAACAGGAGGGAGGGATAGAGGGATTCAGTCCATGCAGAAACTCTGGAGTGTGATACCAGTGCATTAGTATCTTATAGATATTTTCTCTATAGAGAGTACACACTGATGATTTTGCGGCATTCCTCCAAATGACAGACCACTCTCGGGGAGAAATACGCCGCTCCAAGGCGGCCTCCCACTTGCGCATATATAGAAAAGATTCACCAGACCCATCCTGTGGATCCGATAAAATGTTGTAAATTTCTGAAATCAGACCCCTGGTGTTCACACCTCTCCTGCAAATTTTCTCGAAATCCGTGGGGACAGAAGCTCCCGCTTTACCATATAGGGAGTTAGCAAAATCTCTAATTTGTAGGTATTGAAAGAATTCCCTGTTGGAAATCGAGAAATGTTGCTTAAGATAATCAAAGGAGTGAATCTCCATGGTCTCCCCGTCTATAATGTCCGCAAATCTAAATAGGCCTGCTTTAAGCCAAGGGTGAACCATAGGAGATTCTAAACTGCCTGGGAGCTGTGGATGATAGATGAAGGACACCAGGGGGGAGCAAGGTGACATGAGGGCGAATCTCCGTGTGCAGGTGTTCCAAATGTCACGAGTGGACTGCATGGGGCCTAGAAGGGGTGGAAAGGACTTACATTGTGCTGGCGACCATAAAAGAGAGTTAGGGTGTATTGGGGCAAGCCATAATTTCTCTATTTCATTCCACCTGCTGTAGGCCCATAGGGACGTCCAGCAGGGGATTCTCCTCAGGTGTGTAGCCCAGTAGTATTTAAGAATATTTGGCACAGAAAGCCCTCCCCTGGTCTTATGAGCTGTGAGAACCTCCTTAGCCACTCTATGGCGCTTTTGTTGCCATATGAACCTAATAATAGCCGCCTGAAGGGACTTCAGTTCCGAGACCGGAACTCCAACTGGGAGGGTCTCAAAGGCGTAGATCAATCTGGGTAAAAGACTCATTTTTACCGCCGCTATCCGACCCATCCACGAGAGAGGAAGTGATTGCCATTTAGTTAGGCGGGCTTTTGATTCTTTAAAGAGGGAGGGGAAATTTAGTTTGTAGAGGGTCTCGTATGAGGACGTAATATTCACCCCCAAATATTTCACAGCATCCTGTTTCCACCTGAATTTAAAATTCAGGCGTAGATGGTCACATACTTCAGGGGGGATGTTCAGCGGCATAGCCTCCGTTTTGCTGGAATTGATTTTATATCCAGATAGGTCCCCGTATCTCCTCAAAGCCCTCATGAGGTTCGGAAGGGAAACGTGGAGATTAGTAAGCGTCAATAGAACATCATCCGCAAATAGTGCGATCTTAAAAGATTTACTCCCAACCATCACCCCAGAGATATTGGGGTCCCGTCGTATGGACGCTGCCAGGGGCTCTATGCAAAGGGCAAACAGAAGAGGCGACAAAGGGCACCCCTGCCTGGTGCCATTCGATATAGTGAATGGTTTAGATGTACAGAGAGGAAGTTTTATGGCCGCTGTAGGGTGGTTATATAGGGATCTCAGGCGGACAAAAATCCCCCAGAAATGCCAAAGACCCGCATCGTACTAAAAAGGAATGGCCAGGAGAGGCGATCGAAAGCCTTCTCGGCGTCGAGGCTCAGTACTAATGTTTGCAATTTCTTTCGGTTCGAGATGTCCACCAAGTCGACAACCCTCCTAGTGTTATCACCCCCCTGACGGCATGGAATAAAGCCCACTTGGTCTTTATGAATAATCGAGGGTAGCCATTTATTAAGTCTGGAGGCCAGCAGCTTGGTGAACACCTTCAAATCCGAATTCAAAAGGGCTATTGGCCTATAGTTTGCACAGTCCAAGGGGTCCCTAGGCGGCTTTGGAAGGAGGATGAGGTGGGAATGTAGCATTGTGGATGGGATTGGGTCGCCTTGCAAGAAGGAGTTAAATACCGAGGTCATGTGAGGAAGAAGTGTTTTGGCGAATGTCTTATAGTAAAAATACGTCAGACCATCAGGGCCAGGTGATTTTCCCATGGGTAGGGACTCCAAAACCTCCTCTACCTCTTCGGGGGATACTGCGCTATTTAAAGATTCAATCGCCTCACTAGGTAGTGAGGGGAGATCTAAGGTAGCAAGATAGTCTCCAATAGCCCCTGAACCCTGGGAACCATCAGCCGATGGGGGACCGAGATTGTACAGTTTTTTGTAGAAATTATAAAAAATGTCAGCTATGGCATCAGGGTGATAGTGCGTCACCCCTGCAGCGTCCCGTAAGGCCTGAGGACATGAAGCCGCAGAGCGTTCCTTCAGCTGGCGTGCCAGGAGGGTATGTGCCTTATTGCCCCTTTCATAGAATTTCTGTCTAGAGAAAGTTAGCAGCTTCTCCGCCCCCGCCACCGCCAGATCTTTTAATTTTTCCCTTAGTCTGACCACCGCTTTCAAAGCGGCCAGAGAGGGAGATTCAGCGAGTTTCCTCTCATGAAGCTTTAATTGAGAAGTCAAATGTGCCCTCTGGACCCCTGCGGATCTCTTGGCCCTGGCGCCTTCCCTAATACAATGGCCCCTCATCACCGCCTTATGTGCTTCCCACAGAACTCCCAGGGAGGAGACCGAGCCCGTATTGAGCTGGAAGAATTCCTCCAGTTGCTTATGCAGTGAGGCCCTAACTTCCGGGTCCTTGAGTAGAGATTCATTTAAGCGCCAGTGGCCAAATCTAGGTCGTGAGTGGGTTCCCTCAAGTTCCATGATCACAGGAGCATGATCTGACCAAGTAATGGAGCCCAGTTCCACCCCCTCCAGCCTCTTAAGAATAGCAGAGTTTACAAAGAAGTAATCGATCCTGGTATGGGTACGGTGTGGGTGCGAAAAGAAGGTGAAGGCCCTCTCTCCAGGGTGTGCCACCCTCCATGCGTCAAAGAGAGCCTCAGATCTTATAATCCTCCGGAAGCCCAAAGACAGCTTCTTTACATAGTCAGAGGGCGGCAACCCCCCGAGAGAGCCTGTCAAATGTTTCAGAGAATGGAAGATTGAAATCCCCACCCACTATCGTTGCCGCGCGGGGAAGCCCCCCCACTAGTGAGAATACCCCCCTCAAAAAGCGAATCTGTCCCTCATTCGGGGCATAAATGTTAGCGAGAATATGAGGAGAGCCCCCCACCTGTGCCTCTAGGATCACGTAATGTCCCTTAGGGTCAGAGTGATTTCCAGTGACTTGTATGGGGCAGTTTTTTGCAATCAGGATTGCAACCCCCCCTTTTTTAGAATTCGTGCTTGCTAGGTATTGTTGGGGAAATAAGTGGGCGGCAAACTTAAATGAGCCTGTAGAGTCAAAGTGGGTCTCTTGGATAAAGGCCACATCTGCCCTAGTGGAGCGCAGCTCCTGTAACAGCAATTTCCTCTTGCGGGGAGAATTAAGACCCCGCACGTTAATAGATACAATACGTGTCATCTTAGTTGTATTGAGTGTAATGTAGTGCAGGTGTCGGGACCGTTACCTTTGAAGGTGTAGGTTAACATAGAGGTTATCTCAGCGCGGCTGGTCCACCAGATGAAGGCTGTCAAGGATCGAACCGAGGGTGAAAACGAAATTTGGATGGTTGGGTAGGATAAAAACAGCAGGGAAAAGGGAAGACATAGACACTCAGTTAGTAAATTACATATCCAAAAAGTGAAAAAACATAGAAGAACAATTGAGAACAATACCCGGGGTTTAATCCGGAGAGGGATCCCCTGAGGAAACCCACTCTTGGCTCGGAGGGCCAGAGTGGTAGAAATAGTAGGTCTCAATATCAATCCCAGGGAAGCCCTAGGATAGGTGGAAGTCTCCGAATCCGAGAGAGCCAGTCCATCACCAGCCAGCCGCCCCTCCAACGTGAAGAAAGGGGCAACAGAGAAGCAACCGAAGTGGCCCTGGTGGAGCCCCCGCCACCCGCCTTCCCGGGTGACCTGCTTCAATTGTTTCAGTAAATGATGCGGCTCCAGACACACAGGGGTAGCACTGTATCCATCCCTCGGTGGGGTTTGGATGTCCCATTTCCAGCGTCGCAGGCCAAAAAGCAGAGGGGCCAATCAGAAAGGGGGACTTAGGGAAAAAGAGAGTACGCAGCCCGTTCTAAACAAGCCTAAACTAAGAGTCAAGTCAACGGGCACGGGGGGAAGACGGGGCGCAGCCACCCCTCCCCCCACCTCATCCACGCGCCCCGCGCCTTCCTCTCCCCATCTTGGTCCACACCGGCGGAGGGGGAGCCCCAGGGACATGCAGGACCCATGGCGGAATGTCAACCGCTGGGATCTCTAGGGTTGTACAGAAGGATGTCACATCAGCAGGGGTGCGCAGAGACGCAGACTTTCCATCCTTCCTGGCTGTCAGGGCAAATGGGAACCCCCATCTATATTTAATTTGGTGTTCCTGGAGTATTAACAACAGGGGCCTGAGGTGTCTCCGCTTCTGCAGGGTAATACGGGAGAGATCTGGAAAGAGCTGAACCTCTGTTCCCCGAAATGAGGGGATCTGGTTCCGGGTCCTTTTTTTGACATGATCAATTCTTTAGTAGTAAAGTCGTGAACACAGCATATAATATCACAGGGTTGAGTAGACATGTTCTTAGGCTGTAGCGCCCTATGTGCTCTGTCCAACTTAGTTATATTGGTTGAAGGTGCACCCAGAATGTTATTAAAGATGTCCTGCAGGATCAGATCAGGAGATTCAGAGTCCTCTACCTCAGGCACTCCTCTCACACGAATGTTGCATCTGCGTCCTCTATTGTCCAAATCCTCTAAGTGGGACTGCATTTCCTCCATCACTTTTTGTTGTGAGGACACTAGCTGGTGAATTTCTGTCATGTGTTTTCTTGTGGAGTCATGTTCCTCTTCCAGGGCTTCTATCCTCCCACTTAAGTGTTGTAAATCTTGTCTTACATTGGCTATTTCTGCCCTGCATATGTCTTTGACCTCACTGATAAGGATCTTAAAGTCCTCTTTAGATGGTAGGGATGCCAGAATAGACTGCCAGTCTTGGGAGGGAGGGGGAGGCCCCCTGAAGCTGCCAACAGGCTGTGAGGAGGATAGTTAACTGAAGAATGTGGATGATGAGAGGAGTAGTGTCCCTGATGGGGTTGGATATAGGCAGTGTCCTGTGTAATATTCCGTCCATGGGCCTCCTGATGTGAAGAGGAGCTGTTTGTTTGTGTGAGCTGATAAGACGGGTGTAGGAAGGGGGGCCCCACATCCCCCCTCCCCCTCACCTCGTGGCTGCTGTCAGCAGCGGTGCTGGTCTGGTCTCCATGAAGTTCAGCTCCTTCTGTGCACGGCTCTTCCCCCGATGTAGAGGGGGAGATCTCCTCCTCCTCCCCGCAGCCATCTGCCTCCTGAATGCTGTCCTGATGCAGAGTGTCACGCCGGGAAACCCCCTCCTCACTGACCTGCCTCTGTAAAGATGGTGCCTGAGTATCTCCCTGGACCTGTTCAAGGCCCAGGAAGGTGTCCAGAGCTGTCCGCTGCGCTGGCTGGTCCACCGCTGGTTGCTGTGTGTTTCTAGGTTTCCTGGGCCCCATGCTGACTGTGGAACCCGGTGATGCAGGGTGATATTATGCTATTTATAGCTGGAAGATGGCAGGAGCTCCCTCACCACACGTCTGCTCAGCTCGGCATCCGGACACGCCCCCCGAAAAACCACTATTAAGATTGTGAGCAAGCGTGATTCGATACTCCGGCATGTGCGATTCCCTTTGCAGCGGGGGAAGCATCTGGCAAAATTTACTCTTGTACCATGGATCTGACAGAGTGGCAACCCAATAGGCAGCAGTATTTCTAATCCTAACATCCTAATCCTGCATCATGTTGCAGATAGCACAGCAAGAAGTCGCTCATGTGTCGGGCACTTCCATGAAGTCCAAGTCATTGGTTGGTTGGTAGCGGAGTAATGTTCAAGGTTGCTTTCTCAGTCCCCTCCCGTCAACCACTGACAACAGAGAGGGGATCATTGTCCTCTTTATCTCCTGATTGTTATGCATCCATAACCGTGTCCTTCTCCATTTGTTCCTCAGCTCCTGCACTTTCACTAACAGTTTGTCTTGTACTATGGCCCCCTCAATCACAGTAATTCACCCTCCCATGGCACCTGCTTGCTTGACAGTCCTGAACTTTGAGTTATTGTTATCCCTTCTGCATCCTCTTCTACTTCCTCCTCTTCCTTTGGGACCACCACCTCCTCTCGCCGACTATTCAAGTGTTCTACAACAAGTAGATGACCGAAATAGTGATGCTGATGACAGCATCGTCAGTAGTTACCATCTAAGTAGCCATTTTGAAACTGTTCAGAATGGTTCAGAGGTCCTTTATCTGTGCTCAGTCCACAACATGACTCTTACCATGTCCATACTACATTGGCTCAGGCTGTGCAAAACAACATATTGCACCGAGGCTCATCGCTGTTGCCACAGTCGCTGCAACATGTGGAGAGTGGAATTCAACTATGTCAGCACATTGCCTATAAAATGTTTAACTGGTAGGTCAAATGACCTCTGTAGAAATGCAAGTCGATGACCTGAGGCGTGCGAATGGTGGAAGTGAGCACAAAGCAGTAACGTATCCAGGCCGGGATACTGGCGGAAAAATTGCTGTACCACCAGGTTGAAAACATGAGCCATGCAAGGCACATGTGTAAGGTTGCCCCAGTGTAGGACAGTCAACAGGTTTTCACTGTTATCGTACATGCACTTCACTGCATTCAGGTTTGGTTGAAACAGCCATTGCTCAAACTTGGCTTGGATAGCGGTCCACAACTCTCCATTTGAGTGACTGCAATCTTCAAGGCATGTTCATTTAAACACTGCCTGATTGATGTGAATCTTGGCTGCACAGTACAAAGGTGGGGTGGATTCTCTTTGTACTGTTGGAATGCGTGTCTCATTTAAAGAAAGGTTGAAGGTTCTGGTGGATGCCCTAGAGAAGGTGGAGGAGAGATAAGCAGTGGAGGAAGTGTTTGATACAGAGGTTTGTCCCGCAAGTCTTGGGGATTTCAAGACTTGGTGTCTATTGACACCTTTGTGTCTAATGGTTTAGTTCACCATCCCTTGTTGTGTAGTGTTTGGTTAACCAAGTCTAGGTGTTTAGTAGTTTAGTTTTCCAACTCCTGTCGTCTAATAGTTTAGTTATCCATCTTCTGGTGTGTAGTGCTTTAGTAATTCAACAGTTTAGTTCTCCATCTTCTGGTGTGTAGTGCTTTAGTTATCCAACAGTTTAGTTCTCCTTCTTCTAGTGTGTTGTGGTTTAGTTATCCAATCCTAGGTGTTTAGTAGATTAGTTCTCCAACTCCTATTGTCTAGTAGTTTAGTTTTCCATCCTCTGCTGTGTAGTTGCTTAAATCTCCATCCCTAAGTGTCCTGCAAGCCTTGGGAATCCCAAGACTTGTGGAGCAGCCCATTCCTTTCCTGCCTAGACAGCCACCAGAATCACCCATTGCTAAGTCAACAAGATGCAACGCACGGCTATGTTTGCTCATCCAGGTGTCATTGATGAAATGCAGCCTGGTAAACATTAATTCTTTCAAGGAATGGGTGATGTCTGTGGCATGCTGGTGTAGCACAAGCACAGCTTTCTTAGAGAAGTAATGGCAACTGGGCAACTGGTAATGGAGGACTGCAACAGCATCAGCTTTCAGAAAGTGTCTGTATACACCAGGCGGAAAAGCAGCGTTTCCATGGCCAACAGATCTGAGATGTTGAAGTTCAAGCTGTTAGCTTTGACATGTGTAGAAGGAAAAAATCTGTTAATTGACCACAACTAGGGTTGAGCGACCTTGACTTTTTTAGTCGGGTCGAGTGAAATCGGCCGATTATGACGTAAAGTCGGGATCGACCGAAACACGAAACCCAATGCAAGTCAATGGGGCAGCATAGTCGGCAGTGAGTGGGGGCCAGGAAAACACCTAGAGTGTCCATTTTAATGCCAAAACCATGCATTCTTCTTAATGAAGCTTGTCAATCTTAATTTCCCTTATAATAATAGTTAAGGTAAGGTAAGTATTTAAACTTTGCAAGTGCTGTGATCCTGAGCAAGCAGGGGGGGCCCACTCGTTGGCATTGGCACTGGCACAGGGCCCCTCAAAGTACGGCGGTGTGTTTGCACGGCGGGGGCGCCTCCCACCGGCAGCGACACTTTTGCGTACTATGAGGGGCCCTGTGCCAGTGACGTCGCCAACGAGTATTCCTCCCCCCACCTGATGAAGGAACCTGCACTTTCATCTGCACCTTCCTCTTTGTCCCCGTGTAAGGTGGTATGGTATGCGGGAAGAGGAACCTGACTTTCAGCAGGGTCACAATCTTGCTGTGTAGCGTGCACGGGGAATGTTGCGTTATGGGTCAATGTACCAGCAGACTCATGTATCACTGGCTGGGCAATGGGCAGGATGAGGAGGAAACACAGATATAGGCCCAAAGAATAAAGTGGTTTAAATGCAGTTCAAAATTGGTAAGAGGACTAACCAGGGGGCATTGCTTTGTTCAGTGGAGGACAACTGTAATGAGAGGCTGACACAGAGAGTAGGCCCAAATCAGTAATTAGTCTAAATGCAGTTCGAAATTGGCAACAGTAGTAAACAGGCGGCACAGCTTTGTTCAGTGGAGGAGAACAGCAAGGAGCGGCAGACACCAATAGTAGGCCCCAACCCAACTAGTAGGCCAAATGCAGTCTAACATTAACAACTACTTAACGAGAGCCTGAAAATGGAATTTCAGGACAGGAAACCAGGAGAACAGCAAGGAGCGGCAGACACTGTTAGTAGGCCCCAACCCAACTAGTAGGCCAAATGCAGTTGTTCCATTTAACAACTATTTAACAAGAGCCTGAAGATAGAAGCTCAGGAAAGGCAACCTGGAGAACACCTTGGAGTGGAAGACACCGTCTCTACAACCCAGACCCAACTTGTAGGCCGAATGCAGTGTGGTTTTCAACAACTACTTAAGAGCCTCAAGATTGAAGCAATGGAGAGGCCACCTGGGGAACACCTTGGAGTGGCAGACACCGTCTCTACACCCCTGACCCAACTTGTAGGCCGCATGCAGTGTTGTTTTCAACAACTACTAAACGAGAGCCAGAAGATTGAAGCAATGGAGAGGCAACCTGGAGAACACCTTGGAGTGGCAGACACTGGTAGTAGGCCCCAACCCAAGTACTAGCCCCACTGCAGTTAGATTTACAAAAAAATACTAAACGAGAGCCTGAAGATCAAAGCTCAGAAAAGGCAACCCGGAGAACACCTTGGAGCGGCACACACTGGTAGTAGGCCCCAACCCAAGTACTAGCCCCACTGCAGTTAGATTTAAAAAAAACTACTAAACGAGAGCCTGAAGATCAAAGCTCAGAAAAGGCAACCCGGAGAACACCTTGGAGCGGCAGACACTGGTAGTAGGCCCCAACCCAAGTACTAGCCCCACTGCAGTTAGATTTAAAAAAACTACTAAACGAGAGCCTGAAGATCAAAGCTCAGAAAAGGCAACCCGGAGAACACCTTGGAGCGGCAGACACTGGTAGTAGGCCCCAACCCAAGTACTAGCCCCACTGCAGTTAGATTTAAAAAAACTACTAAACGAGAGCCTGAAGATCAAAGCTCAGAAAAGGCAACCCGGAGAACATCTTGGAGCGGCAGACACTGGTAGTAGGCTTTAAACCCAAAATTTTGGTCAATGGAGTTTATAAAATGTTCCAGGGGTACACTGCATTGGTGTGGTAAGCGGAGGACAATTTCTATTTGGGACTGCAGACAGACTTAGTAGGCTGTCCCCTGTGGACCATGCATCCACAACATTAACCCAGTGCGCCGTAATGGACATGTAACCTTTCGTGGACATGCCTACTGGTCCATGCATCTGTTGTCAGGTGCACCTTTCTACTATTAGATAGCCTGAGAGCATGGACAATGTGGATTTTTACATGATGGTGGAGGGCTGGGATGGCATTTCTCGCAAAAGAAGTGACGACTGGGTAGCTCTTACCGTGGTACAGCGTAGTCCATCTGGGCTTTATAATTATAAATTAAAGAAAAAAGTAGGCTGTATGCACTTTGAAATAGGTTCCAGGGGTACACGGGCGTTAGTGGACTGGTCACTGGAGGACTAGTGGAAGGAGGGACCGCAGACAGGCGTAGTAGGCCTAACATTATAAAATTGGGCTGTAGGCACTTTATAATTGGTTCCAGGGGTACACGGGCAGCATTGGTCTGGTCAGTGGAGGAGTAGTAGAAAGAAGGTACCGCAGACAGGCTTCGAAGGCCTAACATATAAAAATTGGGCTGTAGGCACTTGTAAATAGGTTCCAGGGGTACACGGGCAGCATTGGTCTGGTCAGTGGAGGAGTAGTAGAAAGAAGGTACCGCAGACAGGCTTCGAAGGCCTAACATAATAAAATTGGGCTGTAGGCACTTTATAATTGGTTCCAGAGGTACACGGGCAGCAGTAGACAGGTCAGTGGAGGCCTAGTGGAAGGAGGGACCGCAGACAGGCTTCGAAGGCCTAACATAATAAAATTGGTCTGTAGGCACTTTATTATTGGTTCCAGGGGTACACGGGCAGCAGTAGACAGGTCAGTGGAGGCCTAGTGGAAGGAGGGACCGCAGACAGGCTTCGAAGGCCTAACATAAAAAAAATTGGGCTGTGGGCACTTTAAAATAGGTTCCAGGGGTACACGGGCAGCAGTGGTCTGGTCAGTGGAGGAGTAGTAGAAAGAACGGACCGCAGACAGGCTTCGAAGGCCTAACATAATAAAATTGGGCTGTAGGCACTTTATAATTGGTTCCAGGGGTACACGGGCAGCAGTAGACAGGTCAGTGGAGGCCTAGTGGAAGGAGGGACCGCAGACAGGCTTCGAAGGCCTAACATAATAAAATTGGGCTGTAGGCACTTTAAAATAGGTTCCAGGGGTACACGGGCAGCAGTGGTCTGGTCAGTGGAGGAGTAGTAGAAAGAACGGACCGCAGACAGGCTTCGAAGGCCTAACATAATAAAATTGGGCTGTAGGCACTTTATAATTCGTTCCAGGGGTACACGGGCAGCATTGGTCTGGTCAGTGGAGGAGTAGTAGAAAGAAGGTACCACAGACAGGCTTCGAAGGCCTAACATAAAAAAATTGGGCTGTAGGCACTTTTAAATAGATTCCAGGGGTACACGGGCAGCAGTGGTCTGGTCAGTGGAGGAGTAGTAGAAAGAACGGACCGCAGACAGGCTTCGAAGGCCTAACATAAAAAAATTGGGCTGTAGGCACTTTATAATTTGTTCCAGGGGTACACGGGCAGCATTGGTCTGGTCAGTGGAGGAGTATTAGAAAGAAGGTACCGCAGACAGGCTTCGAAGGCCTAACATAAAAAAATTGGGCTGTAGGCACTTTTAAATAGGTTCCAGGGGTACACGGGCAGCATTGGTCTGGTCAGTGGAGGAGTAGTAGAAAGAAGGTACCGCAGACAGGCTTCGAAGGCCTAACATAAAAAAATTGGGCTGTAGGCACTTTTAAATAGGTTCCAGGGGTACACGGGCAGCAGTGGTCTGGTCAGTGGAGGAGTAGTAGAAAGAACGGACCGCAGACAGGCTTCGAAGGCCTAACATAATAAAATTGGGCTTTAGGCACTTTATAATTGGTTCCAGGGGTACACGGGCAGCATTGGTCTGGTCAGTGGAGGAGTAGTAGAAAGAAGGTACCACAGACAGGCTTCGAAGGCCTAACATAAAAAAATTGGGCTGTAGGCACTTTTAAATAGGTTCCAGGGGTACACGGGCAGCAGTGGTCTGGTCAGTGGAGGAGTAGTAGAAAGCACGGACCGCAGACAGGCTTCGAAGGCCTAACATAATAAAATTGGGCTGTAGGCACTTTATAATTTGTTCCAGGGGTACACGGGCAGCAGTAGACAGGTCAGTGAAGGCCTAGTGGAAGGAGGGACCGCAGACAGGCTTCGAAGGCCTAACATAATAAAATTGGGCTGTAGGCACTTTATTATTGGTTTCAGGGGTACACGGGCAGCAGTAGACAGGTCAGTGGAGGCCTAGTGGAAGGAGGGACCGCAGACAGGCTTCGAAGGCCTAACATAAAAAAATTGGGCTGTAGGCACTTTAAAATAGGTTCCAGGGGTACACGGGCAGCAGTGGTCTGGTCAGTGGAGGAGTAGTAGAAAGAACGGACCGCAGACAGGCTTCGAAGGCCTAACATAAAAAAAATTGGGCTGTAGACACTTTATAATTGGTTCCAGGGGTACACGGGCAGCATTCGTGTTGTCAGCGGAGGCCGATTGTAATGAGTGTCTGCCAGTTAGTAGTCCCAAACAATAAATACATGTTAATCTCTCGCATGACAACAAAACAAAACCACCAAAGGGTGCAATCATTCGGTACTGGGGTGGGCTCCTCTGCGGAGTTTCAGACCTAGTAATTTGGCGCAAAGTATTTACTTGGGTAAATATAGGACACTGCCCCGGACTATGTTAAGTACCATCATACATGTCAATACAATGGTATTGTCAGTGGCTGGAATTTAAGGATGTCAGCGCATAGACTAAACATTGGTGGAACTGTGAGAGATAATTGTGCAAGTGGTTTAGCAATGTTTGAGCTGGGGGTGGGGAACTCTCTTGTGTCCGGCGGTACAGGCCCAGGGCCCCTCATGTTACAACAGTGTGTCTGACGTTGGGTGCGCACCACCACCGCCAGAGACACTTTATTGTACTATGAGGGACCCAGTGGCAGTGCCATCGACCAAAAGCGGGCACACCCACCTCTTCAGACAAACAGCACTCTCACGGGTGCTGGCGCCAAGTGGGGATACCACGGCCCGTGTGGGGAGTTTGGCCATTTAGGGAGGTGTAAACATGTCGTATGCTGGACAATCAGGTGCTGCAAATTACGAGATTGGAAAAGTCATTCAGAATAGTCCACAGGCAAGACCTTTTCATAGGAAAGCTAGGTGTCGGCCGGGCAAAAGATTTCGAAATCCAGTTGTGGTTCATTTTAATGAAGGTTAGATCATCTACATTTTGGGTAGCCAGACGAGTCCTTTTTTCGGTTAATATTGAACCTGCAGCACTGAATACTCTTTCTGATAGGACACTAGCTGCCGGGCAAGCAAGCTCCTGCAATGCATATTCTGCCAATTCTGGCCAGGTGTCTAATTTGGATGCCCAGTAATCAAATGGGAATGACGGTTGAGGGAGAACGTCGATAAGGGATGAAAAATAGTTAGTAACCATACTGGACAAATGTTGTCTCCTGTCACTTTGAATTGATGCTGCAGTACCTGTCCTGTCTGCGGTCATAGCAAAATCACTCCACAACCTGGTCAGAAAACCCCTCTGTCCAACGCCACTTCTGATTTCTGCCCCTCTAACACCTCTGGTCTGCTGGCCCCTGCAGCTCGTGTGAGAACGATCACGGGCGCTGTGTGCTGGGAATGCCTGAAGCAAACGGTCAACAAGAGTTGATTGTTTGGTTGCTAATATTAGTTCCAAGTTCTCATGTGGCATTATATTTTGCAATTTGCCTTTATAGCGAAGATCAAGGAGGCAGGCCAACCAGTAATCGTCATCGTTCATCATTTTAGTAATGCGTGTGTCCCTTTTGAGGATACGTAAGGCATAATCCGCCATGTGGGCCAAAGTTCCAGTTGTCAAATATGCGGTTGTGCTTGGTTGAGGGGCAGTTTCAGGCAAATCTACGTCACTTGTGTCCCTCAAGAAACCCGAACCCGGCCTTGCCACGCCACCAATTTCCAGTGGCCCCGGAAAAGCTTCCTCATTAAAAATATAATCATCCCCATCATCCTCCTCGTCCTCCTCCTCCTCTTCGCCCGCTACCTCGTCCTGTACACTGCCCTGGCCAGACAATGGCTGACTGTCATCAAGGCTTTCCTCTTCCTCTGCTGCAGACGCCTGATCCTTTATGTGCATCAAACTTTGCATTAGCAGATGCATTAGGGGGATGCTCATGCTTATTATGGCATTGTCTGCACTAACCAGCCGTGTGCATTCCTCAAAACACTGAAGGACTTGACACATGTCTTGTATCTTCGACCACTGCACACCTGAAAACTCCATGTCTGCCATCCTACTGCCTGCCCGTGTATGTGTATCCTCCCACAAAAACATAACAGCCCGCCTCTGTTCGCACAGTCTCTGAAGCATGTGCAGTGTTGAGTTCCACCTTGTTGCAACGTCTATGATTAGGCGATGCTGGGGAAGGTTCAAAGACCGCTGATAGGTCTGCATACGGCTGGAGTGTACGGGCGAACGGCGGATATGCGAGCAAAGTCCGCGCACTTTGAGGAGCAGGTCGGATAACCCCGGATAACTTTTCAGGAAGCACTGCACCACCAGGTTTAAGGTGTGAGCCAGGCAAAGAATGTGTTTCAGTTGGGAAAGGGAGATGGCAGCCATGAAATTCCTTCCGTTATCACTCACTACCTTGCCTGCCTCAAGATCTACAGTGCCCAGCCACGACTGCGTTTCTTTCTGCAAGAACTCGGACAGAACTTCCGCGGTGTGTCTGTTGTCGCCCAAACACTTCATAGCCAATACAGCCTGCTGACGCTTGCCAGTACCTGCCCCATAATGGGAGGCCTGGTGTGCAACAGTGGCAGCTGTGGATGGAGTGGTTGTGCGACTGCGGTCTGTGGACGAGCTCTCGCTTCTGCAGGAGGACGAGGAGGAGGAGGAGGGGGTGCGAACGGCTACAGCCAACTGTTTCCTAGACCGTGGGCTAGGCAGAACTGTCCCAAAATTGCTGTCCCCTGTGGACCCTGCATCCACAACATTCACCCAGTGTGCCGTGATGGACACGTAACGTCCCTGGCCATGCCTACTGGTCCATGCATCTGTTGTCAGGTGCACCTTTGTGCTCACAGATTGCCTGAGTGCATGGACGAAGCGCTCTTTAACATGCTGGTGGAGGGCTGGGATGGCTTTTCTGGAAAAGAAGTATTGACTGGGTAGCTCGTAGCGTGGTACAGCGTAGTCCATCAGGGCTTTGAAAGCTTCGCTTTCAACTAACCGGTAGGGCATCATCTCTAACGAGATTAGTCTAGCTATGTGGGCGTTCAAACCCTGTGTACGCGGATGCGAGGCTAAGTACTTCCTTTTTCTAACCATAGTCTCATGTAGGGTGAGCTGGACTGGAGAGCTGGAGATCGTGGAACTAGCGGGGGTGCCGGTGGACATGGCAGACTGAGAGACGGTGGGAGATGGTATTGTTGCCGCCGGTGCCCTAGATGCAGTGTTTCCTACTACGAAACTGGTGATTCCCTGACCCTGACTGCTTTGGCCTGGCAAAGAAACCTGCACAGATACTGCAGGTGGTGCGGAAAATGGTGGCCTTACACTGCCGGAAGGGATGTTGCGTTGCTGAGTAGCTTCATTGGCCGAGGGTGCTACAACCTTAAGGGACGTTTGGTAGTTAGTCCAGGCTTGCAAATGCATGGTGGTTAAATGTCTATGCATGCAACTTGTATTGAGACTTTTCAGATTCTGACCTCTGCTTAAGGTAGTTGACAATTTTTGACAGATGACTTTGCACTGATCAATTGGATGTTGTTTAAAAAAATGCCAGACTGCACTCTTTCTAGCATCGGATCCCTTTTCAGGCATTGCAGACTGAGCTTTAACCGGATGGCCACGCTGTCCTCCAACAGGTTTTGACTTTGCCACGCGTTTTGAGCCAGATACGGGCCCGGCAGATGGAACCTGTTGCGATGTTGATGCCTGCACCCTGTTCCCCCAATGGCTGCCAATCGGGGTCAACAACTGGGTCACCTATAACCTCCTCTTCTAACTCGTGCGCAACTTCGTCTGTGTCACCGTGTAAGTCGGTGGTAGAGCGTTCGTGACGGGGCAACATAGTTTCATCAGGGTCTGATTCTGGATCAGTACCCTGCGAGGGCAATGTTGTGGTCTGAGTCAAAGGACCAGCATAGTAGTCTGGCTGTGGCTGTGCATCAGTGCACTCCATGTCAGATTCAACTTGTAATGGGCATGGCCTGTTAACTGCTTCACTTTCTAAGCCAGGGACGGTATGTGTAAAGAGCTCCATGGAGTAACCCGTTGTGTCGCCTGCTGCATCCTTCTCTGTTGTTGTTTTTGCTGAAGAGGACAAGGAAGCGACTTGTCCCTGACCGTGAACATCCACTAACGACACGCTGCTTTTACATTTACCAGTTTCAAAAGAGGAGGCAAAAGAGCTAGAGGCTGAGTCAGCAAGGTAAGCCAAAACTTGCTCTTGCTGCTCCGGCTTTAAAAGCGGTTTTCCTACTCCCAGAAAAGGGAGCGTTCGAGGCCTTGTGTAGCCAGACGACGAACCTGGCTCCACAGGTCCAGACTTAGGTGCAATATTTTTTTTCCCACGACCACCTGATGCTCCACCACTACCACTACCCTCATTACCAGCTGACAATGAACGCCCCCGGCCACGACCTCTTCCACCAGACTTCCTCATTGTTTTGAAAACGTAACCAAAGTAACGGTATTTGTTGCTGTCAAACAACTTACATGGTGAGCTATAATTTCAGTATGATTTAGATACCCCTTTACAGGTGGGTGAGACCGCAAGGAAAAGCAAGCACAATGTTACACACTCTGTTTTTGGTGGCACCAAATGAGAGAGATGCCACACACGCAGGACTGTCACTCAAGCACAAATGTCAATATTAATCTCCCACTGTTTGTTTTTATTTTTTCAGGGAGAATTTAGAGACCCCCCAAAAAAAATGATTTTTTAAGTAAAAATTTAGAAAACAAATAAAAAAAAGTGATTTTTTTCAGAGAGAATTTAGAAACCAAATAAAAAACAAAAAACAAATAGGCTTTCTATGGCCCACTATCTGAGAGAGACAGATGGCACACCCAGGAGTCAGGACTGGCACACAAGCAGAAAGGCCAATATTAATCTCTCACTGTTTTTTTTTTTTTTTTCAGGGAGAATTTAGAAACCCCCCCAAAAAAATGGTTTTTTAAGGAAGAATTTAGAAAACAAATTTAAAAAAGTGATTTTTTCAGAGAGAATTTAGAAACCAAATAAAAAACAAAAAACAAATAGGCTTTCTATGGCCCACTATCTGAGAGAGAGAGATGGCACACCCAGGAGTCAGGACTGGCACACAAGCAGAAAGGCCAATATTAATCTCCCACTGTTTTTTTTTATTTTTTCAGGGAGAATTTAGAAACCCCCAAAAAATATGATTTTTTAAGGAAGAATTTAGAAAACAAATTAAAAAAAAGTGATTTTTTCCGAGAGAATTTAGAAACCAAATAAAAAAACAAAAACAAATAGGCTTTCTATTGCCCACTATCTGAGAGAGAGATGGCACGCTCAGGACTGGCACACAAGCCCAAAGGCCAATATTAATCTCCCACTATTTTTTTTTTTTTTTTTTGCAGGGAGAATTTATAAAACCAATAAAAAAAAAAATAGGCTTTCTATGGCCCACTATTTGACAGAGAGATGGCACGCTCAGGACTGGCACACAAGCCCAAAGGCCAATATTAATCTCCCACTATTTTTTTTTTTGCAGGGAGAATTTATAAAACCAATAAAAAAAAGAAATAGGCTTTCTATGGCCCACTATTTGACAGAGAGATGGCACGCTCAGGACTGGCACACAAGCCCAAAGGGCAATATTAATCTCCCACTGTTTTTTTTTTTTCAGGGAGAATTTATAAAACCAATTAAAAAAAAAATACGCTTTCTATGGCCCACTATTTGACAGAGAGATGGCACGCTCAGGACTGGCACACAAGCCCAAAGGGCAATATTAATCTCCCACTGTTTTTTTTTTCAGGGAGAATTTATAAAACCAATAAAAAATAAATAAATAGGTTTTCTATGGCCCACTATTTGACAGAGAGATGGCACGCTCAGGACTGGCACACAAGCCCAAAGGGCAATATTAATCTCCCACTGTTTTTTTTTTTCAGGTAGAATTTATAAAACCAATAAAAAATAAATAAATAGGCTTTCTATGGCCCACTATTTGAGAGAGAGATGGCACGCTCAGGACTGGCACACAAGCCCAAAGGCCAATATTAATCTCCCACTGTTTTTTTTTTTCAGGGAGAATTTAGAAACCCCACAAAAAAAAAACAGAAAAAAAAATTAGGCTTTCTATGGCCCACTATGTGAGATGGCACACACAGGGATGGCACTCGGGCAGAAATGCCAATCTTAATCTCCCACAGCTTTTTTTTTTAGGGAGAATTAAAAAAAAAAAAAAACACACAGGGACTGTCCTACAATTACTATCTCCCTGCAGTAATCTCAGCCAGGTATGGCAGGCAGCAATAAGGAGTGGACTGCTGCATAAATTAAATAAAAAGTGTGGACAAACAAACAAGATAGCTGTGCAGAAAGGAAGGAACAACAGGATTTGTGCTTTGAAAAAAGCAGTTGGTTTGCACAGCGGCGTACACACAGCAATGCAGCTATCAGGGAGCCTTCTAGGGCAGCCCAATGAGCTACAGCGCTGAGGAAAAAAAAATGTAGCTTCCACTGTCCCTGCAAACAAAGGTGGTGTTGGACAGTGGAAATCGCTACAGCACAAGCGGTTTGGTGGTTAATGGACCCTGCCTAACACTATCCCTGCTTCTGAAGAAGCGGCAGCAACCTCTCCCTATGCTCAGATCAGCAGCAGTAAGATGGCGGTCGGTGGGAACGCCCCTTTATAGCCCCTGTGACGCCGCAGACAGCAAGCCAATCACTGCAATGCCCTTCTCTAAGATGGTGGGGACCAGGACCTATGTCATCACGCTGCCCACACTCTGCGTCCACCTTCATTGGCTGAGAAATTGCGCTTTTCGCGTCATTGAAACGCGACTCTGGCGCGAAAGTCGCGTACCGCATGGCCGACCCCGCACAGGGGTCGGGTTTCATGAAACCCGACTTTGCCAAAAGTCGGCGACTTTTGAAAATGAACGATCCGTTTCGCTCAACCCTAACCACAACTGCGGGACCGAGGGCTGGCTGCTGCGTAGATAGAGGGTGTAGTGGGGAGAACAAGACAAACTGCTGGACTGTGGATGAGTTACAGGTGGAGATGTTACAGTGGATTGAAAAGGACATGATGTTCTTGGTGTGTGAGATCTGTTAAGAACAGCAGGCATGTCCACTTTCATTACAGCTGATGGGATCTCTTTCACCCCGACAGTAGCGAGCAAACAAGTGGAGGTTCTGCAGCCGGAGACTTGTGTGAGAACACTTGCCACAGTGATGGAGGAGAAAGAAGCAGCAGATGTGGTTGATGGGGTGGCCAGTGGTTAGCGAGGCAAACTACTAGGTCATATCTTAACACAGTGAGATTCTCAGACTAACGCATGTTGATCGTGTATGTGCTGGTTCATGCATGTAGTTGTCAAATTATTGCAATTTTTTCCTCTACTGAGTGTGTTTTTTTCACAAAGTTGGCAGATAGCATGAGTTGGGTCAACCTTTGCAGTCTCAAAAAAGTTCTAGGTTAGGCAACTCTTGCTGCTCCACCACTGCTGGCCAAAGCCAGAGTTGTAGGAGGATGCAGTGGTTCTCATAGTTCCATCACTCCGTGTCTGTGCAGCAAACCACAATGTAACCCCCCACTTCCTCTGCTGAGCTTGTCAGCTGCATGGGTTCGCAAGAAGTGTGATCTACAACCTCATCGTCATCCTCTCATTACCACTCCTTGCCTGAGAGTCATCCTCCTCCTCTTACTGCTCTGATAGCACAGTATAGTCCGCGTGCACCTCAGGTATCTCAAACTCTCATACTCTCATCAGGATCACTTCTACCCCCGGGGGTTAATGTCTGGTGACGAGGATCTGGATTCTGCACAGACCCTTCTTTATCTGACCCCAGAGCCAACTGAAAACAATGTTAGGCATCAGTGCAGATGCTTTCCTCCTCTTGAGTCTGTGAATCTTTGAAGCTGACCTCTGATGCCCATGGAATAGAATGTGTGAACAGCTCTGTGGACTCGCACATCTGTGGTTCCCCACAGTCAGTTGGGTGGTTGGACAGTTGTGATGCAGAGGAAATAAGGGTAATTGAGGATCAACCTCTGAGTACAGTAGTGTGTAGTGTTGAGCATTCCGATACCGCAAGTATCGGCCAATACTTGCGGTATCGGAATTCCGATACTGAATTCCGATACTTCCCGCGTATCGGATACCGGAATCGGAAGTTCCCAGAATTCAAACCACGCAGCAGCCAATGAGGAATGAATGGAAGTGTGGGCACATCCTGTTTAGCATGGTGGGCATGTAAGCACTGGCAAGGCTGTGATTGGCTGCTGAAATGATGTCACTCTGCACTATAAAAAACGCTGCCGCCATTTTGCGCTCACTCTGCTGTCATTTCAGTTAGGGACAGGACGCTGTGTTCTAACTGAGGGCCAGTTGAGATAGCTAATTGCTTTATTTTGCTTTCCCAAGGCTAATTTAGCAAAACGCTGTGTGTTGTTCACTGTTCACCTTGCTCTTGCCTTGCAGCACTGTTTTAACAGCGTTCTGCAAGGTCTCTGTGTGTGTGTGTGCAGCTCACTCTGTAGTCTGTGTGCAGCCATATACCCGGTTGTATTCAGCTCAGGGGGGGTTCACACTGCCTCATACAGTTCTATCCATTGTCCTTTTTTGCTCATAGTGCAGCCTGCTGCACATTTTTTCTAAAATTTCCTATTAGTGTTTTTCCACCCGTCTCCAGCTAAATTGTGGAAAAACACTACATAGGATAACCTAGAGGGGGGTTTTTGGGCCTTGCAGCGCCGTTTACGGCTGTCTGCACGATCTCCGTATGAGCGCAGCTCGCCCTGTAGTCTGTGTGCAGCCACAGCCGGTTGTATTCAGCTCAGGGTAAGTCACTGCCTCATACCGTGAAAAAACTTTTCCTTTTTTTCAAATAGTGCAGCCTGCTGAAAATTTTTCCAAAAATTTCCTATTAGTGTCTTTCCACCCGTCTCCAGCTAAATAGTGGAAAAACACTACATAGGATAACCTAGAGGAGGGTTTTTGGGCCTTGCAGCGCCGTTTACGGCTGTCTGCATGGTCTCCGTGTGAGCGCAGCTCGCCCTGTAGTCTGTGTGCAGCCACAGCCGGTTGGATTCAGCTCAGGGTGCGTTACTGCCTCATACCGTTAAATAACTTGTCCTTTTTTTCAAATAGTGCAGCCTGTTGAAAATTTTTTAAAAAATTTCCTATTAGTGTCTTTCCACCCATCTCCAGCTAAATAGTGGAAAAACACTACATAGGATAACCTAGAGGAGGGTTTTTGGGCCTTGCAGCGCCGTTTACGGCTGTCTGCATGGTCTCCGTGTGAGCGCAGCTCGCCCTGTAGTCTGTGTGCAGCCACAGCTGGTTGGATTCAGCTCAGGGTGCGTTACTGCCTCATACCATTAAATAACTTGTCCTTTTTTTTCAAATAGTGCAGCCTGTTGACATTTTTTTTTTAAATTTCCTATTAGTGTCTTTCCACCTGTCTCCAGCTAAATAGTGGAAAAACACTACATAGGATAACCTAGAGGAGGGTTTTTGGGCCTTGCAGCACCGTTTACGGCTCTCTGCACGGTCCCCGTGTGAGTTAAACTCACTCTGTAGTCCGATCTGCAGAAAAAAAAAAAAGTAAAGTTCACCAAACACCACTTAACACTTGTGTAGGCCACATTTTATAAATAATAAAGTCTAGTCCACACTTTACAACATTAGTGTTTCTTACACCTGTTAGGAGGAGCATTTCAGGAATAAGCACACTAAGGCCTTAGTACTTTTCTGCTTATCTTTATCTGTCAACCAAGATGAAGAGGGCACGGAGTAAGGCACGTGGGCGTGGGCGCGGAGCAGGGAGAGGAGCAGGGAGAGGACGTGGTGATTCTGTGCCTGCTGCGGGCACCGGTGACTCATCATCACTCAGTTTCAGCAGGGAACAGTCCTTCATGCGCAGCTTTGTCGGAGAGCGCCGTGCACCGCTGCTGCGTGAAGATCAAATTGAAGCCGTTGTCGGATGGATGGCAGCTAATGCATCGGCATCGACTTCAATTAGTGCCACATCCTCTCAGGCACAGACCACTGGAGAGCAGCCATCTGTCTCTTCACCACCTGCCAAATTGGCCAGGCAGTCAGAGAGCCCAGGACAGGAGCCGTCTCTACTTCTGTTCTCTGAATCTCTTGGCTTGGAAACAGGGGGCCAGCCAAGCAGCATTGGAGAAATGGAAGAAGAGGCAGTGTGCAGTGATACCCAACAGCTTTGTCAGCTTTGTCTCTCTGACTCTGAAGAGGCGGGTGGGCCAGTGTCTGCGGTGACCACAGCGCAGTACGCATCTGATGATGAAACTCAGGTGCCGCTTTTTGGTGCGTACTGTGCTGCCAAGACTACCCAGGAGGAGCAGTTGGTGACAGAGGGTAGTGGAGATGATGAGGTCGTTGACCCATCGTGGCGTGAGGAACAGGAAGGTGGTGGGAGCAGCTCTGAGGAAGAGATTCCCCTTACGGGCCAAAGAGGGAGAGGGAGGGGGAAGACTGCGGAGCCTGTAGCCTCCACTTTGGCACCCGTTAGGAGCCTGTCTCTTTCAAAAGCCAAAAAGGGCGCTCCCAAGACTTGCAGTGCCTGGTCCTTTTTTGACACAGTTGCAGATGACATTTGTTTTGTCAAATGCAAGCTGTGTCATCAGAAAGTCAAAAGAGGTAAAAGAGTCAGCAACCTCAATACCACAAATATGTGGAAACATGTGCGGACCAGGCACGCGGTGGAGTTACAAAAACACACTGAAGACGTAGGTTAACCAACAGCGGCAGCTACCACCTCTTCAGCTCGTGTTGCCTCTTCCTCCAGCTCACGCACAGCTGGTTTGGCTTCCTCCCAGGATCGCCATGGAAGAACCTCTGGCACTGTTGTCCAGAGACCTAGTGTAATTCCACCCACAGCACCACATTCCCAGTCATCCTCACACTCCCAGTCTACTCTACAGCCATCGGTAGTACAGGCATGGGAGAAAAGGCGGGCATTCTCGGCCAACCACCCCCGAGCACAGGCTCTGAATGCAGGCATTGCCAAACTTCTGTCCCTGGAAATGCTCTCTTTCAGGCTGGTGGAGACTGACAGCTTCCGTGACTTGATGGCATTGGCAGTCCCACAGTACTAGGTGCCCAGCCGCTTTTACTTCAGCAGGCAAGCTGTCCCTGCCCTGCACAAGCATGTGGAGGGACACATAAAACACGCGCTACTGGACGCCGTCAGTAGCAAGGTCCACCTCACCACCGATGCGTGGACCAGTCAACATGGACAGGGGTGATACATTTCCCTCACTGCCCATTGGGTTAATGTTGTTGAGCCAGGTACAGATCGTGCGAGTGGCGCAGGACGTGTCCTGCCCACTCCAAGGATTGCAGGAATCCAGTCTGTACGCATTGACTCCTCCTCATACACAAGTTCCTCAGAATCATCGCTGCAGGAGCCATCACAGTCCACCTCCACATGGACCCGTGAACGTTTACCTATGACCGACATGAGCACAGCCGTGGCCAAACGTCAACAGGCCATCTTGAAACTAGTTTCATTGGGGAATCGAAGCCACACAGCGCAGGAGCTCTGGAATGCCATCAAGCAGGAGAGCGATGTGTGGTTAGTGCCAGCGAATCTCCAGCCAGGCATGGTAGTGTGTGACAATGGCCGAAATCTGGTGGCAGCTTTGGCCATTGGCAACCTCACTCACATCCCATGTCTGGCACATGTGCTCAATTTGGTTTTGCAGAGTTTTCCGAGGGACTATCCAGATCTTGATGCACTGCTGCACAAGGTCCGCCTAGAGTGTGCTCACTTGCGGCGTTCCAGCTTGGCAAGATCCCGCATTGCTGCTCTGCAGCGCCGATTCCGCCTTCCAGAACACCGCATCATATGTGACCTACCTACCAGGTGCAATTCCACGTTACATATGTTGGAGCGGTTGTGTGAGCAGCAGCAAGCAGTAATGGAGTACCAGCTGCTAAAAAGTCGCAGTCAGCGCCGATCAGACTTCACAACCACAGAGTGGGCCACTATGAAGGACGTCTACCAGGTTTTGCGTCCTTTCGATTATTCCATGAGGATGGCAAGTGCAGATGATGCACTAGTCAGCATGACTGTCCCCCTTATCTGCCTGCTTCAACAAACTTTGCAAGCGTTAAGGGATGATGTTGTGGAAGAGGTGGAGGATGAGGAGTCACCTTTTCCATCAGCTTCTGGAGAGTCAGCGCCACGTGGTTCCTCACAAAGGGGTACGCAGGGGCCACTTTGTGAGGAGGATGAGGAGGAGTCAATGGAGGAGGAAGAGCTCCGTCCAGAGGAGGGAGTGAGACAATTGTCCAGTGGTCAGTGTGTACAGAGAGGGTGGGGTGATGACGAACGGGCAGAGATCATGTCTCAAGCAGGGGACAGCGTTTCTGGGCCAGTTGGCAGTCTGCAGCACATGGTGGATTTCATGCTGCAGTGCCTGAGAAACGACCGCCGCATCGACCACGTTCTCAACATGCCTGATTATTGGGTGTTCACCCTCCTCGATCCTCGCTACCGGGACAACGTCCAAAACCTCATCCCAGCGTTGACCCGGGAGCGTAAAATGCGGGAGTACCACGACACACTGGTGAATTCCATCATCTTCTCCAGTCCAACTGAGAGGAGTGCTGCTAGTGCTTTACAAAAAAAAAAAAACACAAAATTGAGCTTAACTTAAGTTGGTATACATGCAGAGGTAAAATGCATGTTCAAAATGGCCACAAAACATTAAAACCTACAAGAGAAAAAAGTAAATGAAAACCCTGATATAACTAAGTAAAAAAGTAAAAAAAGCAAAAATGCATTTAAATAACACAGAGTTTTTAGTAGTACTGTTTTTTGATCAAAAAATAGCACAATAGCCATCCCACCTCGTCATGGTAACTCTGATCCGGACAGTCCTAAACTATCTAATATTAAAACCTTACCATGTGTCATTGTTGACCTCAGCGTGAATAAGGGCAGATGAAAGGACTGAGCTCAAACAGTGAAACACTAGACTAGAGAAGCCTTATATAGTTTCTAGCTCAGAAACAGGGAGGCCACACCCCGGATTGCACAGAATGCAACAATACACAGAAAAAAAAACACAAAATTGAGCTAAGTAATTGAGGTAGGTCAAATGTAGGACCTCGTATAAGAGAGATGCCTTAACGTGGCTACGAGGTACACATAAAATTGGCCATTTTTGTGCGCTAAAAGCTCTCATTTTTCATATTTCTAGTGCAGTAATGCAGTTCAAATTTCGTTTTTTCAAGTTTGCATGTTTTGGCGCTGCAGTGTGCTGCCCTATTTATTTAACTATATACGAGTTGGCGACTCTGGGTTCAGCACCTGTTCACACTCAGTCTATGTTTGGATGTGCAGGTCAGGTTTTTGAAATGTATTCTCTAGCCTTCTGATCGTGCACTCCCCGCCTCCTAGCTTCAGGTGTTTTAATTATAGTAGGTCCAATACCCCTCCACATAGAGAGAGAATTTGAGTCCAAGAAGAGGTTTCTACATGTACCCATTCAGATGGAGACGTTTATTCTCAGTGAGGTAGGTCAAATGTAGGACCTCGTATAAGAGAGATGCCTTAACGTGGCTACGAGGTACACATAAAATTGGCCATTTTTGTGTGCTAAAAGCTCTCATTTTTCATATTTCTAGTGCAGTAATGCAGTTCAAATTTCGTTTTTTCAAGTTTGCATGTTTTGGCGCTGCAGTGTGCTGCCCTATTTATTTAACTATATACGAGTTGGCGACTCTGGGTTCAGCACCTGTTCACACTCAGTCTATGTTTGGATGTGCAGGTCAGGTTTTTGAAATGTATTCTCTAGCCTTCTGATCGTGCACTCCCCGCCTCCTAGCTTCAGGTGTTTTAATTATAGTAGGTCCAATACCCCTCCACATAGAGTGAGAATTTGAGTCCAAGAAGAGGTTTCTACATGTACCCATTCAGATGGAGACGTTTATTCTCAGTGAGGTAGGTCAAATGTAGGACCTCGTATAAGAGAGATGCCTTAACGTGGCTACGAGGTACACATAAAATTGGCCATTTTTGTGCGCTAAAAGCTCTCATTTTTCATATTTCTAGTGCAGTAATGCAGTTCAAATTTCGTTTTTTCAAGTTTGCATGTTTTGGCGCTGCAGTGTGCTGCCCTATTTATTTAACTATATACGAGTTGGCGACTCTGGGTTCAGCACCTGTTCACACTCAGTCTATGTTTGGATGTGCAGGTCAGGTTTTTGAAATGTATTCTCTAGCCTTCTGATCGTGCACTCCCCGCCTCCTAGCTTCAGGTGTTTTAATTATAGTAGGTCCAATACCCCTCCACATAGAGAGAGAATTTGAGTCCAAGAAGAGGTTTCTACATGTACCCATTCAGATGGAGACGTTTATTCTCAGTGAGGTAGGTCAAATGTAGGACCTCGTATAAGAGAGATGCCTTAACGTGGCTACGAGGTACACATAAAATTGGCCATTTTTGTGCGCTAAAAGCTCTCATTTTTCATATTTCTAGTGCAGTAATGCAGTTCAAATTTCGTTTTTTCAAGTTTGCATGTTTTGGCGCTGCAGTGTGCTGCCCTATTTATTTAACTATATACGAGTTGGCGACTCTGGGTTCAGCACCTGTTCACACTCAGTCTATGTTTGGATGTGCAGGTCAGGTTTTTGAAACGTTGTTTTAAGCTGTCACGGAGCCTGCGCTGTTCTGTTATCCCTTGGCCATGGCCAATTTGTGCTGCCTGTCTTCTGACATAATTTGGTGTCAGGCTGGCTGCGCCTGTGCGCCCGCGCTGCCCGAGAACCCGCCTCGCAGTGTCTTCTGATTGAATCACACTGCGAGCCTGGGATCCATGGGCATGCGCAGTGCATATCTTCACCTCGGGCTCTCGCTCATCTCCCTCCGCCTTCTTTAGACTGTGCGCCGTCAGCTGATCCCTAATAGCATGCCACGGCCGTGACGCCGCACAGTCTGAAGAAGAGGGAAGGAGGGGAGTGAGAGGCGAGGATATGCACTGTGCATGCCCATGGATCCAAGGCCCGCAGTGGGATTACATTAGACGACACTGCGAGGTGAGATCTGGAGCAGCGTGGACGCACAGGCACTGACAGCCTGACACCAAATTATGTCAGAAGACAGGCAGCGCAAATTGGGCATGGCCAAGGGATAACAGACCAGTGCAGGCTCCGTGACAGCTTAAAACAACGCTGAGGAGGCAGCGCACGGCACCAAGAAACAACGCTGAGGAGGCAGCGCACGGCACCAAGGGGATAGGAATGACAGCTGTGCTGCGTCCCATTACGAAGGAAATTCCCACCTCCGGGACGGTTTTACGGTATAAGGGGACACATTTTTAGTGTTTACTTCTGTGTTTGCAAGGAGCATAATTAAAAGAGCAACCTTTTCCTTTTGCATCCTTAGTGCTGCACAAGATGGCTCTTTCAGCTACAAACGTCTTGGGGGGGGGGTTAAAGGTTCCCTTTCAACTTGCTCCAATCAGGCTTCGGCCTACACTCTGTTCCTCTGCTCCTCCTGCTGTCCCTGGGCTCTAACACTGCCAGTTGGTGCCTGGAAGTGCTGTCTGCACAGTCAACAGTCGCTCCTCTGTTATTGGGGTTCAGTAACGTCAGCTGATCCCCAGCTGTGTATCCGGCAACGTGTTATGCGACCGCCACGCTGGCACAACAAAAATGTAAGGGAACCTATCCCCCCCCCAGGCGTTTGTTACTGAAAGAGCCACCTTGTGCAGCACTAATACTGCACAAGGAAAAGGTCGCTCTTGAAATTATGCTCCTTGGAAACGCTGAACTACACACTCATGTAATGTGTCCCCTCATACCATCCAACCGTCCCGGAGGTGGGACTTTCCTTTGTAATGTGATGCAGCACAGCCGTCATTCCTACCCCCTTGGCTCCGTGCGCTGCCTCCTTAGCGTTGTTTGATTCCGTCATGGACCCTGCGCTGTTATGTTATCCCTTGGCCATGCAGTTTGCGCTGCCCGTCCTCTGACATCATTTGTTGTCGTCCTGGCTGCGCCTGTGCGTCCACGCTGCTCGAAATGCCACCTCGCAGTGTCGTCTAATGTGATCCCACAGTGGGCCTGGTATCCATGGCCATGCACAGTGCATATACTAGCCTCTCAATCCCCATCTTCATGCTTCTTCAGACTAAGCGGCGTCAGATGATCCCTAATAGCATGCCACGGCCGTGACGCCGCACAGTCTGAAGAAGCAGGAAGGAGGTGAGTGAGAGGCGATGATATGCACTGCGCATGCCCATGGATCCCTGGCCCGCAGTGGGATTACATTAGATGACACTGCGAGGTTGGATCTCGGGCAGCTTTGACGCACAGGCACTGCCAGCCTGACACCTAAATGATGTCAGAAGACGGGCACCGCTAACTGTGCATGGCCTCCTCCTGCTGACCCTGGGTTCTAACACTGCCAGTTTTTGCCCGGACGTGCTAGCTGCACAGAGAAAAAGCACCGCCAGCTGTTCCCCTGCTGTGTAGCTGGCAACGTGTCCTGCAAACGCCATGCAGGCACCTGAACTGAAATTAAAGGGAACCTGCCCCCAACCCCCAGGTGTTTCTATGTATAACAGCCACCTTGTACAGCAGTACTGCTGCATTTGTACAAGGTGGCTGACTTTTTCTCCTTGCCCACGTTGAATTTAACACGTACAAAATGTGTCTCATTACAGACCATTACAAAGTCCCTGAAGTCTGACTTTCCTTTTTAATGACACGCAGCACCCCCCTTGGTAGCGCTGCCCGTCTTCTGACATCATTGGCTGGCTGCCTGTGCCTGTGCGTCCGCCCTGCCCTACACAACCCCCCTCGTTGTCTCATATATTTTGACTGCGAGGGTGTGATTGATGGGCACGAGCAGTGCATATCTTCGCCTGTCTTCACTCCCCTCCTTCCGCCTTCTTCAGACTGTGCGGCATCCTGGCCGTGGCAGGCGATAAGGCATCAGCTGAGGCCGCCCAGTCTGAAGCAGGTGTAAGGACATGTGTGAGCGGCGAACATATTTACTGCGCAAGGCCACAAATCCCAGCTCTGCAGTGTGACTTTATTAAAAGACACTGCGGGTCTGGGATTCATGGCCATTGGTAACCGCACTGGCCAACATGAAATGAGGTGAGAAGACAGGCAGCGCTCACAGCGCATGGCCAAGGGATCACAATAGCGCAGACTCCTGTACAGCAAATAACAATGCTCAGGAGGCTGCGCCCAGCACCAAGGCGTTATTTATGTGCACCTGTGCTGTGTCTCCTTAAAAACACAAGTCACGCCTCCAATACAGTTCTACTGTACAATGGGCAAAATTGTGTACGTCTTTCATTCTGCGTGTGCAATGAGCAAAATTTAAAGAGCAACCTTTCACTTGTGGAGAATTACTGCTGCACAAGGTGTGGCTCTTCTACATTGTAACACCTGAGGGTGGGTTAAAGATTACCTTTGAAATTGGTTCAATTAGGCTTCGGCCTACACTCTGCTCCTCCTGCATACCCTGGGCTCTAACTACGCCAGTTGGGGCCCGGAAGTGCTGGCTGCACAGAGAAAAACACCCGCCATTGTGTCAGTGGGGTTCAGCACCGCCAGCTGTTCCCCTGCTGTGTAGCCGGCAACGTGTCCAGCACAAGCCACGCTGGCACAACAGACCAAAAGCTGCCACCAGTGCAGGCTTCGGCCTACACTCTGCTCCTCTCCTCCTCCTGCTGACCCTGGGCTCTAACACCGCCAGTTGGGGCCCGGAAGTGCTAGCTGCACAGAGAAAAACACCAGCCAATGAGTTAGTGGGGTTCAGCACCGCCAGCTGTTCCCCTGCTGTGTAGTCGGCAACGTGTCCAGCACAAGCCACGCTGGCACAACAGAACAAAAGCTGCCACCAGTGCAGGCTTCGGCCTACACTCTGCTCCTCTCCTCCTCCTGCTGACCCTGGGCTCTAACACCGCCAGTTGGGGCCCGGAAGAGCTAGCTGCACAGAGAAAAACACCAGCCAATGTGTTAGTGGGGTTCAGCACCGCCAGCTGTTCCCCTGCTGTGTAGCCGGCAACGTGACCTGCAAACGCCACGCAGGCACCTGAACTGAAATTAAAGGGACCGTGACCCCCACCCCCAGGTGTTTCTATGTATAACAGCCACCTTGTACAGCAGTACTGCTGCATTTGTACAAGGTGGCTGACTTTTTCTCCTTGCCCACGTTGAATTTAACACGTACAAAATGTGTCTCATTACAGACCATTTCACTGCCCCTGAGGTGTAATTCTCCTTTTTAAATGACACGCAGCACCCCCCTTGGTAGCGCTGCCCATGTTCTGACATCATTGGTTGGCTGCTTGTGCCTGTGCGTCCGCCCTGCCCGACACAACGCCCCTTGTTGTCTCATATATTTTGACTGCGAGGGTGTGATTGATGGGCATGTGCAGTGCATATGTTCGCCTGTCTTAACTCATCTTCCGCCTTCTTCAGACTGTGCGGCCTCATGGCCGTGGCAGGCGATAAGGGATCAGCTGAGGCCGCCCAGTCTGAAGCAGGTGTAAGGACATGTGTGAGCGGCGAACATATTTACTGCACAAGGCCACGAATCCCAGCCCCGCACTGTGACTTTATGAAAAGACACTGTGTGTCTGGGATTCATGGCCATCGTTAACTGCACCAGCCAACATGAAATGAGGTCATAAGACGGGCAGCGCTAACTGCCCATGGCCAAGGGCTAACAAGAGCGCAGACTCCTGTACAGCAAATAACAATGCTCAGGAGGCTGCGCCCAGCACCCAGGCGTTATTTTTGGATACCTGTGCTGCATCTCCTTAAAAAGACAAGTCACGCCTCCAATACAGTTCTACTGTACAATGGGCAAAATTGTGTACTTCTTTCATTCTGCGTGTGCAATGAGCAAAATTCAAAGAGCAACCTTTCACTTGTGGAGCATTAATGCTGCACAAGGTGTGGCTCTTCTACTTTGTAACACCTGAGGGAGGGTTAAAGGTTACCTTTGAAATTGGTTCAATTAGGCATTGGCCTACACTCTGCTCCTCTCCTCCTCCTGCTGACCCTGGGCTCAAACACCGCCAGTTTCTGCCCGGACGTGCTAGCTGCACAGAGAAGAACACCAGCCAATGTGTTAGTGGGGTTCAGCACCGCCAGCTGTTCCCCTGCTGTGTAGCCGGCATCATGTCCAGCACAAGCCACGCTGGCACAACAGACCAAAAGCTGCCACCAGTGCAGGCTTCGGCCTACACTCTGCTCCTCTCCTCCTCCTGCTGACCCTGGGCTCAAACACCGCCAGTTTCTGCCCGGACGTGCTAGCTGCACAGAGAAGAACACCAGCCAATGTGCACCGCCAGCTGTTTTCGGGTAGTGTCAAGCTCACTGAGATGCCTATGCTTGCCCCGTCGTGTTGTGGTCGGGTTAGCCAACTCCAGGGTGCCTCCAGTTTAGGAGCTTCCTATGTGGGCTGCATGAATTGGCAGTCAAGGCTGGTTCTGTAGTGCCAGTAGGCCAAGCTCCCCCTGTAGGACTGTTGGGGTTCGGTAACTGCGGCTGCCTCGCGGCCTAGCTGTTCTCTCCTCTCCTGTGGACCTTCTGGTCCACCACCTGGTTCCAGCACCGTCAGCTGGTTCCGGGCAGAGCCTTTGGCTTAGGTGCCTCCTCCTGGGTATCCGAGTTCCGCCAACGCCAGGCGGTCCTTGGTAGTGCTTTTAAGCACGGGCACCTACAGCTTAGTAACCGGGTTCCAGCACCGTCAGCTGGTCCTCGGTGCCATTGGCTCTTGCACACTGGGGCAACGCATCCGGGTTCCAGCACCGCCAGCTGTTTCCCAGCAGTGTTTTTGTCACGGGTACTCCCTCGTGCCCAGCCTGGTTCCAGCACCGTCAGCTGTTTCCGGGTAGTTTCAAGCTCACTGAGACGCCTATGCTTGCCCCATCATGTTGTGGTCGCGTTAGCCAACTCCAGGGTGCCTCCAGTTTAGGAGCTTCCTATGTGGGCTGCGTGAATTGGCAGTCAAGGCTGGTTCTGTAGTGCCAGTAGGCCAAGCTCCCCCTGTAGGACTGTTGGGGTTCGGTAACTGCGGCTGCTTCGCGGCCTAGCTGTTCTCTCCTCTCCTGTGGATCTTCTGGTCCACCACCTGGTTCCAGCACCGTCAGCTGGTTCCTGGCAGAACCTTTGGCTTAGGTGCCTCCTCCTGGGTATCCGAGTTCCGCCAACGCCAGGCGGTCCTTGGTAGTGCTTTTAAGCGCGGGCACCTACAGCTTAGTAACCGGGTTCCAGCAGCGTCAGCTGGTCCTCGGTGCCATTGGCTCTTGCACACTGGGGCAACGCATCCGGGGTCCAGCACCGCCAGCTGGTTCCCGGCAGTGTTTTTGTCACGGGTACTCCCTCGTGCCCAGCCTGGTTCCAGCACCGTCAGCTGTTTCCGGGTAGTGTCAAGCTCACTGAGACGCCTATGCTTGCCCCGTCGTGTTGTGGTCGGGTTAGCCAACTCAAGGGTGCCTCCAGTTTAGGAGCTTCCTATGTGGGCTGCGAGAATTGGCAGTCAAGGCTGGTTCTGTAGTGCCAGTAGGCCAAGCTCCCCCTGTAGGACTGTTGGGGTTCGGTAACTGCGGCTGCCTCGCGGCCTAGCTGTTCTCTCCTCTCCTGTGGACCTTCTGGTCCACCACCTGGTTCCAGCACCGTCAGCTGGTTCCGGGCACAGCCTTTGGCTTAGGTGCCTCCTCCTGGGTATCCGAGTTCCGCCAACGCCAGGCGGTCCTTGGTAGTGCTTTTAAGCGCGGGCACCTACAGCTTAGTAACCGGGTTCCAGCAGCGTCAGCTGGTCCTCGGTGCCATTGGCTCTTGCACACTGGGGCAACGCATCCGGGTTCCAGCACCGCCAGCTGTTTCCCGGCAGTGTTTTTGTCACGGATACTCCCTCGTGCCCAGCCTGGTTCCAGCACCATCAGCTGTTTCCGGGTAGTGTCAAGCTCACTGAGACGCCTATACTTGCCCCGTCGTGTTGTGTTCGGGTTAGCCAACTCCAGGGTGCCTCCAGTTTAGGAGCTTCCTATGTGGGCTGCGTGAATTGGCAGTCAAGGCTGGTTCTGTAGTGCCAGTAGGCCAAGCTCCCCCTGTAGGACTGTTGGGGTTCGGTAACTGCGGCTGCCTCGCGGCCTAGCTGTTCTCTCCTCTCCTGTGGACCTTCTGGTCCACCACCTGGTTCCAGCACCGTCAGCTGGTTCCGGGCAGAGCCTTTGGCTTAGGTGCCTCCTCCTGGGTATCCGAGTTCCGCCAACGCCAGGCGGTCCTTGGTAGTGCTTTTAAGCACGGGCACCTACAGCTTAGTAACCGGGTTCCAGCAGCGTCAGCTGGTCCTCGGTGCCATTGGCTCTTGCACACTGGGGCAACGCATCCGGGTTCCAGCACCGCCAGCTGGTTTCCCGGCAGTGTTTTTGTCACGGGTACTCCCTCGTGCCCAGCCTGGTTCCAGCACCGTCAGCTGTTTCCGGGTAGTGTCAAGCTCACTGAGACGCCTATGCTTGCCCCGTCGTGTTGTGGTCGGGTTAGCCAACTCCAGGGTGCCTCCAGTTTAGGAGCTTCCTATGTGGGCTGCGTGAATTGGCAGTCAAGGCTGGTTCTGTAGTGCCAGTAGGCCAAGCTCCCCCTGTAGGACTGTTGGGGTTCGGTAACTGCGGCTGCCTCGCGGCCTAGCTGTTCTCTCCTCTCCTGTGGACCTTCTGGTCCACCACCTGGTTCCAGCACCGTCAGCTGGTTCTCAGCAGTGTCTTTTGCTCTTGTACCTTCTGCTCCCCATCCTTGTTCCAGTAACGTCAGCTGGTTCTGGGCAGAGCCTTTGGCTTAGGTGCCTCCTTCTGGGTATCCAAGTTCCACCAACGTCAGGTGGTCCTTGGTAGTGCTTTCAGGCACGGGTACCTCCTGCTTAGTAACCGGGTTCCAGTAACGTCAGCTGGTCCTCGGTAGTTCCATTGCCTCTTGGACCTTCGGCTACCCATCCGGGTTCCAGTACCGTCAGCTGGTTCTCGGCAGTGTCTTTTGCTCTTGTACCTTCTGCTCCCCATCCTGGTTCCAGTAACGTCAGTTGGTTCCGGGCAGAGCCTTTGGCTTAGGTGCCTCCTTCTGGGTATCCGAGTTCCGCCAACGTCAGGCGGTCCTTGGTAGTGCTTTTTAGCACGGGTACCTCCTGCTTAGTAACCGGGTTCCAGTAATGTCAGCTGGTCCTCGGTAGTTCCATAGGCTCTTGATTCTTGAACCTTCGGGTAGCCATCCGAGTTTCAGTTCCATCAGCTGGTTCTTGGCATTTTCTCAGCCTTCTTGTACCTTCTGCTACATTTCCAAGTTGAAGTCCCTAAAGACGACGACCCGGAAGACCACCCCTAAGATGACGACGACACCAGAGACGACAACCAGTGAGATGACGACGACCCTGGAGATGACGACCCTGAAGACCACCCCGATGACGACGATGACGACGACGCCGGAGACGACGACGACGGCGGAGACGACGACGGCGGAGACGACGACCCTGGAGACGACTACCCTGCCTGGAGACGACGACATGGAAGACCGAGAAGCAGAAGAACAAGAAGCTGCAGAACAAAGAGCAGAAGAACATTAAGCATAACACTTAATATCAGAGCAAAAGATATTATCTAAATTATATGCAGAAGAAGACTAAGCAGTGTATGGGGGTGAGTCCGTTCCTCCTTGTGGTGCCCCTGGATAAAGCCTGATGCTGCAGGCCAAACTGAATGCGGACAAATGTAACTTTTGTGACAGGCAGAACGGAAGGTGTAATCTTCAAACTTTTATAGATAACAACTACGGCAATGCCTGTCACAAATGAGAATATGATGAAGAAGTAGAATAGGAAGAATAATAATAGTTGAATAAAATGAATATGAAGAATGTAATCCAAAAAAATAATAGGTAGAAGATGAAGAAGAAGATGAATAAGGTGAAGAAGAAGTTGATGTCAAAGATGCTGATGATGATGAAGATGAAAGTGTGGGAAAAGTTAAAAAAAAGAAGGGGAAGGGCGTGGAATAGTGAAACATCAATATCTGACAAAATAAAAAAAAATGTACATAGTCAATATCTTTGTCACTCCAAACGTCTTTAAAAAAAAAAATCATGCTATTCTATTTGATTGGGCTAAACCTCTATGCCTTTAATGTCTCCGCCACCTCCCCAAATACATCCTGCATTATTCTTAGTTGTTTTCCTTCATGTAGAATGAACCTACAAGGAAAGAAAGGGTTTATTTTAATTCCGATATTTTGGTCCCATTGACTTGCATTGGGATCGGGTATCGGTATCGGCTGATCCAATCCGATACCGATACTTTCCGATATCGGAAGGTATCGCTCAACACTAGTATGTCATGTTAAGGTGAAGGAAGAGGAGAAGTGGCCACTTGATACAGCGCTTGCCAGCCACTGGAGCACATGCTCTTTCAGGTCCTCATCTACATGGCCCTAGGGGCAGGGCCCTCTCTCCTCCAGTACCACTCACCAACTTCCTGGACCATTTCTCTGCCTGGCTGCCGCACTTCATGTCCTCAGAACTACCATCCCTTATCCTGGGAGACTTCAACATCCTAATTAAAAGCCCCACTTCCACATCTACATCCCAGCTTCTATCACTAACCACTAGAGTTGAGCGACTCTTACTTTTTTAGGATCGAGTCGGGTTTCGCGAAACCCGACTTTCTCAAAAGTCGGGTCGGGTGAAATCGGCCGATTATTTCAAAAAGTTGGGGGTCGGCCGAAACACGAAACCCAATGCAAGTCAATGGGGAATCAAAGTCGGCAGTGAGTGGACAGGAAAACACCTACAGTGCCCATTTTAATGACAAAAACATCAATTCGCATTACTGAAGCTTGTCAATCTTAATTTACTTTATAATAATAGTTAAGCATTGAAAACAGGGGCTCATTTGGCTAAAGTTGTGGGGGGGTAGGGCTGGCTCAAGATTTTCGTGGGCCCGGGAAACGTGGAATACATCACTGCGGTGGAGCAGGGAGAGGTAAGTATTTCAACTTTTCAAGTGCTGTGATCCTGAGCAAGCAGGGGACCACTAGTTGGCACTGGCACAGGGCCCCTCATAGTACAGCGGTGTGTTTGATGGCGGGCAGCGCCTCCCACTGCCAGAGACTCTTTTGCATACTATGAGGGGCTCTGTGCCAGTGCCAACGAGTATGCCCACCCCACCTGATGAAGGAACCTGCACTTTCATCTGCACCTTCCTCTTTGTCCCTTTTGTGAATTCCGCTCTTGGGCTCCCTCCGGTGGTTGTAAGTGGCACTTTTGTGAGTTCTGCTCTTGGGCTCCCTCTTGTGGTTTCTAGTGGTATGGCTGCTCCTTGGAGTTAGCTGTCATCAGCTGCCTCCACTTATCGTCTCTTCTGCTCGGCTATTTTGGCCTGGCTCTTTCTTCAGCCAGTGCCACTTGTAAATGGTTCCTGGTTGGATTCACATCTCTTTGGAGTTCCCTGTTTTCCTGACCAGTTCAGCAAAGCTAAGTTTTTGCTTGCTCTTTTCTGTCCATAGATTGTGGACTTATCCATTCTGTGCTTTCTATGTTCGTCCAGCTGATCAGTGTGAATTAATTCTGTCTTGCTGGAAGCTCTGGGAGGCAGATTTGCCCTTCACACCTTTAGTCAGGTGTGGAGATTTTTTGTAAACTCTGCATGGATTTTTGTAGTGTTTTATACTGACCGCACAGTATTCCATCCTGTCCTATCTACTTAGCTAGACTGGCCTCCTGTGCTCATCCTGGTTTCATTCTGTGTATGTCTTTTCCCTCTCCACTCACAGTCATTATTTGTGGGGGGCTAATCTATCCTTTGGGGATTTTCTCTGAGGCAAGATAGCTTTCCTGCTTCTTTCTTTAGGGGTAGTTAGCTCTTAGGCTGTGACGAGATGCCTAGGGAGAGTTAGGAGCATTCCACGGCTACATCTAGTGTTGTGTTGAGCTTAGGGACTGCGGTCAGTACAGTTACCACTTCCTTCAGAGCTCGTTCCATGTTGCTCCTAGACCACCGTATCATAACAGTACAAGTGGCCAAAAATTAATTAAATGCATCTCAAAAGAAGGAAAAGAAAGTTCTGAACCATTTTTTTTCTGTGCTCTGGTTTGTCTTTTTTTTCCTCTTGATATCTGGGTGGTTCAGGATATATTCTTTGGCATGGATGTTCAGGGTTTGTTTTCTCGTGTGGATCAACTTGCTGCAAGAGTACAGAGTATCCAGGACTATGTTGTCCAGACTCCGGCTTTAGAGCCTAGAATTCCTACTCCTGATTTGTTTTTTGGGGACAGATCCAAGTTTTTGAACTTTAAAAATAACTGCAAATTGTTTTTTGCTTTGAAACCCCGTTCTTCTGGTGATCCCATTCAGCAAGTAAAAATCATCATATCCTTGCTGCGTGGTGACCCTCAAGACTGGGCTTTTTCTCTTGAAACAGGGGATCCGGCATTATTGAATGTAGATGCATTTTTTCAAGCGCTTGGATTATTGTATGACGAACCTAATTCTGTGGATCATGCAGAAAAAACCCTGTTGGCCTTGTGTCAAGGTCAGGAAGCGGCAGAGTTATACTGCCAGAAATTTAGAAAATGGTCTGTGCTCACTAAATGGAATGAAGAGGCTCTGGCTGCTATTTTCAGAAAAGGTCTTTCTGAAACCCTTAAAGATGTTATGGTGGGCTTTCCTACGCCTGCCGGTTTGAGCGAATCTATGTCTCTAGCCATTCAGATTGATCGGCGTCTGCGCGAGCGCAAAGCTGTGTACCATATGGCAGTATCCTCTGAGCAAAGTCCTGAACCTATGCAATGTGATAGGGTTTTGACTAGAATAGAACGGCAGGAATTCAGACGTCAGAATAGGCTGTGTTTTTACTGTGGTGATTCGGCTCATGTTATCTCTGATTGCCCTAAGCGTACTAAGAGAGTCGCTAGGTCTGTTACCATTAGTACTATACAGCCTAAATTTCTCTTATCTGTGACCCTGATTTGCTCATTGTCATCCTATTCTGTCGTGGCATTTGTGGATTCAGGCGCTGCCCTGAACTTAATGGACTTAGAATTCGCCAGGCGCTGTGGTATTTCCTTGCAGCCTTTGCAGAGCCCTATTCCTTTGAGGGGTATTGATGCTACACCCTTGGCCAAGGATAAACCTCAGTACTGGACACAGATGACTATGTACATGGCTCCTACACATCAGGAAGATTGCCGTTTTCTGGTGTTGCATAACCTGCATGATGTTGTTGTACTGGGATTTCCATGGTTACAGGAACATAATCCGGTGCTGGATTGGAAAACTATGTCGGTGACTAGTTGGGGTTGTCGAGGAGTACATAGTGACGTTCCTTTGATGTCAATTTCCTCTTCCCCCTCTTCTGAGGTCCCTGAGTTTTTGTCGGATTTCCAGGATGTATTTGATGTGCCCAAGTCCAGTTCCCTTCCTCCGCACAGGGATTGTGATTGTGCTATTAACTTGATTCCTGGTTGCAAGTTCCCTTAGGGCCGACTTTTCAATCTGTCTGTGCCAGAGCATGCCGCCATGCGGAGTTATGTTAAGGAGTCTTTGGAGAAGGGGCATATTCGGCTCTCTTCGTCACCACTGGGAGCGGGTTTCTTTTTTGTTACTAAGAAGGATGGCTCCTTGAGACCCTGTATTGATTATCGTCTTCTTAATAAGATCACGGTCAAATTCCAATACCCCTTGCCTTTGCTTACTGATTTGTTTGCTCAGATTAAGGGGGCTAGTTGGTTTACTAAGATTGACCTCCGAGGGGCATATAATCTTGTTCGTATTAAACAGGGTGACGAATGGAAAACTGCATTTAATACGCCCGAAGGCCATTTTGAATACCTTGTGATGCCATTTGGGCTCTCTAATGCTCCATCTGTGTTCCAGTCTTTCATGCATGATATTTTCCGCAATTATCTTGATAAATTCATGGTCGTATATTTGGATGATATTTTGATTTTTTCCGATGATTGGGAGTCTCATGTGAAGCAGGTCAGGATGGAGTTCCAGATCCCTCGTGATAATGCTTTATTTGTGAAGGGGTCTAAGTGCCTATTCGGAGTTCAGAAGGTCTCTTTTTTGGGTTTTATTTTTTCTCCCTCGTCTATAGAAATGGATCCTGTTAAGGTCCAAGCTATTCATGACTGGATCCAACCCACATCTGTGAAGGGTCTTCAAAAATTTTGGGGCTTTGCTAATTTCTATCGCCGTTTCATTGCCAACTTTTCCAGTGTGGTTAAGCCCCTTACTGATTTGACGAAGAAAGGCGCTGATGTGACGAATTAGTCCTCTGAGGCTGTTGAGGCCTTTCAGGAGCTTAAACGCTGATTTACTTCTGCCTCTGTGTTGCATCAGCCGGATGTTTCTCTTCCTTTTCAGGTTGAGGTCGACGCTTCTGAGATTGGGGCAGGGGCCGTTTTGTCTCAGAGGGAGTCTGATGGTTCTTTGATGAAACCGTGTGCTTTTTTTTCCAGAAAGTTTTCGCCTGCGGAACGCAATTATGATGTTGGCAATCGGGAGTTGTTGGCTATGAAGTGGGCGTTTGAGGAGTGGCGACATTGGCTTGAGGGAGCTAAACACCGTGTTGTGGTCCTGACCGATCATAAGAATCTGATTTACCTCGAGTCGGCCAAGCGGCTGAATCCTAGACAGGCTCGATGGTCCCTGTTTTTCTCCCTTTTTGATTTTGTGGTCTCGTATCTTCCGGGATCTAAGAATGTTAAGGCTGATGCCCTCTCTAGGAGTTTTTCGCCTGATTCTCCTGGAGTCCTTGAGCCGGTTGGCATTCTTCAGGAGGGGGTGATTCTTTCTGCTATCTCCCCTGATTTGCGGCGGGTGCTTCAGGAATTTCAGGCTGATAGGCCTGACCGCTGTCCAGTGGGGAAGCTGTGTGTTCCTGATAGATGGACAAGTAAGGTAATTTCTGAGGTTCATTGTTCAGTGTTGGCTGGTCATCCTGGGATTTTTGGTACCAGAGATTTGGTTGCTAGGTCCTTTTGGTGGCCTTCCTTGTCGCGCGATGTGCGTGCTTTTGTGCAGTCCTGTGGGACTTGCGCCCGGGCCAAGCCTTGCTGTTCCCGCGCTAGTGTCTTGCTTTTGCCTTTGCCGGTCCCTGAGAGGCACTGGACGCTTATTTCCATGGATTTTATTTCGGATCTTCCTGTTTCCCAGAAGATGTCTGTTATCTGGGTTGTTTGTGACTGGTTCTCTAAAACGGTCCATCTGGTACCTTTGCCTAAGTTGCCTTCCTCCTCAGATCTGGTTCCATTATTTTTTCAGCATGTGGTTCGTTCGCATGGCATTCCGGAGAATATTGTGTCTGACAGAGGTTCTCAGTTTGTCTCTAGATTTTGGCGGGCCTTTTGTGCTAGGATGGGCATTGATTTGTCTTTTTCTTCGGCGTTTCATCCTCAGACTAATGGCCAAACTGAGCGAACTAATCAGACCTTGGAGACCTATTTGAGATGCTTTTTGTCTGCTGATCAGGATGATTGGGTGTCTTTCTTGCCGTTGGCCGAGTTTGCCCTTAATAATCGGGCTAGTTCGGCTACTTTGGTTTCACCTTTCTTTTGTAATTTTGGTTTTCATCCTCGTTTTTCTTCTGGGCAGGTTGAGCCTTCTGATTGTCCTGGTGTTGATTCTGTGGTGGACAGGCTGCAGCAGATTTGGACTCATGTGGTGGACAATTTGACGTTGTCTCAGGAAAGGACTCAACGTTTTGCTAACCACCGTCGGTGTGTTGATCCCCGGCTTCGTGTGGGGGATTTGGTTTGGTTGTCTTCTCGTCATGTTCCTATGAAGGTTTCTTCTCCTAAGTTTAAGCCTCGGTTTATTGGTCCTTATAAAATTTCTGAAATTATTAATCCGGTGTCTTTTCATTTGGCTCTTCCAGCCTCTTTTGCCATTCATAATGTTTTCCATAGATCTTTGTTGCGGAGATATGTGGTGCCCGTTGTTCCCTCGGTTGACCCTCCTGCCCCGGTGTTGGTTGAGAGAGAGTTGGAATATGGGGTTGAGAAGATTTTGGATTCTCGTTTTTTGAGGCAGAGGCTTCAGTATCTTGTCAAGTGGAAGGGTTATGGCCAGGAGGATAATTCTTGGGTTGTTGCCTCCGATGTCCATGCCACCGATTTGGTTCGTGCTTTTCACTTGGCTCGTCCTGATCGGCCTGGGGGCTCTGGTGAGGGTTCGGTAACCCCTCCTCAAGTGGGGGTGCTGTTGTGAATTCCGCTCTTGGGCTCCCTCCGGTGGTTGTAAGTGGCACTTTTGTGAATTCTGCTCTTGGGCTCCCTCTTGTGGTTTCTAGTGGTATGGCTGCTCCTTGGAGTTAGCTGTCATCAGCTGCCTCCACTTATCGTCTCTTCTGCTCGGCTATTTTGGCCTGGCTCTTTCTTCAGCCAGTGCCACTTGTAAATGGTTCCTGGTTGGATTCACATCTCTTTGGAGTTCCCTGTTTTCCTGACCAGTTCAGCAAAGCTAAGTTTTTGCTTGCTCTTTTCTGTCCATAGATTGTGGACTTATCCATTCTGTGCTTTCTATGTTCGTCCAGCTGATCAGTGTGAATTAATTCTGTCTTGCTGGAAGCTCTGGGAGGCAGATTTGCCCTCCTCACCTTTAGTTAGGTGTGGAGATTTTTTGTAAACTCTGCATGGATTTTTGTAGTGTTTTATACTGACCGCACAGTATTCCATCCTGTCCTATCTATTTAGCTAGACTGGCCTCCTGTGCTCATCCTGGTTTCATTCTGTGTATGTCTTTTCCCTCTCCACTCACAGTCATTATTTGTGGGGGGCTAATCTATCCTTTTGGGATTTTCTAGGCCTAGGGAGAGTTAGGAGCATTCCACGGCTACTTCTAGTGTTGTGTTGAGCTTAGGGACTGCGGTCAGTACAGTTACCACTTCCTTCAGAGCTCGTTCCATGTTGATCCTAGACCACCGTATCATAACAGGTGGTATAGTATGCAGGAAGGGTAACCTGACTTTCAGCAGAGTCAGATTCTGGCTGGGTAGAGTGCAAGGGGAATGTAGTGGTCTGGGTCAATCTACCAGCAGACTCATCTGGCAGTGGCTGGCCAATGGGCAGGATGAGGAGGAAACACAGATATAGGCCCAAATAATAAAGTAGGCTAAATGCAGTTCAAAAGTGGTAACAGGACTAAACAGGCGGCATTGCTTTGTTCAGTGGAGGACAACTGTAATGAGTGACAGACACAGTTAGTAGGCCCAAGTAATAAAGTGGGCCAAATGCAGTTCAAAATTGGCAACAGGAGTAAACAGGCAGCTCAGCTTTGTTCAGTGGAGGAGAAAAGCACGGAGAAGCAGACACCGTTAGTAGGCCCAACCAAACAAGTAGGCCAAATGCAGTTTAATATCTGAAACAGGATGAAAATTGAGGCTCAGCTTTGTTCAGTGGAGGAGAACAACAAGCAGCGGTAGACACCGTTAGTAGGCCCAACCAAACAAGTAGGCCAAATGCAGTTTAGTATCCAAAACAGGATGAAAATTGAGGCTCAGCTTTGTTCAGTGGAGGAGAAAAGCAAGGAGCGGCAGACATCGTTAGTAGGCCCAACCAAACAATAAGCCAAATGCAGTTTAATATCGATACAGGATGAAAATTGAGGCTCAGCTTTGTTCACTGGAGGAGAACAACAAGCAGCTGCAGACATAGTTTGTAGGCCCAACCAAACAAGTAGGCCAAATGCAGTTTAGAATCCGAAACAGGATGAAAATTGAGGCTCAGCTTTGCTCAGTGGAGGAGAAAAGCAAGGAGCGGCAGACACCGTTAGTAGGCCCAACCAAACAAGTAGGCCAAATGCAGTTTAACCCCTTTCTGCCATTAGACGTACTATTCCGTCCATGTGGGGTGGGCTTTACTTCCCACGGACGGAATAGTACGTCATAGGCGATCGGCCGCGCTCACGGGGGGAGCGCGGCCGATCGCGGCCGGGTCTCAGCTGCTTATCGCAGCTGACATCTGGCACTATGTGCCAGGAGCGGTCACGGACCGCCCCCGGCACATTAACCCCCGGCACACCACGATCAAACATGATCGCGATGTGCCGGCGGTGCAGGGAAGCATCGCGCAGGGAGGGGGCTCCCTGCGGGCTTCCCTGAGACCCACGCAGCAACGCGATGATATCGCGTTGCTCCGGGGGTCTCCTACCTTCCTCCCTGCAGAAAGTCCCGGATCCAAGATGGCCGCGGATCCAGGTCCTGCAGGGAGGGAGGTGGCTTATCAAGTGCCTGCTCAGAGCAGGCACTTGGTAACGCTGCACTGCTCTCAGACAGATCGGTGATCTGTCAGAGTGCTGTGCAAACTGGCAGATCACCGATCTGTATTGTCCCCCCCTGGGACAAAGTAAAATAGGTAAAAAAATTTTTTACAAGTGTGTAAAAAAAAAAAAAAAAAAAATCTTAAATAATGAAAAAAAAATAAATATTATTCCCATAAATACATTTCTTTATCTAAATAAAAAAACAAACAATAAAAGTACACATATTTAGTATCGCCGCGTCCGTAACGACCCGACCTATAAAACTGTCCCACTAGTTAACCCCTTCAGTAAACACCGTAAGAAAAAAAAAAAAAACGAGACAAAAAACAATGCTTTATTATCATACTGCTGAACAAAAAGTGGAATAACACGCGATCAAAAATACAGATATAAATAACCATGGTACCGCTGAAAGCGTCATCTTGTCCCGCAAAAAACGAGCAACCATACAGCAACATCAGCAAAAAAATAAAAAAGTTATAGTCCTCAGAAATAAGCGATGCAAAAATAATTATTTTTTCTATAAAATAGTTTTTATCGTATAAAAGCACCAAAACATTAAAAAAATGATATAAATGAGGTGTCGCTGTAATCGTACTGACCCGAAGAATAAAACTGCTTTATCAATTTTACCAAACGCGGAACGGTATAAACGCCTCCCCCAAAAGAAATTCATGAATAGCTGGTTTTTGGTAATTCTGCCTCACAAAAGTCGGAATAAAAAGCGATCAAAAAATGTCATGTGCTCGAAAATGTTACCAATAATAACGTCAACTCGTCCCGCAAAAAACAAGACCTCACATGATTCTGTGGACCAAAATATGGAAAATTTATAGCTCTCAAAATGTGGTAACGCAAAAAATATTTTTTGCAATAAAAAGCGTCTTTCAGTGTGTGACGGCTGCCAATCATAAAAATCCGCTAAAAAACCCACTATAAATGTAAATCAAACCCCCCTTCATCACCCCCTTAGTTAGGGAAAAATAAAAAAAAAATTAAAAAATGTATTTATTTCCATTTTCCCATTAGGGTTAGGGCTAGGGTTAGGGTTAGGGCTAGGGTTAGGGTTAGGGCTAGGGATAGAGCTAGGGTTAGGGCTAGGGTTAGGGCTAGGGTTAGGGCTAGGGTTAGGGCTAGGGTTAGGGTTAGGGCTAGGGTTAGGGCTAGGGTTAGGGCTAGGGTTAGGGCTAGGGCTAGGGTTAGGGTTAGGGCTAGGGTTAGGGCTAGGGTTAGGGCTAGGGTTAGGGTTAGGGTTAAGGCTAGGGTTAAGGCTACAGTTAGGGTTAAGGCTACAGTTAGGGCTGGGGCTAAAGTTAGGGTTGGGGTTTGGATTACATTTGCGGTTGGGAATAGGGTTGGGATTAGGGTTAGGGGTGTGTCTGGGTTAGAGGTGTGGTTAGGGTTACCGTTGGAATTAGGGTTAGGGGTGTGTTTGGATTAGGGTTTCAGTTATAATTTGGGGGTTTCCACTGTTTAGACACATCAGGGGCTCTCCAAACGCGACATGGCGTCCGATCTCAATTCCAGCCAATTCTGCGTTGAAAAAGTAAAACAGTGCTCCTTCCCTTCCGAGCTCTCCCGTGTGTCCAAACAGGGGTTTACCCCAACATATGGGGTATCAGCGTATTTAGGACAAATTGGACAACAACTTTTGGGGTCCAATTTCTCCTGTTACCCTTGGGAAAATACAAAACTGGGGGCTAAAAAATAATTTTTGTGGGAAAAGAAAAGATTTTTTATTTTCACGGCTCGGCGTTATAAACTGTAGTGAAACACTTGGGGGCTCAAAGTTCTCACAACACATCTAGATAAGTTCCTTGGGGGGTCTAGTTTCCAATATGGGGTCACTTGTGGGGGTTTCTACTGTTTAGGAACATTAGGGTCTCTGCAAACGCAATGTGACGCCTGCAGACCATTCCATCTAAGTCTGCATTCCAAATGGCGCTCCTTCCCTTCCGAGCCCTCCCATGCGCCCAAACGGTGGATCCCCCCCACATATGGGGCATCAGCGCACTCAGGACAAATTGGAGAACAACTTTTGGGGTCCAATTTCTCCTGTTACCCTCGAGAAAATACAAAACTGGGGGCTAAAAAATAATTTTGGGGGGAATTTTTTTTTTTTTCACGGCTCTGCGTTAGAAACTGTAGTGAAACACTTGGGGGCTCAAAGTTCTCACAACACATCTAGATAAGTTCCTTGGGGGGTCTAGTTTCCAATATGGGGTCACTTGTGGGGGTTTCTACTGTTTAGGAACATTAGGGGCTCTGCAAACGCAATGTGACGCCTGCAGACAATTCCATCTAAGTCTGCATTCCAAATGGCGCTCCTTCCCTTCCGAGCCCTCCCATGCGCCCAAACGGTGGTTCCCCCCCACATATGGGGTATCAGCGCAATCAGGACAAATTGCACAACAACTTTTGGGGTCCAATTTCTCCTGTAACCCTTGGTAAAATAAAACAAATTGGAGCTGAAGTAAATTTTTTGTGAAAAAAAGTTAAATGTTAATTTTTATTTAAACATTCCAAAAATTCCTGTGAAACACCTGAAGGGTTAATAAACTTCCTGAATGTGGTTTTGAGAACCTTGAGGGGTGCAGTTTTTAGAATGGTGTCACACTTGGGTATTTTCTATCATATAGACCCCTCAAAATGACTTCAAATGAGATGTGGTCCCTAAAATAAAATGGTGTTGTAAAAATGAGAAATTGCTGGTCAACTTTTAACCCTTATAACTCCCTAACAAAAAAAAAATTTTGGTTCCAAAATTGTGCTGATGTAAAGTAGACATGTGGGAAATGTTAATTATTAAGTATTTTGTGTGACATATCTCTGTGATTTAATTGCATAAAAATTCAAAGTTGGGAAATTGCCCAAACAGTGGTCCCCCCACATATGGGGCATCAACATACTCTTGACAAACTGGACAACAACTTTTGGGGTCCATTTTCTCCTGTTACTCTTGTGAAAATAAAAAATTGCGGGCTAAAAAATAATTTTTGAGGAAAGAAAAATTATTTTTTATTTTCACGGCTCTGCGTTATAAACTTCTGTGAAGCACTTGGGGGTTTAAAGCGGTCACCGCACATGCAGATTAGTTCCATGGGAGGTCTAGTTTCTAAAATGGGGTCACATGTGGGGGAGCTCCAATGTTTAGGCACACAGGGGCTCTCCAAACGCGACATGGTGTCCGCTAACGATTGGAGCTAATTTTTCATTCAAAAAGTCAAATGGCACCCCTTCCCTTCCGAGCCCTACCGCGTGCCCAAACAGTGGTTTACCCCCACATGTGAGTATCAGTGTACTCAGGAGAAATTGCCCAATAAATTTTAAGATCCATTTTATTCTGCTGCTCATGTGGAAATGAACAAATTGAGGCTAAATGAAATTTAGTGAAAAAAAAGTACTTTTTCATTTTTTCGGATCAATTTGTGAAGCACCTGGGGGTTCAAAATGCTCACTATGCATTTAGATAAGTTCCTTGGGGGGGTTTAGTTTCCAAAATGGGGTTACATGTGAGGAAGCTCCAATGTTTAGGCACACAGGGGCTCTCCAACGCGACATGGTGTCCGCTAACGATTGGAGCTAATTTTTCATTCAAAAGTCAAATGGCACTCCTTCCCTTCCGAGCCTTGCCGTGTGCACAAACAGTGGTTTATCCCCACATGTGAGGTATCAGTGTACTCAGGAGAAATTGCCAAACACTTTTTAGGATCCATTTTATCCTGATACCTATGTAAAAATGAAAAAATTGAGGCCAAAATATTTTTTTTTATGAAAGAAAAATACTTTTTCATTTTTATGGATCAATTTGTGAAGCACCTGGGAGTTCAAAGTGCTCACTATGCATCTAGATAAGCTCCTTGGGGGGTCTAGTTTCCTAAATGGGGTCACTTGTGGGGAGCTCCAATGTTTAGGCACACAAGGGCTCTCCAACGCGACATGGTGTCCGCTAAAGATAGGAGCCAATTTTTCATTGAAAAAGTCAAATGGCGCTCCTTCCCTTCCGAGCCCTGTCGTGCGCCCAGACAATGGTTCCCCCCCACATGTGAGGTATCGGCGTACTCAGGAAAAATTGTACAATAACTTTGGCATCCAGTTTCTCTTTTTACCCTTGGGAAAATAAAAAAAATTGTTGCTAAAACATAATTTTTGTGACTAAAAAGTTAAATGTTAATTTTTTCCTTCCATGTTGCTTCTGCTGCTGTGAAGTACCTGAAGGGTTAATAAACTTCTTGAATGTGGTTTTGAGTACCTTGAGGGGTGCAGTTTTTAGAATGTTGTCATTTTGGGGTATTTTCAGCCATACAAACCCTTCAAACTGACTTCAAATGTGAGGTGGTCCCTAAAAAAATGGTTTTGTAAATTTTGTTGTAAAAATGAGAAATCGCTGGTCAAATTTTAACCCTTTTAACTTCCTAGCAAAAAAATATTTTGTTTCCAAAATTTTGCTGATGTAAAGTAGACATGTGGGTAATGTTATTTATTAACTATATTGTGTCACATAACTCTCTCGTTTAGCAGAATAAAAATTCAAAATTTGAAAATTGCGAAATTTTCAAAATTTTTGCTAAATTTCCATTTTTTTTCACAAATAAACACAAAAATTATCGACCTAAATTTACTACTATCATGAAGCCCAAAATGTCATGAAAAAACAATCTCAGAACCGTTAAGGTACCGTCACACTTAGCGACGCTGCAGCGATACCGACAACGATCCGGATCGCTGCAGCGTCGCTGTTTGGTCGCTGGAGAGCTGTCACACAGACAGCTCTCCAGCGACCAACGATCCCGAGGTCCCCGGTAACCAGGGTAAACATCAGGTAACTAAGCGCAGGGCCGCACTTAGTAACCCGATGTTTACCCTGGTTACCAGCGTAAAAAAACAAACAGTACATACTTACATTCAGCTGTCTGTCCCTTGCCGTCTGGTCCCTGCACTGACTGCTGGCCGTAAAGTGAAAGTGAAAGCACAGCACAGCGGTGAGTCACACAGCGGTGACTCACCGCTGTGGCTGTGCTCTGCTTTCACTACGGCCAGCAGTCAAGGCAGGAACCAGACGGCAAGGGACAGACAGCTGAATGTAAGTATGTACTGTTTGTTTTTTTACGCTGGTAACCAGGGTAAACAGCGGGTTACTAAGCGCGGCCCTGCGCTTAGTTACCCGATGTTTACCCTGGTTACCAGTGAAGACATCGCTGAATCGGTGTCACACACGCCGATTCAGCGATGTCTGCGGGGAGTCCAGCGACGAAATAAAGTTCTGGACTTTCTTCCCCGACCAGCGACAGCACAGCAGGGGCCTGATCGCTGCTGCCTGTCACACTGGACGATATCGCTAGCGAGGACGCTGCAACGTCACGGATCGCTAGCGATATCGTCTAGTGTGACAGTACCTTTAGGATTCATTGAAGCATTCCTGAGTTATTACCTCATAAAGGGACAATGGTCAGAATTGCAAAAAAACGGCCAGGTCATTAAGGTCAAAATAGGCTGGGTCATGAAGGGGTTAAAAGCTGTTTTCCTACTCCCAGATGAGGGAGCTTTCGAGGCCTTGTGTAGCCAGATGATGACGCTGGCTCAACACCTCCAGCCTTAGGTGCTATTGTGCTTTTGCCATTACCACCAGATGCACCACCACCACCATCAGTACCAGCTGGCAACCACCACCCACGGGCTCTTCCACCAGACTTCCTCATTTTTTGGAAAATCTTACCAAAATAACAACCGTTATATGGTAAAACAAGGTAGAAGGTGCATATAAACGTGTTGAGAATTTAAATCTCCATTTTCTTTTGGGAGACTGAACCAAAACTCAGGCCCAGTGTATAAAACAACACAATGTAAGTGGCAGAAAGTGGCTGGCTGATATACGACAAACTAACAGGACTGAAGTATATCCACTTTGTGAGAATTTGAATCTCCCTTTTTTTGGGAGACTGAACCAAAACTCAGGCCCAGTGTATAAAACAACACAATGTAAGTGGCAGAAAGTGGCTGGCTGATATATGACAAACTAACAGGACTGAAGTATATCCACTGGTTGAGAATTTAACCCCTTTCTGGCCCCTATGACCACCGACGGGATAGTACGTCATATGCGATCGGCAGCGCTCACGGGGGGAGCGCCGCCAATCGCGGCCGGGTGTCAGCTGTTTATCGCAGCTGACATCCGGCACTATGTGCCATGAGTGGTCACGGACCGCCCCGGCACATTCACCCCTGGCACACCGCGATCAAAGATGATCGCGATGTGCCGGCGGTATAGGGAAGCTTCCCGCAGGGAGGGGGCTCCCTGCGGGCTTCCCTGAGCCCCCCGCAGCAACGCGATGTGATCGCATTGCTGCGAGGGTCTTACTTCCCTCGCTGCCTGCTCCAGCCCCGGATCCAAGATGGCCGCGGATCCGGGTCCTGCAGGGAGGGAGGTGGCTTCACAGAGCCTGCTCAGAGCAGGCACTGTGAAACCTGCAGCACTGTAAGTCAGATCAGTGATCTGACAGAGTGCTATGCACACTGTCAGATCATTGATCTGTGGTGTCCCCCCCGGGACAAAATAAAAAAGTAAAAAAAAAAAATTCCAAATGTGTAAAAAAAAACAAAACAAAAAAAAAAAAAAATATTCCTAAATAATGTAAAAAAAAAAAAAAAATATTATTCCCATAAATACATTTCTTCATCTAAATAAAAAAACAAAACAATAAAAGTACACATATTTAGTATCGCCGCGTCCGTAACGACCCAACCCATAAAACTGGCCCACTAGTTAACCCCTTCAGTAAACACCGTAAGAAAAAAAAAAAAAAAAAAAAACGAGGCAAAAAACAACGCTTTATTATCATACCGCCGAACAAAAAGTGAAATAACACGCGATCAAAAAGACAGATATAAATAACCATGGTACCGCTGAAAATGTCATCTTGTCCCGCAAAAAACAAGCCGCCATACAGCATTATCAGCAAAAAAATAAAAAAGTTATAGTCCTGAGAATAAAGCGATGCAAAAATAATTATTTTTTCTGTAAAATAGTTTTTATTGTATAAAAGCGCCAAAACATAAAAAAATGATATAAATGAGGTGACGCTGTACTGACCCGAAGAATAAAACTGCTTTATCAATTTTACCAAACGCGGAACGGTATAAATGCCTCCCCCAAAAGAAATTCATGAATAGCTGGTTTTTGGTCATTCTTCCTCACAAAAATCGGAATAAAAAGCGATCAAAAAATGTCACGTGCCCGAAAATGTTACCAATAAAAACGTCAACTCGTCCCGCAAAAAACAAGACCTCACATGACTCTGTGGACCAAAATATGGAAAAATTATAGCTCTCAAAATGTGGTAACGCAAAAAATATTTTTTGCAAGCAAAAGCGTCTTTCAGTGTGTGACGGCTGCCAATCATAAAAATCCACTAAAAAACTCGCTATAAAAGTAAATCAAACCCCCCTTCATCACCCCCTTAGTTAGGTAAAAATTAAAAAAATGTATTTATTTCCATTTTCCCATTAGGGCTAGGGTTAGGGCTAGGGTTAGGGCTAGGGTTAGGGTTAGGGCTAGGGTCAGGGTTAGGGCTAGGGTTAGGGCTAGGGTTAGGGTTAGGGTTGGGGCTACAGTTAGGGTTGGGGCTAAAGTTAGGGTTAGGGTTTAGATTACATTTACAGTTGGGAATAGGGTTGGGATTAGGGTTAGGGGTGTGTCAGGGTTAGAGGTGTGGTTAGGGTTACTGTTGGAATTAGGGTTAGGGGTGTGTTTGGATTAGGGTTTCAGTTATAATTGTGGGGTTTCCACTGTTTAGGCACATCAGGGGCTCTCCAAACACGACATGGCGTCCGATGTCAATTCCAGCCAATTCTGCATTGAAAAAGTAAAACAGTGCTCCTTCCCTTCCGAGCTCTCCCGTGTGCCCAAACAGGGGTTTACCCCAACATATCGGGTATCAGCATACTCAGGACAAATAGGACAACAACTTTTGGGGTCCAATTTCTGCTGTTATTTTTGGGAAAATACAAAACTGGGGGCTAAAAAATAATTTTTGTGGGAAAAAAAAGGATTTTTTATTTTCACGGCCCTGCGTTATAAACTGTAGTGAAACACTTGGGGGTTCAAAGTTCTCACAACACATCTAGATGAGTTCCCTGGGGGGTCTAGTTTCCAATATAGGGTCACTTGTGGGGGATTTCTACTGTTTAGGTACATTAGGGGCTCTGCAAACGCAATGTGACGCCTGCAGACTATTCCATCTAAGTCTGCATTCCAAATGGCACTCCTTCCCTTCCGAGCTCTCCCATGCGCCCAAACGGTGGTTCCCCCCTCATATGGGGTATCAGCGTACTCAGGACAAATTGGACAACAACTTTTGGGGTCGAATTTCTCCTCTTACCCTTGAGAAAATACAAAACTGGGGGCTAAAAAATAATTTTTTGGGGAAAGTGTTTTTTTTTTTATTTTCTCGGCTCTGCGTTACACACTGTAGTGAAACACTTGGGGGTTCAAAGCTCTAACAACACATCTAGATGAGTTCCTTAGGGTGTCTAGTTTCCAAAATGTTGTCACTTGTGGGGGGTTTCTACTGTTTAGGTACATTAGGGGCTCTGCAAACGCAATGTGACATCTGCAGACCATTCCATCTAAGTCTGCATTCCAAATGGCGCTCCTTCCCTTCTGAACCCTCCCATGCGCCCAAACAGTGGTTCCCCCCACATACTGTTATCCTCGGGAAAATACAAAACTGGGGGCTAAAAAAATAATTTTTGTGGAAAAAAAATGATTTTTTATTTTTACGGTTCTGCATTATAAACTTCTGTGAAGCACTTGGTGGGTCAAAGTGCTTACCACACCTCTAGATAAGTTCCTTAGGGGGTTTACTTTCCAAAATGGTGTCACTTGTGGTGGGTTTCAATGTTTAGGCACATCAGTGGCTCTCCAAACGCAACATGGCGTCCCATCTCAATTCCTGTCAATTTTGCATTGAAAAGTCAAACGGCGCTCCTTCCCTTCCGAGCTCTCCCATGCGCCCAAACAGTGGTTTACCCCCAGATATGGGGTATCAGCGTACTCAGGACAACTTGTACAACAACTTTTGGGGTCCAATTTCTTCTCTTACCCTTGGGAAAATAAAAAATTGGGGGCGAAAAAATAATTTTTGTGAAAAAATATGATTTTTTATTTTTACGGTTCTGCATTATAAACTTCTGTGAAGCACTTGGTGGGTCAAAGTGCTCACCACACCTCTAGATAAGTTCCTTATGGGGTCTACTTTCCAAAATGTTGTCACTTGTGGGGGGTTTCAATGTTTAGGCACATCAGGGGCTCTCCAAACGCAACATGGTGTCCCATCTAGATTCCAGTCAATTTTGCATTGAAAAGTCAAATGGCGCTCCTTTGCTTCTGAGCTCTGTCATGCGCCCAAACAGTGGTTTACCCCCACATATGGGGTATCGGTGAACACAGGACAAATTGTACAACAACTTTTGGGGTCCATTTTCTCCTGTGACCCTTGGTAAAATAAAACAAATTGGAGCTGAAGTAAATTTTTTGTGAAAAAAAGTTCAATGTTCATTTTTATTTAAACATTCCAAAAATTCCTGTGAAGCACCAGAAGGGTTAATAAACTTCTTGAATATGGTTTTGAGCACCATGAGGGGTGCAGTTTTTAGAATGGTGTCACACTTGGGTATTTTCTATCATATAGACCCCTCAAAATGACTTCAAATGAGATGTGGTCCCTAAAAAAAATGGTGTTGTAAAAATAAGAAATTGCTGGTCAACTTTTAACCCTTATAACTCACTAACAAAAAAAATTTTGGTTCCAAAATTGTGCTGATGTAAAGTAGACATGTGGGAAATATTACTTATTAAGTATTTTGTGTGACATATCTCTGTGATTTAATTGCATAAAAATTCAAAGTTGGAAAAGTGCAAAATTTTCATAATTATCGCCAAATTTCCATTTTTTTCACAAGTAAACGCAGGTACTATCAAAGAATTTTTACCACTGTCATGAAGTACAATATGTCACGAGAAAACAGTGTCAGAATCACTGGGATCCGTTGAAGCGTTCCAGAGTTATAACCTCATAAAGGGACAGTGGTCAGAATTGTAAAAATTGGCCCGGTCATTAACGTGCAAACCACCCTTGGGGGTAAAGGGGTTAAATCTCCCTTTTTTTTGGGAGACTGAACCAAAACTCAGGCCCAGTGTATATAACAATGCAATCTAAGTGGCAGAAAGTGGCTGGCCGATATACGACAAACTAACAGGACTGAAGTATATCCACTTTGTGAGAATCTGAATCTCACTTTTTTTTTTTGGGGGGGGAAATGAACCAAAACTCAGGCCCAGTGTATAAACAACACAATGGAAGTGGCAGAAAGTGGCTGGAAGATATATGAAGAAATACAAGGACTGTAGTACAATTTCAATCTCCCTACAATGATCTCAGGTCAAGTATGGCAGCAATAAAAAGTACTGCTGCACACAAAAGTGTGGACAAATAAACAAGGTAAATGTGCAGAAAGGAGCAACATGATTTTTGCTTTTAAAAAAGCAGTTGATTTGCACAGCGGCATACAAACAGCAATGCAGCTATTAGGGAGCCTTATAAGGCAGCATAATAAGCTATGGAGCTGATGCACAAAAATATAGCCTCCACTGTCCCTGCAAAAAAATGGTGGTGTTGGACAGTGGAAATCGCTACAGCACAAGCAGTTTGGGGGTTAATCTTCCCTCCCTAACTATATCACTTCTTCTGATGAAGCTGCAGCAACCTCTCCCTATGCTAAGATCGGCAGAAGTAAGATGGCGGTAGGCGTGCACGCCCCTTTATAGCCCCTGTGACGCCGCAGAAAGCAAGCCAATCACTGTCATGCCCTTCTCTAAGATGGTGGGGACCGAGACCTATGTCATCACTCTGCCCACACTCTGCGTCCTCCTTCATTGGCTGAAAAATGGTGCTGAAAGCATCATATGAAACGTGACTTTTGCGCGCAGATCGGCGACCTCATGGCCGATCGCATACTAGGATCGGGTTTGGGTTTCATGAAACCCGACTTTGCCGAAAGTCAGTGATTTTTGAATTAGTCCGATCCGTTTCGCTCAACCCTACTGACTAGGGTTGAGCGAAACGGGTCGGCCAGATTCAGAAGTCGCCGACTTTTGGCAAAGTCGGGTTTCATGAAACCCGACCCGACCCCTGTGTGGGGTTGGCCATGAGGTCGGCGATCTTCTGAATCTGGAATCGGAATTCCGATACCGATTCCCGATATGTTTAAGATATCGGGAATCGGTATCGGAATTCAGATTTAAGTGTAAAATAAAGAATAAAAATAAAAAATATTGCTATACTCACCCTCGGACGCGCCCTGGTTGTAACCGGGAGCCTTCCTTCCTAAGAATGAGCGCCTGAAGGACCTTTCGATGACGTCGCGGCTTGTGATTGGTCGCGTGAGCGGTCACATGGGCGTCACGCAACCAATCACAAGCCGCGACATCATCGAAAGGTAATTCAAGCGCTGATTCTTAGGAAGGAAGGCTGCGGGTTAGAACCAGGGCGCGTCCGAGGGTGAGTATATACCTATTAGGAATATACTCACCCTCGGACGCGCCCTGGTTCTAACCCGCAGCCTTCCTTCCTAAGAATCAGCGCTTGAAGGACCTTTCGATGACGTCGCGGCTTGTGATTGGTCGCGTGACGCCCATGTGACCGCTCACGCGACCAATCACAAGCCGCGACATCATCGAAAGGTCCTTCAAGCGCTGATTCTTTGGAAGGAAGGCTCCCGGTTACAACCAGGGCGCGTCCGAGGGTGAGTATAGCAATATTTTTTTATTTTTATTCTTTATTTTACACAATAATATGGATCGCAGGGCCTGAAGGAGAGTTTCCTCTCCTTCAGACCCTGGGAACCATTAGAAACCCAATGCACTGCATTGGGTTTCGTGTTTCGGCCGACCCCGACCCCGACTTTTCTATAGGATCGGCCGATTTCACTCGACCCGACTTTTGAAAAAGTCGGGTTTCGTGAAATCCGACCCGATCCTATTAAAACAAAAGTCGCTCAACCCTACTACTGACCATTAATAAAAACCACAATACTAATAAAACAATTATGAACTACAGTGACATTATACACAGGGGCTCTGCATATAGTGTATAGTGTGCAATGTAAGTGTTATATCCCCCACTTGCCACGATAAACTAATAATCTGTGTTCCTCATTCTGCAATAATGTCCTCCATCCTGGGCCCCCTGTAAAAATGTGCCTATCCTGGGCCCCTTCCTGTAACAATATTTCCCATCCTGGCCCCTTTAATAATGTCTCCCATCCTGGGCCCCTTCCTGTAGTATTGTCCTCCATCCTGGGCCCCTTTCTGGCATAATTTCCTACATCCTAGCCTCCTTCCTGTAATAATGTCATCCACCATGGCCTTCATCTTATAATAATTTGCTCCATCCTGGCCTCTTTCTGCAATATTGTCCCCCATCCTGGTTCCTTCCTGTTGTGATGTCCCTCATGCTTTGCCCCTTTATTTACTAATGTTGTCTTTTCTGGGCCCCTTTATTCAATAATGTCCCCTATTCTGGCCCCTTAGTCTTCCATTCTGATGCTCTTCTGTAACATAGGAGAAAAATAAACCTGTCTGCATTTCTCAGGGTGAGCGGCGTCCTCTTGCTGCTCCATATGTGGCACAGACAGGCATGCCAATGTCAGTTGCTGGCCTCTGATAGTTAACTAGTAGTTATTAATAGTTATTTTAACTATTGCAGTACAGGAAGCCATCTAACCTAAGGACATAAGGACCCTTGACTTAGGCCGGGTTCACATTAGCGTATGTGTGCGCAGTGTATACCTGCGTACCGATCTGCATGCGTCTTGCATATATTTAACTTTGTGCACGCAAGGATATGCGTTTGCATCAGCTTTCACACAGATGCGTACGCATGCGTCGTTTTGCGGTGTCCCGCGAATGCAACATGTTGCATTTTCTGAGGTGTCAATTATGCGCAGGCATGCGCATGCGGATGAGTGCATGAAAACAACGTATTACTGTCTATGGGAACGCATTGGTACGCAAGTAACGCATGTGTTCGATACGCTTGCATGCTTCAGACTGCGCATGTCCAGGAAATGATTTCACCACCTCCACCATGCGCATAAACAATGCAAACGCATGCCAAAACGCATTTAAACTCACGCACATGCAACTTTTTTTTATGTCATGTGTAAGATGATGCGGAGTAAAACCGCAGCGTAACCATGCGTTTGCATGCGTTTTGGCATGTGTTTGCGCATGCAGATGGTATGCTGCGCATAGAAACGCTAATGTGTACTTAGCTTTACATATCCAAAAGCCTTCTCTGCCTGTGACATTCAGGTCAGAGGGAGTGATGATGCGATTAGCGCGTGCTGGTGCTGCCCTCTGACTGAACAGTCACAGCCAGAGCAACCAGGAAGACACAGCGGTGCGCTGCGGTGGAACGGGGGACAGGTGACCATAGCAAGTGCCCGGGGCCTGAACCAGCGGCGATACCGGCATCTGACCCCCATAGCGCGCCGGTGTCCCCACCTGCTCAGGCCCCCGACACTCGGCGCCCAGCAACTATAGGTGAGTATGTCTATTTTTTTTTTTTTTTATCGCAGCAGCATATGGGGCATATATTATGGAGCATCTTATGGGGGCCATCAACTTTTATGGACCAGAGTACAGGGCATATGGATGGGAGCAGCACATTACAGAATGGGGGCGTAGGATGGGAGCACATGACAGAACGGGGGTGCAGGATAGGAGCAGCACATGACAGAACGGGGGCAGGATGGGAGTAGCACGTGACAGCATTGGGGCGCAGGATGGGAGCAGCACTTGACAGAACAGGAATGCAGGATGAGAGCAGCACATGACAGCATGGGGGTGCAGGATGGGGCACCACATGACAAAATGGGGGCACAGGATGGGAACAGCACATAATAGTAAGGGGGTGCAGGATGGGAGCACCACATGACAGGATGGGGGCGCAGGATGGGAGACCACATGACAGAACGGGGGACAGGATGGGAGCAGCACTTGACAGGATGGGGTGCAGGATGGGAACCTCACATGACAGCATGGGGGCGCAGCATGGGACCAGCACATGACAGCATGGGGGCGCAGGATGGCAGTAGCACATGACAGCATGGGGGCGCAGGATGGGAGCAATACATGACAGAACAGAGGTGCAGGATGGCAGCAGCACATGACAGCATGGGGGCGCAGGATGGCAGTAGCACATGACAGAATGGGGGGCAGGATGGGAGCAATACATGACAGAACAGAGGTGCAGGATGGCAGCAGCACATGACAGCATGGGGGCGCAGGATGGCAGTAGCACATGACAGCATGGGGCGCAGGATGGTAGCAGCACATGACAGAATGGGGGGCAGGATGGGAGCGGCACATGATAGAACGGAGGTGCAGGATGGGAGCGGCACATGACAGAACAGAGGCGCAGGATGGGAGCAGCACATGACAGCATTCGGCACAGAATGGCAGCAGCACATGACAGAATGGGGCGCAGTATGGGGGCACCACATGACAGAATGGGAGCTCAGGAAGAGAGTAGCACATGACAGGATGGGGGCGCAGGATTGGAGCAACACATGACAGAATTATGGTGCCGGATGGGAGCAGCACATGACAGCATGGGGACGCAGGATGGGAGCAGCACATGACAGGATGGGGGCGCAGGATGGGAACACTTGACAGGATGAGGGCTCAGGAAGAGAATAGCACATGACAGAATTATGGTGCAGGATGGGAGCAGCTCATGACAGCATGGAGACGCAGGATGGGAGCAGCACATGACAGGATGGGGGCACAGGATGGGAACATATGACAGGATGAGGGCTCAGGAAGAGAGTAGCACATGACAGGATGGGGGTGCAGAATGAGAGCAGCAAATGACAGGATGGGGGCACAAGATGGGAGCCACACAATACAGAATTATGGTGCAGCAGCACGGTGGCTCAGTGGATAGCACTGCAGCCTTGCAGCGCTGGAGTCCTGGGTTCTAATCCCACCTCGGACACCATCTGCAAAGAGTTTGTATGTTCTCCCCGTGTTTGCGTGGGTTTCCTCCGGGCACTCCGGTTTCCTCCCACATTCCAAAGACATACTGATAGGGAATTTAGATTGTGAGCCCCATCGGGGACAGTGATGATAATGTGTGCAAAACTGTAAAGCGCTGCGGAATATGTTAGCGCTATATAAAAATAAAGATTATTATTATAAAGGATGGGAGCAGCACATGACAGCATGGGGACGCAGGATGGGAGCAGCACATGACAGCATGGGGGTGCAGGATGAGGAGCACCACATGACAGGATGGGGATGCAGGATGGGAGCACCACATGACAGGATTGGGGTGCAGGATGGGAGCACATGACAGGATGAGGGCTCAGAAAGAGAGTAGCACATGACAAGATGGAGGTGCACAAAACAAGATGGGGCTGCACATGACAGGATGGGGGTGCAAGATGGTAGCAGCATATGACAAGATTAGGGCACAGGATGGAAGCAACAGATACCAGGATGGAGACCATATACCAATGTAAATGCTCGCCACCCGGGCGTAGAACGGGTTCAATAGCTAGTAGTATAATAATGAGATAAATTACTTATGAAATATAACAACAAAAAAGAACTCAAAAGCCAAACAATCAAATATCCCAATGTTATGTAATGTACAAAAGTGGACAAAATCAAGAACAACGAGAGAGGGGAAAGATGAAACATGCACACACAGAAAGTAGAACACACTGGCAGAAATAATATCTATGGGTGTATCTAATCTCCCTAATATATGTATAGTATGAATACTATCTAGTTATATAGACATTGCACTATCCCATGGGGCCTAATGAGGTCTGTATAATGTATTTCCACAGACCTACCCAACTAAAGGTAATGTAATAAATATTAGATGTTTTACCTGGTTGAATGTAAGGAGCTGGGATGGATGTCACTGCACCCTCCCCAAAGAGAAAGATTTTTTGTTCTCAGAATAAATGTATATGAATAAATAAAGCAATTGAATGCATATAATAGATGCGATCATGCTGTAGTGCAGACGCCGCTGGTGCCCGCCCACTGAATGTGATTTTTTATTTCAATACATATAATAATCGGTATTTGGAATAGGGGGCAGGTCACTGAGGGATAAATGACCTGTCATAAGTCATACAGATGTAAGCAGAGAACCACATAAAGACCCCCCCACAAGCCTGTCCCAAAGCACAAGAATCTCATTAACTGAAAATAAAGATTAAACAACCAGAAGACGGATTTCATCACCCAAGGTATTATTTTAGTCAGTATAATGGTGCCAACCTCACACTGTAGGTTACTGCTTACAAACCTGCTAAAAGGTTGCCTTTAATTTGTTTTTTTTTCTGTTATCAGAAATTCCCACTAATAAAATGTTGAAAGTTAACTTACTAAGCAATTTATTTGTCATTAAGATTTTTGTGGTTAAAGGGAACCTGTCATCTCCAAAATCGAAGGTGAGCTAAGCCCACCAGCATCAGGGCTTATCTACAGCATTCTGGAATGCTGTAGATAAGCCCCCAATGTATCCTGAAAGATGAGAAAAAGAGGTTAGATTATACTCACCCAGGGGCAGTCCCGGTACAATGGGCGTCGCGGTCCGGTCCGGGGCCTCCCATCTTCTTAGAATGACATCCTCTTCTTATATTCACGCTGCGACTCCAGCATACTTTGTCTGCCCTATTGAGGGCAGAGCAAAGTACTGCAGTGCGCAGGTGCCGGGCCTCTCTGACCTTTCCCGGCGCCTGCGCACTTCAGTACTTTGCTCTGCCCTCAACAGGCAGTGTCGCCGCTACCATGAGGTGAGTTGAGCTCTTTGGCTCAGGCGGCACTGCCATCCCTGAAGAGAGGGGGCGGCAGATTCTGTCGGTGTAGTAACTGGATTTGCGTCGGAGACGCAGGTTCAGTTACTACGCTACGCTATTGAGTCTATTCAGGGCTCCGTCCTAGATCTCCTCATCCAGCCCTCCCCAACTCACGTGACATCATCACAGGTCCTGACGCTGAAGTTGCTCTTCTCCATGCATCTCCTCGGGTTGCTCATGGATAGCAGCTCTGTGCACACAGGACCTGTGATGAGGTCACAGGAGGGGAGGAGTCAGCAGTCACATGGTTAGGGTCCTTGTGTATGCAGGACTCTGCTGTGGTGATTATCATGGTGCTGGATGAGGGGAAGTTGATGTGTGGGGTCAGGAGGGGATTGCAGGGTGGATGTAGCAGAGCCGTGTGTGTACAAGGTATACAGAGCGGAGCCATGTGTGTACGAGGTGGGCAGAGCAGAGCCGGGTGTGTACGGTGCAGAGCCGTGTTTGTACGAGGTGTACGGAGTGGAGCCATGTGTGTATGATTTGTGCAGAGCAGAGACGCGTGTGTACTTGGTGTATGGAGCAGAGTCGTGTGAGTACTTGGTGTATGGAGCGGAGCCGTGTGTACTTGGTGTATGGAGTGGAGACGTAGGTGTACGGAGCGGAGCCATGTGTGTACGAGGTGTGTGGAGCGGAGCCGTGTGTGTACTTGGTGTAAGGAGCGGAGCCATGTGTGTACAAGGTGTATGGAGCAGAGCCGTGTGTGTACTTGGTGTACAGAGTGGAGCCGTGTGTTTACGAGGTGTATGGAGTGGAGCTGTGTGTGTACTTGGTGTACGGAGTAGAGCCGTGTGTGTACGAGGTGTATGGAGCAGAGCCGTTTGTGTATATGGTGTACAGAGTGGAGCTGTGTGTTTGTACAAGGTGTAGGGAGTGGAGCCGTGTGTGTACGAGGTGTACGGAGCGGAGCCATGTGTGTACGATGTGTGCGAAGCAGAGACGCGTGTGTACAAGATACATGGAGCAGAGCCGAGTGTGTACTTGGTATACAGAGAGGAGCTGTGTGTGTATGAGGTGTATGGAGCAGAGCCGTGTGCGTACTTGGTGAATGGAGTGGAGCCGTGTGTGTACGAGGTGTATGGAGTGGAGCCGTGTGTGTACTTGATGTACGGAGTGGAGCCGTGTGTGTACGAGGTGTATGGAGCGGAGCCGTGTGTGTATGTGGTGTACGGAGCGGAGCCGTGTGTGTGTACAAGGTGTATGGAGCAGAGCCATGTGTGTACGAGGTGTACGGAGTGGAGCCATGTGTGTACGATTTGTGCAAAGCAGAGACGCGTGTGTACAAGGTACATGGAGCAGAGCCGTGTGTGTACTTGGTGTACAGAGTGGAGCTGTGTGTGAACGAGATGTATGGAGCAGAGGCGTGTGTGTACTTGGTGAATGGAGTGGAGCCGTGTGTACGAGGTGTACGGAGCGGAGCCATGTGTGTGCGAGGTGTGTGGATCAGAGCTGTGTGTGTACTTGGTGTACGGAGTGGAGCCGTGTGTGTACTTGGTGTATGGAGTGGAGCCATGTGTGTACGAGGTGTATGGAGTGGAGCCGTGTGTGTACTTGGTGTACGGAGTGGAGCCGTGTGTGTACGAGGTGTATGGAGTGGAGCCGTGTGTGTACTTGGTGTACGGAGTGGAGCCGTGTGTGTGTACGATTTGTGCGGAACGGAGCCACGTGTGTGCAAGGTGTACGGAGTGGAGCCGTGTGTATACTTGGTGTATGGAGCGGAGCCATAAGTGTACTTGTTGTACGGAGTGGAGCTGTGTGTGTACGAGGTGTACGGAGCAGAGCAGAATGAGTACGAGGTGTATGGATCAGAGCCGCATGTGTACAAGGTTTACGGAGTGGAGCCATGTGTGCAGATGTACGTAGCGTGGCCGCGTGTGTACAAGGTGTACAGAGCAGAGCCGCATGTGTACAAGGCTTTCGGAGTGGAGCCATGTGTGTACTGAGTGGAGCCGTGTGTGTGCGTGAGGTGTATGGAGCGGCGCCGTGTGTGTAAGAGGCATACAAAGCGGAACCGTGTGTGTATGAGGTGTGTGGAGCCATTAGTGTATGATGTCAGTGTATGGTGGGGAGCAAATTTCATACCTCCCAACTGTCCTGGAGCCAGCGGGACAGTCCCGATTTTGAGAGGCTGTCCCGGCCTGGAGCTTACTTTTCCTGTGGACACAGGAGTACACGGCGGAGCCCCGAGGAGCACTTTAAAACTCACACGTGATGTTCCACCAGAAGTGACGTGCTGGAAGCTGACCGGAAATTATGTAATTTCGGGAGGAGATTGTGACGGAACCATGGAGGCACTTTAGGGAATGCTTCAGATCCATCACCGTGTCCTCCTCCGACAGTGCGATCAGCGAGATCACCTTGGAATCGGGGATGCCGGCCATGTGAGCAGATCATGATATGTCCTGCAGCGGGATGCTCAGGTGGGCATTACAATGGGAGCCAGGCCGCTATAGTATCTTTATAGAATCTTTCTTTCTCTCTCTCTTTCTTTCTCTCTCTCTCTCTCTGTTCTTTCTTTCCCTCTCTAATCTTTTTTCATTCTCTCTCAATTCTATCTTTCCCTCTCTAAATTTTTTTTCTTTCTCTCTATTCTTTCTTTCTCTGTGTTTTTTATTTCCCTCTCTAATCTTTTTTTCTCTTTCCTCTCTTTTTTTCTCTGTTTTCTTTCTTTCTTTCTTTCTTTCCTTCTCTTCCTTTCTTTCTTTCTTTCTTTCTTTCTTTCTTTCTTTCTTTCTTTCTCTCTGTTCTTTATTTCTCTCTGTTCTTTCTATCTATCCCTTGTTTCTTTCTCTCTCTCTGTTCTTCCCCTCTTTCTTTGTCTCTCTGTGTTCTTTCTTTCTTTACCCTCTTTCTTTCTCTCTCTCCTTTCTTTGCCCTCTTTCTCTCTCTCTCTGTTCTTTCTTTCATTCCCCTCTTTCTTTCCCCTCTTTCTTTCTCTTTCTCTCTGTTCTTTCTATCTTTCTTTCTTTCTTTCTTTCTTTCTTTCTTTCTTTCTTTCTTTCTCTCTGTTCTTTCTTTCTCTCTCTGTTCTTTCTTTCTTTCTTTCTTTCTTTCTATCTATCCCCTCTCTCTCTCTCTCTCTCTCTGTTCTTCCCCTCTTTCTTTGTCTCTCTCAGTTCTTTCTTTCTTTACCCTCTTTCTTTCTCTCTCTCTCTGTTCGTTCTTTACCCTCTTTCTTTCTCTCTCTCTCCTTTCTTTCCCCGCTTTCTTTCTCTCTCTCTGTTCTTCCCCTCTTTCTTTGTTTCTCTCTGTTCTTTCTTTCTTTACCCTCTTTCTTTCTCTCTCTCTCTCCTTTCTTTCCCCTCTTTCTCTCTCTCTCTGTTCTTTCTTTCATTCCCCTCTTTCTTTCCCCTCTTTCTTTCTCTTTCTCTCTCTGTTCTTTCTTTCTTTCTTTCTTTCTTTATCTCTGTCTTTCTTTCTTTCTTTCTTTCTTTCTTTCTTTCTCTTTCTTTCTTTCTTTCTTTCTTTCTTTCTTTCTTTCTGTCTTTCTTTCTTTTTCTCTTTCTTTCTTTCTTTCTCTCTGTTCTTTCTTTCTCTCTCTGTTCTTTCTATCCCCTCTTTCTTTCTCTCTCTCTGTTCTTCCCCTCTTTCTTTGCCTCTCTCTGTTCTTTCTTTCTTTACCCTTCTTTCTTTCTCTCTCTCTGTTCTTTCTTTCTCTTTCTTTCTTTCTTTCTTTCTTTCTTTCTTTCTTTCTTTCTTTCTTTCTTTCTTTCTTTCTTTCTTTCTCTCTGTTCTTTCTTTCCCTTCTTTCTTTTTCTTTCTCTTTCTCTCTTTCTTTCTTTCTCTCTGTTCTTTCTTTCCCCTCTTTCTTTCTCTGTTTTCTCCCCCCTCCTTCTTTCTCTCTCTGTTCTTTCTTTCTCTCTCCTTTCCTTCTCTCCTTCTTTCTTTCTCTATTTCTTTCTTTCTTTCTTTCTCTCTCTCGCCTTTCTTTCTCTCTCTGTTCTTCCTTTCCCTATAACTAACGAACAGAAAAAGGGGCGGGGGTACTACTGGCCTCTCAGATCCTCAATATTAATCTGACTTGATAGCAAAATGACTACAGTTGCCCATAGGATGAATAGTATATACATGATCTCATTTATATGGTACAAATAAGTGGTGCTTATAAGAAAAGGATGTTATACCCATACATGTTATTGGGACTTACTTGGGCAAGTGGAGGACATATCCTATGGACAACTATAGTCATTTTGCTATCAGGTCAGATTAATATTGAGGATCTGAGAGGCCAGTAGTACCTTTTTAAAGGGCGTCTGCCACCCCAAAAATCGTATATGAGCTGCGGCCACCGGCATCAGGGGCTTATCTAGGTCATTCTGTAATGCATTCTGTAATGCTGTAGATAAGCCCCCGATGTAACCTGAAAGATGAGAAATAAAGGTTATATTATACTCACCCAGGGGCGGTCCCGGTCCGTTACGGGTCAGATGGGCGTCGCGGTCCGTTCCAGCTCCAGCTGTTTGCGGGAAGTCAGAAGTAACAGAAACACGCTATCAGGCCACGGTCACATGTTCAGTATGTTACCTCAGTATTTGTAAGCCAAAACCAGGAGAGTTAACAATCAGAGGAAAAGTATAAAGAAACACGTCACCACTTCTGGATCTCTCACCCACTCCCGATTTGGCTTACAAATACTGAGTTAAAATTCTGACCAAATACTGAACGTGTGAATGTGGCTTTAGGCTGGTTACACACATCCTGATATTTCCGGAACCGGAAAAAAGGTACTGGAGATATTCGTGTCCGTGTGTGTAATACGTGTGGCAACTGTGTGCCGCATCTGGAAGACACGGACGCCTGCCGGGGAAGAAGCTCTACAGTAAGTACTGCTCCCCGGCCAAGGCAACATTTAAAATGAAGCAAGTTGTTCACTTCACCTCAGGCGGCATTTAGACCCTGAAGAAGTGTAAGGATCGATGTTTCAAATATATTCCTATTTAAAAGTGTATGTATTTTCCATGTGCGTCAGGTTAGGCTAGTAAAGAGTAAACCAGATTTATTTGTACTGATTTTACTACGGAAGGGGCGGGCGCCATTTTGCTGTTTGCCTCAGGCAGCAGAGAGGCTAGGTTCACCCCTGTCAACAGGGCAGTCAAAGTACGCCTGTGCCGGAGCCGCAGCGTGACTGCAAGAAGAGGACAATACAGTATATAGAATATATACACAGCACTCTGAAAAAAGGTATAGGTGATCAAGTAGGGTATCCGACCCTCAATGGCAAATTCATAGAAAAACTTGGCACTGAAAAGTTTTATAATATTTTCTAAAGTTTTTATTTCACATCCAGAGAAATTTGTCAATTGCTGAACGTTTTCGGTCCTTTCAGGACTTTCCTCAGAGCAACTTTTGACTTTATCTGGAATGATAGGTCAGTGTGTATGACCTGGTAAAGAGCCTTTCTGTTGTGATAAGATATCACCAACTTTAATGTTGGGCCGTACAGCATCATCCCGAGTATAAGAGACCTGGCTCCGCCCTGCTCACCGCATTCTGTTCCTGTTTCAGCGAGAGTAGGGAGAGATAGGGTCAGAATCGTGGTTTTAGAGTAAAGGTACCGTCACATTAAGCGACGCTGCAGCGATCTAGACAACGATTCCGATCGCTGCAGCGTCGCTGTGTGGTCGCTGGAGAGCTGTCACACAGACAGCTCTCCAGCGACCAACTATGCGAAGTCCCCTGGTAACCAGGGTAAACATCGGGTTACTAAGCGCAGGGCCGCGCTTAGTAACCCGATGTTTACCCTGGTTACCAGCGTAAACGTAAAAAAAAAAAAAACCACTACATACTCACATTTCGGTGTCTGTCCTCTCCGGCGCTCTGCTTCTCTGCACTAAGCGCCAGCCGGAAAGCAGAGCAGAGCAGAGCAGAGCACAGCGCCAGAGAGGACAGACACCAGAATGTAAGTACGTAGTGTTTTTTTTTTTTTTACATTTACACTGGTAACGAGGGTAAACATCGGGTTACTAAGCGCGGCCCTGCGCTTAGTAACCCGATGTTTACCCTGGTTACCAGTGAAGACATCGCTGAATCGGCGTCGCACACGCCGATTCAGCGATGTCTGCGGGTGTCCAGCGACGAAATAAAGTTCTGGACTTTCTGTGCCGACCAACGATGGCACAGCAGGATCCTGATCGCTGCTGCGTGTCAAACACAACGATATCGCTAGCCAGGACGCTGCAACGTCACGGATCGCTAGCGATATCGTTCAGTGTGAAGGTACCTTTAGTGCAGATCTGCAACTCTTACATTCACAACTCCTCAGAAACCAAAAGTCCTTTATAGGGCTAATTCGCGGGTCCCGATATTGCAGCACTAGGTAGGTGGGGCACAGCATATCCACATCAATGCAAGGCCTGGTCCCTCTGCATCCTTCCCAAAGCTCCATAACTGCCTGTTGCAGCTTATTTACTGTCTACATACCTTTTTTTTTTTTTTTAAAAATCACAAATTCCCCACCCCCCAAAAAAAATTATACAGTCAGCTCTGTCAGACTGAGGCCTGTTGAAAAGTGATAGTTTGTCAGGAATACGTAGCATAGTTGTGTGTGCTACCCTTGTGCCCCTTTTTTTTTTGGTGTTTTAAATTCACTGAAAAAGGCCTCATATATCTGCGTGCTCCAAGTTTGGTCATTGGAGGCCGGTGTACTTATTTTTTGGCTGTGTATAGTGTGTATAATGTGGGGAGCGGGCAGGAGGACAGGGGAGCAGACAGGACGGTGGAGGGGAGCGGACCACAGAACGGAGGACCGGGGAAGAGATCAGTGGCGGTGGGGGGGTACACCAGTGTTTCCAGCCATGGCCGATGATATTGCAGCATCGGCCATGGCTGGATTGTAATATTTCACCAGTTTTTTAGGTGAAATATTACAAATCGCTCTGATTGGCAGTTTCACTTTCAACAGCCAATCAGAGCGATCGTAGCCACAGGGGGGGGGGGTGAAGCCACCCCCCCGGGCTAAAGTACCACTCCCCCTGTCCCTGCAGATCAGGTGAAATTGGAGTTAACCCTTTCACCCGATCTGCAGGGACACGATCTTTCCATGACGCCACATAGTCATCATGGGTCGGATTGGCACCGACTTTCATGACGCCTACGTGGCGTCATGGGTCGAGAAGGGGTTAAGAGGCATGCGCCAGTAGACTTGATAAGGTCCCCCTTTAATTTTACTTGTCAAAGTTCATGAATTGTTTTTATATTAGTTATATGTAAAGTTAACGCGCTTCAGATGTTTGTTCGGATTGCCTCTTTTAGCAGAAAGAAAATCGGCTTTAAGTCCCCTCACCTTGACATGCCACTCTCCGCAAGGAGAAACGATACTTCATGTATCCCGGTCAGACTCCTCTCAATCAGCCAAACCAGATCTCTACTTTGCACTGATGAAGGGCAGTACCCTGAGACACAGTGTCTGCAAATTGAGATTCTGGTTTGGCTTTAATCCTAAGTCATGTGACAAGGCTCATTAAAGGGTCGACATTGACTGTTAGGATTGCTACTTCCAATAGGTGGCACTAGAGTTCTAGTCCTCTTCCTATCTGAAGAGACAATTTGCTTATACAAAATGTATCAATTATAAGTGAACATGTATTAAATACATATAAAAGCAGATTAAGAGTTGTTTTCTATATATATACTGTATATATGTATATATATATCTACTATATAAAGCTGAATGTGTGTATGTGTGTGTGTGTGTATGTGTGTGTGTGTGTATGTCCGGGATTGGCATCTGCACCGTCGCAGCTACAGCCACAAAATTTTGCACAGTCACACGTCTGGACCCCGAGAGCGTCATAGGCTATATTGTGAGGCGAAATTTTAACCCCGCGCGTTCCAATTCACCAAACAATTTTGCCCCTATCTACATAATGGGGAAAAAAGTGAAAGGAAAAGTGTTGGAGGGGTCGCAGCTACAGCCACAAAATTTTGCACAGTCACATGACTGGACCCCGAGAGCATCATAGGCTATGTTACTATATAGAGGAAGAGATGACATACAGGTACATACTATATACAGGAGTAGATGACATACAGGTATATACTATATAGAGGAGGAGATGACATACAGGTATATACTATATACAGGGGAGAAGACACACAGGTATATACTATATACAGGAGGAGATGACACACAGATATATACAATATACAGGGGAGAAGACACACAGGTATATACTATATACAGGAGGAGATGACATACAGGTATATACTAAATATAGAAGGAGATGACATACAGGTATATACTATATACAGGGGAGAAGACACACAGGTATATACTATATACAGGAGGAGATGACATACAGGTATATACTAAATATAGAAGGAGATGACATACAGGTATATACTATATATAGGAGGAGATGACATACAGGTATATACTATATACAGGGGAGATGACATAAAGGTATGTACTATATACAGGAGATGACATACAGGTGTATAATATATATAAGGGAGATGACAAACATGTATATACTGAGGTGAAAATGAAGGTGTGAGGTGAAAATGAAAAGGTGTGAGTGCAAAATGAGAGGAGTGAGGGAAAATAGTGGAGTGATCGGAAAATGACAGATGTGAGGTCGAAATGACAAGTGTTAGGGGGGGAATGAGAGGAGTGAGGGAGAAAATGAGAGATGTGAGGGGGAAAATGAAAGATGTGGTTGGGAAAATGAGAGGCGTGATGGGAAAATAAGAGAAGTGAGGTGCTATAACTAACCACAGATATTTACTATGCCCAGGCAACGCCGGGCTCTTCAGCTAGTCTACTATATAAAGCTGAATGTGTGTATGTGTGTGTGTATGTGTGTGTGTGTATGTCCGGGATTGGCATCTGCACCGTCGCAGCTACAGCCACAAAATTTTGCACAGTCACACGTCTGGACCCCGAGAGCGTCATAGGCTACGTTGTGAGGCGAAATTTTAACCTTGCGCGTTCCAATTCACCAAACAATTTTGCCCCTATCTACATAATTGGGAAAAAAGTGAAAGGAAAAGTGTTGGAGGCGTCGCAGCTACAGAAACAAAATTTTGCACAGTCACACGTCTGGACCCTGAGAGCGTCATAGGCTACGTTGTGAGGTGAAATTTTAACCCCGCGCTTTCCAATTCACCAAACAATTTTGCCCCAATCTACATAATGGGGAAAAAGGTGAAAGGAAAAGTGTTGGAGGCGTCGAAGCTACAGCCACAAAATTTTGCACAGTCACACGTCTGGACCCCGAGAGCGTCATAGGCTACGTTGTGAGGCGAAATTTTAATCCCGCGCGTTCCAATTCACCAAACAATTTTGCCCCTATCTACATAATGGAGAAAAAAGTGAAAGGAAAAGTGTTGGAGGCGTCGCAGCTACAGAAACAAAATTTTGCACAGTCACACGTCTGGACCCTGAGAGCGTCATAGGCTACGTTGTGAGGTGAAATTTTAACCCCGCGCTTTCCAATTCACCAAACAATTTTGCCCCTATCTACATAATGGGGAAAAAGTGAAATGAAAAGTGTTGGAGGAGTTGCAGCTACAGCCACAAAATTTTGCACAGTCACACGTCTGGACCCTGAGAGCGTCATAGGCTATGTTGTGAGGTGAAATTTTAACCCTGCGCTTTCCAATTCACCAAACAATTTTGCCCCTATCTACATAATGGGGAAAAAGGTGAAAGGAAAAGTGTTGGAAGCGTCGCAGCTACAGCAACAAAATTTTGCACAGTCACACGTCTGGACCCTGAGAGCGTCATAGGCTATGTTGTGAGGTGAAATTTTAACCCCGCGCTTTCCAATCCACCAAACTATTTTTCCCCTATCTACATAATGGGGAAAAGTGAAAGGAAAAGTGTTGGAGGCAAATTGACAGCTGCCAGATGTGAACAAGGGGGACTTAAAGAATGAGAGCGATGGCGCCAAAGAGTATATACCGATCAGTTGCTACGGTGGTGCCCCGACATGAGATACTCACCACACATGGGGATATGAACACACACAAAATGCGCCACACACTACCATGTGCTTGAACACATATACCACCCTCAGCACACATTTCACCACACATACACCAACCTCGCCACATAAAAGTCGAAACACAAAAGTCGCCGCTCAAAACTCACCACGCGCAAAACTCGCCACATGCAAAAACTAGGCTCACGCAAAACTCGCCACAAGTGCAAAACTCACCTCATGGAAAACTCGCCACACGCAAAACTTGCACACGCGGAAAAATTGCCACATGCTCAAAATTTGCAACACATGCAAAAGTTGCCTCACACAAAACTTGCACATACTCAAAAGGCACCAGACATAAAACTCACCACGTGCAAAACTCGCCATGCGCAAAACTTGCTGCACACAACTTGCTACACTAACCTGTCACGTGCAACTCGACACACAAAAAGTTGCTACACGCATGTTGCCACACAAAACTCATCTCACAAAAGTCGCTACATGCATGTCGCCACACACAACTCAACACGCACAACTTGACAGACGAAACTCGCCCTAAAACACACACAAGTCTGGTATTAGCCTTCAAAAATAAAAATCTGATTAATAAGCAGACAAACTACAAGAGCAACAAATGTACCATATAGGAAATACAGCAGCTGTCAGTCACATGACCTGTCTATTATGTGTATGTGTGAGCTAATATATACTGCCAGGGGGAGGGCTTCCTGTTGGCTGGGGATTTATCAGGCTGCCAATTTATCTTACAAATACTGAGGTAAAAATACTGAGCAAATAACGTGTTAACGAGGTCTAATACAGGAGATCACACAGGTATATACTATATACAGGGGAGATGACACACAGACATATACTATATACAGGAGAGATGACACACAGGTATATACTATATAGAGGAGGAGATGACATACAGGTACATACTATATACAGGAGGAGATGACATACAGGTATATACTATATACAGGAGGAGATGACACACAGGTATATACTATATACAGGAGCAGATTACCTACAGGTATATACTATATACAGGAGGAGATGACATACAGGTATATGCTATATATAGAAGATGACATACAGGTATATACTATATACTGGAGGAGATGGCACACAGATATATACTATATACAGGGGAGATGACACACAGGTATATATTTTATACAGGAGGAGATGACATACAGGTATATACTATATATAGAAGGAGATGACATACAGGTATATACTATATATAGGAGGAGAGGACATACAGGTATATACTATATATAGGAGGAGATGACATACAGGTATTTACTATATATAGGAGGAGATGACATACAGGTATATACTATATACAGGGGAGATGACACACAGCAGATATATACTATATACAGGGGAGATGACATACAGGTATATACTATATACAGGAGATGACATACAGGTGTATACTATATATAAGGGAGATGACAAACATGTATATACTGAGGTGAAAATGAGAGGTGTGAGGTGAAAATGAAAAGGTGTGAGTGCAAAATGAGAGGAGTGAGGGAAAATAGTGTAGTGATCGGAAAATGACAGATGTGAGGTCGAAATGACAAGTGTTAGGCGGGAATGAGGAGTGAGGGAGAAAATGAGAGGTGTGAGGGAGAAAATGAGAGATGTGAGGGGGAAAATTAAAGATGTGATTGGGAAAATGAGAGGAGTGATGGGAAAATAAGAGAAGTGACGTGCTATAACTAACCACAGATATTTACTATGCCCAGGCAACGCCGGGCTCTTCAGCTAGTATTATGCAATATACTTAACTTCTGAGTTGCAGTTTTGTTGGATTTTGACCTGAAGACCACATCGTAAACTCTTTGTCATCCATGTCTAAGTTATTGCCGATTAAATTGTGTATTATAGCAATAACTCTCATGAGTCAATAAGCTTAACTTATATTTTATTTTTCCAATACTGTTTGTGCAGCATGTCAGGTGCCAAGAAAGACAAGTCCTTGGGCATTCCCGTAAGAAATCCCCACTTCATAATGTCACCTTTTTTTTTGCCTACTGTAGGTGATAGAAAATCGATGAGGCCCAATGTACTAGTTCAACAGTCATTCCCTCCGGGTCCTCTCGCTAGCAGAATAGCTTCTATTGACAGCCATGCAGGTTGCTATTAATATGACAGCCTCCTCTATATCCCACTGTAATTTATAATGAAATACCTAATCTCTATTATTTTGATCCAAGCAGGCGATCCCAAGTCTTTTCATCCAGTTCCCAATGGCAGTTACATGAGAGATGGCAAACCAATAATTTTTGTCAAGTTTTATAAGCCAACAGAAATGCTTCTCCACAGCTCCAGTTTGAAAAGGCACAGATAAAGCTCATTCAGTGTGATGAATGAAAAAGCCATCTGGGGTTTTTCTTTTTGACTTCCTCTCCTTTTTTTTCCATCCTTGTAATCAAATTTGAGAAAAATCAAATGGGGCTTTCTATGAAAGTACCTTTTGTTGATCTGAACGAGCTGGTAATTTACAAAATACCCTTCTTTTGTGAGCCGGGCTAAAGATAAAAGAATTGGTAGCTTTTAAAGCTGGGCCTTGGTGGGACTCTTACACGCGATGAAAGCAGCTTGTGTGTAGAGACAGAAACACATTTGAAAGCCAGGCCTTGCTCAGGGTGTTCGGGATGAACTACCTCATGTGCTCGTAACATGAATGATGGAATATAGAGAGTTGGCAAAATCTATGGATGTGCTACAATTCACGTATCATACTGACATCCTGAACTTTTTCCTGTCTCACTTGGATTTTATACCTACGCTGTCGAAAGTTTACTGTAGCTTGCCATCATTCACATTTTTTATTTTCTCATAGCCATTTTTATTCATTTTTTAGCCTCCAATAACAAGGGACGAAAACACGGTGACACAAATTTTCCACCTGCGCCATTTCCACCAATCGATTGCCATGATTGGAAGATGGATTACCGTGGACACCTTTTGGTACCCCCCCCCCTCTCTGTAAGTTTTCAGCATGCTTGATTCTTTCTAGTAAAGAGATGTGATTCATTTAGCTAACTATATGCGTTCTGCTGCAAATCAGCATTCAGCCTGCGCGGTTACAGAACGCACAGTAAAGCACACTAAGAAAGATGTGAAGGCAGATTATGGAGGCAGAAGGGGTTAATGATGTGTCATCCGGGGCCTGTAGATACACTGGGATGTGTTTATGGGGAACACTGCGGGTATCCTGCAGCACAATTGCCAGAAAGACGTCTTTGCAGAATTAAAATGATAACTGTGAGCTAAGCCTTCGTCAGAATGAAAGATGTAATTCATGGAATTAGCCACAAATAATCACAATATCTCATGATAAAGAACAACTACTCATGTAAATCTCAACTTTTCTTTTTATTTTGCTTTATACTATGATTTAAAAAATAGAAAACCGTGTTATTATGAACTATATTTCTGGAAGCGTAAATTATACTGTAATCATTATATCCTATTTTACATTTCTAGAAAATATATATTTAGCTGATATATTGTTCAATTATACCATTCACGGTTTGTTTTTATGTCCTGTTTTTTTTTTTTTGATTTTGGCCATTTTTTTTTTTTTATTTCTCTACAATATTATTAAAACACAAAATAAAAACAAAACGGAGTGTAAACTGTATACAAAATATATATTTGTTCTTATTGAGGGGTAATATGTCAGGAAATAAAAGCCATACAGATGCTAAGAAATCGAGCAGAAAATACGGAGATCGGGTAGATACTGCTAAATAGGATTTCTTTTCATTTGAGAGCCATTTGCTGCCTCCTAATGACAGCAGTCTCAAACAACACTTGTGGCAGGGTGCCAGACACATCTGCTTTATTTAACAGATTAATCCTAGTGTTGATCATTTAATTCTGAGGGCTTTGGTCACACCAGGTACTGCGTGCATTTTTAGCCTTGATTTTTTCATGGGTGATTGAGTTGCCAAACTGGAAACAGCGCAAATTACATTCTAAACAGTTCAATTATTTGCATTATTTATCCGGCACTGTAGCATTTTTTAGATATTTTGTATATTTTTTTAAATCTAAAGTAGATGACGTATATGATTTTCCAACCCCTTGATACTGTTAATAAACAAGATATTCTGCTTAATCCGATATAATAATTGCTACATTAATTTTCCAATTCTCATTGAATATATACGTGCTTACTACTCATTGCATGATTATTTCACAGATTTTATACATTATGATATACAAGTCTATATACAAGTCTATAGAAGCTGATATATAGCCACGTCAGCTCTATACATTAGATGTAACTAATCCAAATATTCAGAAACATAGCAACTAAGAAAATACAATAAGAATCTAAAATAAAAATACAACTAACTCACTGATTTAAACAAAATCAATCCTTTTATATTTTTATTGGTATTTTATTATTTTTCAAAGTAGGATATTTTTCTAATCCACACTATATGATTGGAAAAATCTGTCCCTGCTTTATATATTTTTAAATTAACAGGGTCACGTTGTATCTCTTATTAATTAGAGACAGAAAAGAGGATATCAGAATCAGAAACAACATGATCGGACAAATATCTGCACGGATCGTTCACAGTTTTATAGTAGTGTATGTAATAAAATTAGATCATGCGTAACGTGCATACATCAACAAGGTGTCAAATCACAAGATCAATTACCAAAATAATGGAAATAGTGTTAAAATCACTTGTCCTAACGTTGGTTTATTACCAACCAGGGTCATGTATTGCCCATTCATTAATTACCCAATTAGTATTTTTTATGAGAAGTAATAGTACAATGAGATATTATATGACTGATGTATTGTATTTTCTATGAATCCTGATAGAAAATTGGCAGAAAGTCTCTTGCTTGTATTTTTAAATGAGAATTCTTGGACCTCAGGTGACGAGGACAATAGAATATCAGTATTACAATCTCCCCAGTTCACAATTTGCTATCTAATTATTCCAGTATCACTGGAGGTGTCTTTGATCTATTTAAATGGCCACAAAGAAGAAGCCTCCAAGCAGCCAGGTGAATCCAACCTATTATAAGCCCCTTAACCCTGGGTTCATGTTGGTCATTTTGACGCCTTTTACATTTTGGAGATTTTTTAATTTTATTTTAGATATCTCAAACTAAAGTGTCCACATGTTATATGAATGTAGAATGATGAAATCCCGCATGCATGATGTGTTTTGAGACTTTTTTGTCATCTGACGCAGCTTTCAGGTATTTCTAAATTGCATTTACTAGAGGTATACCATTTTATTGGAGTTTTTGAGATTATATTTTCCACTGTGACACCAGGGGAAAAAGATCTTCAATGTGAAAACATCCTTTTGTAATTATATTTTTGTCTGTGTTGTGCGTTAAATCCTCAAAAGCACCTATGGACTTGTCCAGATAAACATATGCGAAAAGCGTGTACTTCCAGAAAGCATTTGACCAGTCCACATCTAGACCTGGTCTCAAAGTGTAGTAGACGTGATGATTTTCTGCACAACTGTAATAAAACAAGTGATGTAAAATCACAGTCACGTTGACCTGTGTAGACAAACCGTTAAATATCGACAGGTCCTTGTCAAACAGTCCTGCTGAACATACTAGCCGGATGAGGTGTGACCTTACTTGGGGCAATACCTAAAAATTGCAGCAAGTAATAATTTCAATGTCATACCGCCATTTATAGACTCAGTTTAATTGGCGTTTTTTACGTAGTTGGTATTGCATACAGTATATATTTTTTACGAAATATTTTTCTTCGAAATTGGAGTATAATAATTTTCCATTAGTTACTGACTCCTATATTCTGCTGTAGTGTGTGTTTTATATACTATGTTCTAGGTCATGTTAGGTCTGCAGAAAACTAACTGAAGAGACAAGGAAGGTTTCAAGTACTACAGAGGTCCAACCATTGGAGTAATAAATGTTCCAGTTGACGTCCACGTGCAGAATAACGTAGCATAATAACATATCATGTGTAGCCCTTTTTCGGAGTGCTACCTGGACTTCTTAGTATTAGTCACCAATGATGTAAGCTGCGGTTATTGTCCATCTGCATGCTTCTGGATATAGCGGATATTCAGCTTGCATTACTTTTAGATGGAAAATTCATTTTTTAAATAGTAGACAAAATGATAATTTGTTAGAAAGCATTTTTTTGTATGGATTTAGATTAATAGAGCAAAAAAAAAAAAAACAAAAAGAAAGAAGGAAATTCATATTTTTTCCAGCAGATGTCACCATAGGCAAGAGGAAACATAGTATTATTACATGGTCTTCTCAGCCAAGTGTTTTTCTTTTTCTTTTCCCTTGTGGCATTGGCAAACCCTATAATAGCTGTAGGCATCTAACACTGATTGCCCTGTACTGTGCGTTCAATGCCAGCTTATCCATTTTGTAGGTAATTGTTATTAATTTCATTTGCGGCATCATTTACACATTTGTGTAAATGTGCTGCTGAGGGCTTGCGAGCATCCTTTGGAAAGATGACAGTTTTTGCCTGGACACTGAAGACACAAGGGAATTAAACCTTAGATGTCTCCAAAGGGGTTTACACATCATTTTGTATTTAATATACAGTTATTATTTAGATACTGTATTTATAAAAGCAGAAATTATCTTGGATAAAGACAACAAGGAGGCGCAATTTTCTCTGGATTATTGTAATGTCATTTTTAGCTAATTATTGAAAAGATCCGACAACATGCATAGAAAGCATACTCTTCCTAACTCAATGTTTTTATTCGGGGTGATCATTTGTTTATTGAGTTTTCTTTTGAGGTAGCAGATTGATATCATTAAAATTTTTGGGAACGATTAGGAGGTTACCCCCATTTTTTTAAGAATATTCTGTAAAATCCATGAAGGTAGCCTGTAAGGCCATAGACATTTCATAAACGACGTTATGGTTCTCATGATTATATTCCTGCATTGCAAATATATTCCCCACTATAATTACTTGAGAGTATAATGAAATCTGTCCAAAAGACCACCACTTACCAAGACCACATTTTTTAGAAGAGCACAATTCCTATGACAAATGTTAAATTCCATCATATACTGCATTCTTCGGGTGGATGGTCATCCTCAGCGTTAGGATGGATATCCAAATACCAAAAAATACCGCACACTCAGACTTGATATGATGCAAAAGTGTTCAAACAATGTATTGCCATAACAAAAAAAGTTGCCACAGAGTAGTACGTGTACAACGAAACCACCCAACGTTTCGACCCACCATGGTCTTATTCATGGGGTTACTTGGTTTCCAGAAGTGCGTACATAAGTGGCAAAGGAGGAGAGCAGAAGGGCCCTCCCTTTATTGCAAATCCTGTCACTTGGTATAAGGAGTGGAGAGGACGTGAGAATCCGTACTTGGCACGGATGTGCCATTATTCCTTGGCACCGCAGACCCAGCAATCTTGATACGACTCTACTTTTGGCAGCACATAGATTCTCCATTTTCCCTGATCATAGCACACTATATCCTACTGGACACGAGAACGCTGCCTGTGCATGTTTTCCAGGATACTACAGGCCCATCAAGGATGTAACGGCCATCCCCTTTGAACTTCTACTACTTTTTTGGATTCTCACGTCCTCTCCACTCCTTATACCAAGTGACAGGATTTGCAATAAAGGGAGTGCCCTTCTGCTCTCCTCCTTTGCCACCTGTGTACGCACTTCTGGAAACCAAGTAACCCCATGAATAAGACCCTGGTGGGTCGAAACGTTGGGTGGTTTCGTTGTACACATACTACTCTGTGGCAACTTTTTTTGTTATGGCAATAAATTGTTTGAACACTTTTGCATCATATCAAGTCTGAGTGTGCGGTATTTTTTGGTATTTGACTTTTTGGGCCACACGGTCCGTTTTACCAGCACCTCCATTAATTTTGACCTGAGTGCGCACCATTATTCTCCTCAGAATGGATATCCAGACAGTAATGTACGGAACATCACAGCATTCCTTAGTTGAAGTAAAGAAAATTGTAAAGATATAGCAGCATGTCATGTTCAAGGGTGCCACATTATACAAGATGGCCAACATTTCGGTCCTCACTTTTATTGATCACGGCTTGTTATGAGTAGTGCGATGGACACTCAGTGGACAGGCAGACATCCTCCATATAAAACAACTTTTATTGCAAATGTGTGTGTCGTTTTAAAGGAAATCTGTCAGCAGGTTTTTGCTACATAATCGGAGAGCAACATAATCAGAGACAAAGATCCTGATTCCAGCGATGTGTCACTTATTAGTCTGACTAATGTAGTTTTTTTAATAAAATCACTGCTTTGTCTTCAAAAATAAAAAAATATATAAAAAATCACTGCTTTATTAGCAGGAGATTATCATTAGAGGACTACTTGGCCTGCTGAGAGATAGTCCAACTCCACCCTACCCCTGATTGTTGGCTTCCTGTGTATGCACAATGTACACAGTAAGCAGCCAATTAACAGTGTGGGCAGGGTTAAACAGAGCTCAGCATTCAGAGAATTGATAGATCTATAGCAGATAAAACAGTTTTTAATTAATACTGCTGCACCCAGTAAAGTGAAACATCAATAGAAATAACATCTCTCCTCCTATAGCATGCTGCTCTCAAATGGGGTAGCAAAAGCCCTTGGTGACAGATCACCTTTAAAAAGATTTTACTATGCTTCCATGTTGGAAAAAACAAGCCCTGAATATTTTCTCTCACATTTACAGGTGCTTCTCACAAAATTAGAATATAATCGAAAAGTTAATTTATTTCAGTTCTTCAAGACGAAAAAGTGAAACTCCTATATTATATAGAGTCATTACAAACAGAGTGATCTATTTCACATGTACATTTTTGCTAATATTCATGATTATAGCTGACAGCCAATGAAAACCCAAAAATCATTATCTCAGTAAATTAGAATAATTAAGAAAACACACCTGGAAAGGCTTCCTGAGCATTTAAAAAGGTCCCTTAGTCTGTTTCAGTAGGCTCCACAATCATGGGGAAGACTGCTGACTTAACAGATGTCCAGAAGGCAGTCATTGACACACTACACAAGGATGGTAAGCCACAAAAGTTCATTGCTAAAGAAGCTGGCTGCTCACAGAGTGCTGTATCCAAGCATATTAATGGAAAATTGAGTGGAAGGAAAAAGTGTGTTAAACCATTTCCACATGGTGGGTACCAAGCGAGAAAAATGAAGTGAGGGAGATATTATTAAAACAAAAAGAATTTATTTAGAACATAGTCTAAAATCATGTAACATATAGGATAAAATTAGACATAAAGTGGGGGGAACGGAAACCTCCAGATACCAGGGAGGCGCACCACAACGCTATCGTATAAACAGGAATACCAAGAGCAAGCTGCTGAAGCAATTAGTCACAAGTGTGTCCACAGATAGGTTATTGTTTAGTCACATAAATGTGGTAGTGGAAAGGTGGCTAAGGGAATTCCTGGTAATAGTGTATTAGGACCAAACACAGAATCATATGCCAGGTACCTGGGTATGGGCATTTGGGACAGGCAAAGAAATAATGCAGTATAGAAGGCAGGAAATAGCCCTAGAATGTGTAGCAGAAAAAGAAGACTGCTATACAGTAATTCAAGGGGAGTGATGAGTATCACTAAATGCCCTCAGGCAATGTAAATATAGCGCCCAAACTGGTAATCATAAAGCCAGGGTAATTACCTGAGACAGATGTCCGAGACTGTGTGGCCCAGATGGAAATAGCAGGTAGGGTAGTGTGGAGGCCCCCCGCGCCCAACTAGCGCCGTTTCGCAGAGTCGCTTCTTCAAATGGGGCGTGGATAGATAGGTGGGTAGTAGCAGGTCTTTTTAAATCCAGGAGGGGTGGTCCGTGTGGGTCGCAGAGTAGCGCACGTCAGCGGTGCCGCTCCTCCTATGGCAAATGGGACTTCCGGACATGCGCACCATGACCCGCAGTGGAACGCACTGCGGTCATGTGGAGCGGCGCCTCCGGAAGTCTGAGGAGGCTTGCGGAATCCGCGCGTGCGCAGTGGACCCACGGACACTGGATAGGAAAGAAACATGAGGGGAGGGGGAGCATGCGCAAAAGAGAACTAGAGGTTCAGGATGCTGGGCGTGAATAAGCCCTAGTGGTAGGAGGGAACAAGGCAGCATAACGGCAAGTAAAGTCCAAGAATTATAACATAAAAAGGAGGGGGCTGGTCCGGGATTGGGTTTTGGACAGCAGGGGTGAGCTGGACATGATAGCGGCCAGAAGAGATTGTTCCCATATAATACTGCTGAAAGAAATAGTGCGGAGCTGGAACCTATAAGGGCTATAAGAACTGGACAGGGTTGGTGCCAAGAGAAACAGAGTTCTAAGGAGAGATGGAGATAGAGCGGAACTGGAAAAGACCCGGGGGGAAAAAAAAAAAAAAAAAACAAAAACAGGGCCAGGTTATTGCCAGGAGGAGCAGTAATCCTATTTGGCCACTTGTCATAAAATGACTGGGAGATCAATGAGACCCTAACTAGGGTAGAAGATAGGGGTGGGAATAGTAAAAGGGAGGAGGGGTTGCCATAGAGATGTTATTTATATCATGGTCAGTAAGTTCTTCATGTTATTTCTGCCAAGTAAAATAGGGGAAAACCCCAAAATGAGGCATTAATATGTGGGTGATGTTGAAAGGTGTATATTAACTGTATATAAATGTGAATTTACTTAAAATCTGGATAGAGTTGGTGAAAAGACCAAAGCGTTAGTGTTTGTGTATGCTCAAAAAAAAAAAAAAAGAGAATAGTAAGGGTCTCATTGATCTCCCAGTCATTTTATGACAAGTGGCCAAATAGGATTACTGCTCCTCCTGGCAATAACCTGGCCCTGTTTTTTTTTTTTTTTTCCCCCGGTCTTTTCCAGTTCCGCTCTATCTCCATCTCTCCTTAGAACTCTGTTTCTCTTGGCACCAACCCTGTCCAGTTCTTATAGCCCTTATAGGTTCCAGCTCCGCACTATTTCTTTCAGCAGTATTATATGGGAACAATCTCTTCTGGCCGCTATCATGTCCAGCTCACCCCTGCTGTCCAAAACCCAATCCCGGACCAGCCCCCTCCTTTTTATGTTATAATTCTTGGACTTTACTTGCCGTTATGCTGCCTTGTTCCCTCCTACCACTAGGGCTTATTCACGCCCAGCATCCTGAACCTCTAGTTCTCTTTTGCGCATGCTCCCCCTCCCCTCATGTTTCTTTCCTATCCAGTGTCCGTGGGTCCACTGCGCACGCGCGGATTCCGCAAGCCTCCTCAGACTTCCGGAGGCGCCGCTCCACATGACCGCAGTGCGTTCCACTGCGGGTCATGGTGCGCATGTCCGGAAGTCCCATTTGCCATAGGAGGAGCGGCACCGCTGACGTGCGCTACTCTGCGACCCACACGGACCACCCCTCCTGGATTTAAAAAGACCTGCTACTACCCACCTATCTATCCACGCCCCATTTGAAGAAGCGACTCTGCGAAACGGCGCTAGTTGGGCGCGGGGGGCCTCCACACTACCCTACCTGCTATTTCCATCTGGGCCACACAGTCTCGGACATCTGTCTCAGGTAATTACCCTGGCTTTATGATTACCAGTTTGGGCGCTATATTTACATTGCCTGAGGGCATTTAGTGATACTCATCACTCCCCTTGAATTACTGTATAGCAGTCTTCTTTTTCTGCTACACATTCTAGGGCTATTTCCTGCCTTCTATACTGCATTATTTCTTTGCCTGTCCCAAATGCCCATACCCAGGTACCTGGCATATGATTCTGTGTTTGGTCCTAATACACTATTACCAGGAATTCCCTTAGCCACCTTTCCACTACCACATTTATGTGACTAAACAATAACCTATCTGTGGACACACTTGTGACTAATTGCTTCAGCAGCTTGCTCTTGGTATTCCTGTTTATACGATAGCGTTGTGGTGCGCCTCCCTGGTATCTGGAGGTTTCCGTTCCCCCCACTTTATGTCTAATTTTATCCTATATGTTACATGATTTTAGACTATGTTCTAAATAAATTCTTTTTGTTTTAATAATATCTCCCTCACTTCATTTTTCTCGCTTGGTACCCACCATGTGGAAATGGTTTAATACTTTATGTGGAAGTGACTTTAGCCTTTAACAAATATAGGACCATGAGAATAAGGAAAAAGTGTGGTAGGAAAAGGTGCCCAAGCAACCGGGATAACCACAGCCTTGAAAGGATTGTTAAGAAAGGGCCATTTTGGGGAGATTCACAAGGGGTGGACTGCTGCAGAGTCATTGCTTCTGGTCGCCACCACACACAGACGTATCCAGGACATGGGCTACAAGTGTCACATTTCTTTTGTCAAGTCACTCATGGCCAATAGACAATGCCAGAAGCATCTTACCTGGGTCAAGAAGAAAAATAAATTGACTGTTGCTCAGTAGTGTTGAGCATTCCGATACCGCAAGTATCGGGTATCGGCCGATATTTGCGGTATCGGAATTCCGATACTGAATTCCGATACTTCCCGCGTATCGGATACCGGAATCGGAAGTTCCCAGAATTCAAATTGAACGCAGCAGCCAATGAGGAATGAATGAAAGTGTGGGCACATCCTGTTTAGCATGGTGGGCATGTAAGTACTGGCAAGGCTTGGATTGGCTGCTGAAATGATGTCACTCTGCACTATAAAAAAGCGCTGCCGCCATTTTGCGCTCACTCTGCTGTGATTTCAGTTAGGGACAGGACGCTGTGTTCTAACTGAGGGCCAGTTGAGCTAGCTAATTGCTTTATTTTCCTTTCCAAAGGCTAATTTAGCAAAACGCTGTGTGTTCTTCACTGTTCACCTTGCTCTTGCCTTGCAGCGCTGTTTTAACAGCGTTCTGCAAGGTCTCTGTGTGTGTGTGTGTGCAGCTCACTCTGTAGTCTGTGTGCAGCCATATACCCGGTTGTATTCAGCTCAGGGGGGGTTCACACTGCCTCACACAGTTGTTCTTTTTTGCTCTTAGTGCAGCCTGCTGCACATTTTTTCTCAAATTTCCTATTAGTGTTTTTCCACCAGTCTCCAGCTCTATTGTGGAAAAACACTATATAGGATAACCTAGAGGGGGGTTTTTGGGCCTTGCAGCGCCGTTTACGGCTGTCTGCACGGTCTCCGTGTGAGCCCAGCTCGCCCTGTAGTCTGTGTGCAGCCATAGCCGGTTGGATTCAGCTCAGGGTTCGTTACTGGCTCATACCTTGAGAAAAATTTTCCTTTTTTTCAAATAGTGCAGCCTGTTTAAAATTTGAAAAAAAAAATTCCTATTAGTGTCTTTCCACTCGTATCCAGCTAAATAGTGGAAAAACACTATATAGGATAACCTAGAGGAGGGTTTTTTGGCCTTGCAGCGCCGTTTACGGCTGTCTGCACGGTCTCCGTGTGAGCCCAGCTCGCCCTGTAGTCTGTGTGCAGCCATAGCCGGTTGGATTCAGCTCAGGGTTCGTTACTGGCTCATACCTTGAGAAAAATTTTCCTTTTTTTCAAATAGTGCAGCCTGTTTAAAATTTGAAAAAAAAAATTCCTATTAGTGTCTTTCCACTCGTATCCAGCTAAATAGTGGAAAAACACTATATAGGATAACCTAGAGGAGGGTTTTTTGGCCTTGCAGCGCCGTTTACGGCTGTCTGCACGGTCTCCGTGTGAGCCCAGCTCGCCCTGTAGTCTGTGTGCAGCCATAGCCGGTTGGATTCAGCTCAGGGTTCGTTACTGGCTCATACCTTGAGAAAAATTTTCCTTTTTTTCAAATAGTGCAGCCTGTTTAAAATTTGAAAAAAAAAATTCCTATTAGTGTCTTTCCACTCGTATCCAGCTAAATAGTGGAAAAACACTATATAGGATAACCTAGAGGAGGGTTTTTTGGCCTTGCAGCGCCGTTTACGGCTGTCTGCACGGTCTCCGTGTGAGCCCAGCTCGCCCTGTAGTCTGTGTGCAGCCATAGCCGGTTGGATTCAGCTCAGGGTGCGTTACTGCCTCATACCTTGAAAAACAATTTCCTTTTTTTCAAATAGTGCAGCCAGTTTAAAATTTGAAAAAAAAAATTCCTATTAGTGTCTTTCCACTTGTATCCAGCTAAATAGTGGAAAAACACTATATAGGATAACCTAGAGGAGGGTTTCTTGGCCTTGCAGCGCCGTTTACGGCTGTCTGCACGGTCTCCGTGTGATTTAAACTAGCTCTGTAGCCCGATCTGCACCAAAAAAAAGGTTAAGTTCACCAAACACAACTTACACTTGTGTAGGCCACATTTGAAAAATAATAAAGTTTAGTCCACAATTTACAACATTAGTGTTTCTTACACCTGTTAGGAGGAGCATTACAGGAATAAGCACACTAAGGCCTTAGTACTTTTCTGCTTATCTTTATCTGTCAACCAAGATGAAGAGGGCAGGGAGTAAGGCACGTGGGCGTGGGCGCGGAGCAGGGAGAGGAGCAGGGAGAGGACGTGGTGATTCTGTGCCTGCTGCGGGCGCCGGTGACTCGTCGTCACTCAGTTTCAGCAGGGAACAGTCCTTCATGCGCAGCTTTGTCGGAGAGCGCCGTGCACCGCTGCTGCGTGAAGACCAAATTGAAGCCGTTGTCGGGTGGATGGCAGCTAACGCCTCGGCATCGACTTCAGTTAGTGCCACATCCTCTCAGGCACAGAGCACTGGAGAGCAGCCATCTGTCTCTTCACCACCTGCCAAATTGGCCAGGCAGTCAGAGAGCCCAGGACAGGAGCCGTCTCTACTTCTGTTCTCTGAATCTCTTGGCTTGGAAACAGGGGGCCAGCCAAGCAGCATTGGAGAAATGGAAGAAGAGGCAGTGTGCAGTGATGCCCAACACCTTTTTCTCTCTGACTCTGAAGAGGCAGGTGGGCCAGTGCCTCCGGTGACCACAGCGCAGTACGCATCTGATGATGAAACTCAGGTGCCGCTTTCTCGTGCGTACTGTGCTGCTGAGACTACCCAGGAGGAGCAGTTGGTGGCAGAGGGTAGTGGAGATGATGAGGTCCTTGACCCATCGTGGCGTGAGGAACAGGAAGGTGGTGGGAGCAGCTCAGAGGAAGAGCTTCCTCTTACGGGCCAAAGAGGGAGAGGGAGGGGGAAGACTGCGGAGCCTGTAGCCTCCACTTTGGCACCCGTTAGGAGCCTGTCTCTTTCCAAAGCCAAAAAGGGCGCTCCCAAGACTTGCAGTGCCTGGTCCTTTTTTGACACAGTTGCAGATGACATTTGTTTTGTCAAATGCAAGCTGTGTCATCATAAAGTAAAAAGAGGGAAAAATGTCAGCAACCTCAATACCACAAATATGTGGAAACATGTGCGGACCAGGCACGCGGTGGAGTTACAGAAACACACTGAAGATGTAGGCCAACCAACAGCGGCAGCTACCACCTCTTCAGCTCGTGTTGCCTCTTCCTCCAGCTCACGCACAGCTGGTTTGGCTTCCTCCCAGAGACCTTGTGTAATTCCACCCACAGCACCACCTTCCCAGTCATCCTCACACTCCCAGTCTACTCTACAGCCATCGGTAGTACAGGCATGGGAGAAAAGGCGGGCATTCTCGGCCAACCACCCCCGAGCACAGGCTCTGAATGCAGGCATTGCCAAACTGTTGTCCCTGGAAATGCTCTCGTTCAGGCTGGTGGAGACTGACAGCTTCCGTGACTTGATGGCATTGGCAGTCCCACAGTACAAGGTGCCCAGCCGCTTTTACTTCAGCAGGCAGGCTGTCCCTGCCCTGCACAGGCATGTTGAGGCAAACATAAAACATGCGCTACTGAACGCCGTCAGTAGCAAGGTCCACCTCACCACCGATGCGTGGACCAGTCAGCATGGACAGGGGCGATATGTTTCCCTCACTGCCCATTGGGTTAATGTTGTTGAGCCAGGTACAGATCGTGCGAGTGGCGCAGGACGTGTCCTGCCCACTCCAAGGATTGCAGGAATCCAGTCTGTACGCATCGACTCCTCCTCTTACACCAGTTCCTCTGATTCCTCTCTGCAGGATCCGTCACAGTCCACCCCCACATGGACCCGTGAACGTTTACCTATGACCGACATGAGCACAGCCGTGGCCAAACGTCAGCAGGCCGTCTTGAAACTAGTTTCATTGGGGCATCGAAGCCACACAGCGCAGGAGCTCTGGAATGCCATAAAGCAGGAGAGCGATGTGTGGTTACTGCCAGCGAATCTCCAGCCAGGCATGGTAGTGTGTGACAATGGCCGAAATCTGGTGGCAGCTTTGGCCCTTGGCAACCTCACTCACATCCCATGTCTGGCACATGTGCTCAATTTGGTTGTGCAGAGTTTTCTGAGGGACTATCCGGATCTTGATGCCCTGCTGCACAAGGTCCGCCTAGAGTGTGCTCACTTGCGGCGTTCCAGCTTGGCCAGATCCCGCATTGCTGCTCTGCAGCGCCGATTCCGCCTTCCGGAACACCGCATCATATGTGACCTACCTACCCGGTGGAATTCCACGTTACATATGTTGGAGCGGTTGTGTGAGCAGCAGCAAGCAGTTATGGAGTACCAGCTGCATCAGGCGCAAAGAAGTCGCAGTCAGCGCCGATCAGACTTCACAACCACAGAGTGGGCCACTATGAAGGACGTCTGCCAGGTTTTGCGTCCTTTTGATTATTCCACGCGGATGGCAAGTGCAGATGATGCACTAGTCAGCATGACTGTCCCCCTTATCTGCCTGCTTCAGCAAACTTTGCAAGGGTTAAGGGATGATGTGGTGGAAGAGGTGGAGGATGAGGAGTCACCTTTTCCATCAGCTTCTGGAGAGTCAGCGCCACGTGGTTCCTCACAAAGGGGTACGCAGGGGCCAATTTGTGAGGAGGATGAGGAGGAGTCAATGGAGGAGGAAGAGCTCCGTCCAGAGGAGGGAGCGACACAATTGTCCAGTGGTCAGTGTGTACAGCGAGGGTGGGGTGATGACGAGCGGGCAGAGATCATGTCTCAAGCAGGGGACAGCGTTTCTGGGCCGGTTGGCACTCTGCAGCACATGGTGGATTTCATGCTGCAGTGCCTGAGAAACGACCGCCGCATCGACCACATTCTCAACATGCCTGATTATTGGGTGTTCACCCTCCTCGATCCTCGCTACCGGGACAACGTCCAAAACCTCATCCCTGCGTTGACCCGGGAGCGTAAATTGCGGGAGTACCACGACACACTGGTGAATTCCATCATCTTCTCCTGTCCAACTGAGAGGAGTGCTGCTAGTGCTTTACAAAGCAGCTCAGTGCGTCGAGGCAGTGGGGGAGGCTCTGCCCAAAGAGGGAGCAGAAGCAGTGCCTCTGCCCAAGGCAAGCCCAGTATGGCACAACTCTGGCACACTTTTGTGTGCCCGCCCCAAATGTCTACACCATCACCGGCGGCTCCAGTCAGCAGGAGGCAACGGTTCCGTCAGATGGTGACAGACTACATGGCTTGCCCTCTTACTGTACTCCCAGACGGCTCTTCCCCGTTCAAGTTTTGGGTCTCTAAGCTGGATACATGGCCAGAGCTAAGCCAGTATGCATTGGAGGTGCTGGCTTGCCCTGCGGCTAGTGTCTTATCGGAACGTGTCTTTAGTGCCGCAGGTGGTGTACTAACAGACCGTCGCATGCGACTATCCTCCGATAACGTTGACCGGCTTACTTTCCTGAAAATGAACCAGGCCTGGATCTCGCAGGAATTTGCCACTCCTCTGCCTGATTAAGTAATTGGGTGTCATCCAGGTCTCCTGCTGTGTTCATCTTTCTACCACCTGAACTGCTATTCCTGGGCTCCAACACCGCCAGTTGCGGCTCAGAAGTGCAGGCTGCACAGTAAAAACATACGACCCAGTGTTATTGGGTTTCAGTAACGTCAGCTGATCCCCAGCTGTGTAGCCGGCAATGTGTCCTGCGACCGCCACGCTGGCACAACAACCTAAATGTAAGGGAACCTGTCCCCCCCCCCCCCCCCCGTCGTTTGTTACTGAAAGAGCCATCTTGTGCAGCAGTAATGCTGCACAAGGAAAAGGTAGCTCTTTTTTTTTAGCTCTTTGCACACGCAGAACTTAACACTTATAAAATGTGTTCACTGATACCGTTATACCGTCCCGGAGCTGGGACTTTCCTTCGTAATGTGACGCAGCACAGCCGTCATTCCTACCCCCTTGGTGCCATGCGCTGCCTCCTCAGCATTGTTTTAAGCTGTCACGGAGCCTGCGCTGTTCTGTTATCCCTTGGGCATGCCCTATTTGCGCTGCCTGTCTTCTGACATAATTTGGTGTCAGGCTGGCTGCGCCTGTGCGGCCGCGGTGCCCGAGATCCCGCCTCGCAGTGTCTTCTGATTGAGTCACACTGCGGGCCTGGGATCCATGGGCATGCGCAGTGCATATCTTCCCCTCGGGCTCTCGCTCATTTCCCTCCGCCTTCTTTAGACTGTGCGCCGTCAGCTGATCCCTAGCATGCCACGGCCGTGACACCGCACAGTCTGAAGAAGAGGGAAGGAGGGGAGTGAGAGTCGAGGTTATGCACTGTGCATGCCCATAGTTCCAAGGCCCGCAGTGGGATTACGTTAGATGAGACTGCGAGGTGGGATCTGGAGCAGCGTGGACGCACAGGCACTGACAGCCTGACACCAAATTATGTCAGAAGACAGGCAGCGCTAATTGGGCATGGCCAAGGGCTAACAGAACAGCGCAGGCTCCGTGGCAGCTTAAAACAACGCTGAGGAGGCAGCGCACGGCATCAAGGGGATAGGAATGACAGCTGTGCTGTGTCCCATTACGAAGGAAATTCGCACCTCCGGAACGGTTTAACGGTATAAAGGGACACATTTTTAGTGTTTACTTCGGTGTTTGCAAGGAGCATAATTAAAAGAGCAACCTTTTCCTTTTGCATCCTTAGTGCTGCACAACATGGCTCTTTCAGCTACAAACGTCTTGGGGGGGGGGGGTTAAAGGTTTCCTTTCAACTTGCTCCAATCAGGCTTCGGCCTACACTCTGTTCCTCTGCTCCTCCTGCTGTCCCTGGGCTCTAACACCGCCAGTTGGTGCCTGGAAGTGCTGTGTGCACAGTCAACAGTCGCTCCTCTGTTATTGGGGTTCAGTAACGTCAGCTGATCCCCAGCTGTGTGTGCGGCAATACCTCCAATCTGCTCCTCCTGCTGTCCCTGGGCTCTAACACCGCCAGTTGGTGCCTGGAAGTGCTGTGTGCACAGTCAACAGTCGCTCCTCTGTTATTGGGGTTCAGTAACGTCAGCTGATCCCCAGCTGTGTATCCGGCAACGTGTCATGCGACCGCCACGCTGGCACAACTAAAATGTAAGGGGACCTGTCCCCCCCCCCCCCTAGGCGTTTGTTACTGAAAGAGCCACCATGTGCAGCACTAATACTGCACAAGGGAAAGGTCGCTCTTGAAATTATGCTCCTTGCAAACGCTGAACTACACACTCATGTAATGTGTCCCCTCACACCGTCCAACCGTCCCGGAGGTGGGACTTTCCTTTGTAATGTGACACAGCACAGCCGTCATTGCTACCCCCTTGGCACCGTGCGCTGCCTCCTTAGCGTTGTTTGATTCCGTCATGGACCCTGCGCTGTTATGTTATCCCTTGGCCATGCACAGTTTGCGCTGCCCGTCCTCTGACATCATTTGTTGTCGTCCTGGCTGCGCCTGTGCGTCCACGCTGCCCGAAATCACACCTCGCAGTGTCGTCTAATGTGATCCCACAGTGGGCCTGGTATCCATGGCCATGCGCAGTGCATATACTAGCCTCTCACTCCCCTTCTTCACGCTTCTTCAGACTAGGCGGCGTCAGCTGATCCCTAATAGCATGCCACGGCCGTGACGCCGCACAGTCTGAAGAAGCAGGAAGGAGGTGAGTGAGAGGCGATGATATGCACTGCGCATGCCCATGGATCCCTGGCCCGCAGTGGGACTACATTAGATGACACTGCAAGGTTGGATCTCGGGCAGCTTGGACGCACAGGCACTGCCAGCCTGACACCTACATGATGTCAGAAGACGGGCACCGCTAACTGTGCATGGCCAAGGGATAACATTACAGTGCGGGCTCCGTGACAGAACCAAACAACGTTGAGGAGGTGGTGCCCGGCACCAAGGGGGTTGGAATGACGGCTGTGCTGTGTCACATTACAAAGGAAAGTCCCACTTCCGGGATGGTTTGACGGTGTGAGGGGACACATTATATGAGTGTGTACTTCAGCGTTTGCAAGGAGCATAATTTTCGGAGCCACCATTTTCCATGTGCAGTATTACTGCTGTACAAGATGGCTCTTTCAGCAACAAATGCCTGGGGGGGGGGGGTTAAAGGTTCCCTTTCAACTTGCTCCACTGCAGGCTTCGGCCTACACTCTGCTCCTCTTTGATTCCCTGGGTTTCAACACTGTCAGTTGCCACCTGGAAGTGTTGTCTACACAGAAAAAAACACTAGGTGATGTGTCAGTGGGGTTCAGCACCGCCAGCTGTTCCCCTGCTGTGTAGTCGGCAACGTGTCCAGCACAAGCCACGCTGGCACAACAGAACAAAAGCTGCCACCAGTGCAGGCTTCGGCCTACACTCTGCTCCTCTCCTCCTCCTGCTGACCCTGGGCTCAAACACCGCTAGTTTTTGCCCGGAAGTGCTAGCTGCACAGAGAAAAACACCAGCCAATGTGTTAGTGGGGTTCAGCAACGCCAGCTGTTCCCCTGCTGTGTAGCCGGCAACGTGACCTGCAAACGCCATGCAGGCACAGGAACTGAAATTAAAAGGGAACCTGGCCCCACCCCCCCAGGTGTTTCTATGTATAACAGCCACCTAGTACAGCAGTACTGCTGCATTTGTACAAGGTGGCTGACTTTTTCTCCTTGCCCACGTGGAACTCAACACGTACAAAATGTGTCTCATTGAGACCATTCCACTGTCCCTGAGGTGTGACTTTCCTTTGTAATGATACGCAGCACCCCCCTTGGTAGCGTTTCCCGTCTTTTGTCATCATGGTTAGCTGGCTGCGCCTGTGCATCCGCCCTGCTAGAAACAACGCCCCTCGTTGTCATATTTATTTTGTCAGCGAGGGTGTGGTTTATGGGCACGAGCAGTGCATATGTTCGCCTGTCTTAACTCATCTCCTTCCGCCTTCTTCAGACTGTGCGGCCTCCTGGCCGTGGTAGGCGATAAGGGATCAGCTGAGGCCGCCCAGTCTGGAGCCGGTGTAAGGACATGTGTAAGCGGCAAACCTATTTACTGCACAAGGCCACGAATCCCAGCCACGTAGTGTGATTGTTTGAAAACACACTGTGGGTCTGGGATTCATGTCCATCGCTAACCGCAACGGCCGACATGAAATGAGGTCAGAAGACAGGAAGCGCTCACAGCGCATGGCCAAGGGATCACAATAGCGCAGACTCCTGTACAGCAAATAACAACGCTCAGGAATCTGCGCCCAGTACCTAGGTGCAAATTTTGACACCTGTGCTGCGTCTCGTTAAAAAGACAAGTCACGCCTCCACAACTGTTTGACAGTATAATGGGCTAAATAGTGTACGTGTTTTAGTCAGCGTGTGCAAGGAGCAAAACAAATAGAGCAACCTTTTACTTGTGCAGCATTAATGCTGCACAAGGTGTGGCTCTTGTACCTTGCAACACCTGAGGGGGGGGTTAAAGGTAACCTTTGAAATTGGTTCAACTAGGCTTCGGCCTACACTCTGCTCCTCTCCTCCTCCTGCTGACCCTGGGCTCAAACAACGCCAGTTTCTGCCCGGACATGCTAGCTGCACAGAGAAAAACACCAGCCAATGTGTTAGTGGGGTTCAGCACCGCCTGCTGTTCCCCCGCTGTGTAGCCGGCATCGTGTCCAGCACAAGCCACGCTGGCACAACCGACCAAAAGCTGCCACCAGTGCAGGCTTCGGCCTACACTTTGCTCCTCTCCTCCTCCTCCTGCTGACCCTGGGCTCTAACACCGCTAGTTTTTGCCCGGACATGCAATCTGCACAGAGAAAAACACCAGTCAATGTGTCAGTGGGGTTCAGCAACGCCAGCTGTTCCCCTGCTGTGTAGCTTGCAACGTGACCTGCAAACGCCACGCAGGCACATGAACTGAAATTGAAGGGAGCCTGCCCCCCACCCACAGGTGTTTCTATGTATATCAGCCACCTTGTACAGCAGTACTGCTGCATTTGTACGAGGTGGCTGACTTTTTCTCCTTGCCCACGTGGAACTCAACACGTACAAAATGTGTCTCATTAGAGACCATTACAATGTCCCTGAGGTGTGACTTTCCTTTGTAATGACACGCAGCACCACCCTTGTTAGCGCTGCCCGTCTTTTGACATCATTGGTTAGCTGGCTGCGCCTGTGCATCTCCCCTGCTCGAAACAACGGCCCTCGGTGTCTTATTTTTTTGGACAGCGAGGGTGTGATTGATGGGCATGTGCAGTGCATATGTTTGCCTGTGTTCACTCATCTCCTTCCGCCTTCTTCAGACTGGGTGTCCTCATGGCCGCGGCAGGCGATAAGGGATCAGATGAGGCCGCCCAGTCTGAAGCAGGTGTAAGGACATGTGTGAGCGGCAAACATATTTAGTGCACCAGGGCACGAATCCCAGCACCGCAGTGTGATTTTTTAAAAACACACTGTGGGTCTGGGATTCATGTCCATCGCTAACCGCAACGGCCGACATGAAATGAGGTCAGAAGACAGGAAGCGCTCACAGCGCATGGCCAAGGGATCACAATAGCGCAGACTCCTGTACAGCAAATAACAACGCTCAGGAATCTGCGCCCAGTACCTAGGTGCAAATTTTGACACCTGTGCTGCGTCTCGTTAAAAAGACAAGTCACGCCTCCACAACTGTTTGACAGTATAATGGGCTAAATAGTGTACGTGTTTTAGTCAGCGTGTGCAAGGAGCAAAACAAATAGAGCAACCTTTTACTTGTGCAGCATTAATGCTGCACAAGGTGTGGCTCTTGTACCTTGCAACACCTGAGGGGGGGGTTAAAGGTAACCTTTGAAATTGGTTCAACTAGGCTTCGGCCTACACTCTGCTCCTCTACTCCTCCTGCTGACCCTGGGCTCAAACACCGCTAGTTTTTGCCCGGAAATGCTAGCTGCACAGAGAAAAACACCAGCCAATGTGTTAGTGGGGTTCAGCACCGCCAGCTGTTCCCCTGCTGTGTAGTCGGCAACGTGTCCAGCACAAGCCACGCTGGCACAACCGACCAAAAGCTGCCACCAGTGCAGGCTTCGGCCTACACTTTGCTCCTCTCCTCCTCCTGCTGACCCTGGGCTCAAACAACGCCAGTTTCTGCCCGGACATGCTAGCTGCACAGAGAAAAACACCAGCCAATGTGTTAGTGGGGTTCAGCACCGCCTGCTGTTCCCCCGCTGTGTAGCCGGCATCGTGTCCAGCACAAGCCACGCTGGCACAACCGACCAAAAGCTGCCACCAGTGCAGGCTTCGGCCTACACTTTGCCCCTCTCCTCCTCCTGCTGACCCTGGGCTCAAACAACGCCAGTTTCTGCCCGGACATGCTAGCTGCACAGAGAAAAACACCAGCCAATGTGTTAGTGGGGTTCAGCAACGCCAGCTGTTCCCCTGCTGTGTAGCTTGCAACGTGACCTGCAAACGCCACGCAGGCACATGAACTGAAATTGAAGGGAGCCTGCCCCCCACCCACAGGTGTTTCTATGTATATCAGCCACCTTGTACAGCAGTACTGCTGCATTTGTACGAGGTGGCTGACTTTTTCTCCTTGCCCACGTGGAACTCAACACGTACAAAATGTGTCTCATTAGAGACCATTACAATGTCCCTGAGGTGTGACTTTCCTTTGTAATGACACGCAGCACCCCCATTGTTAGCGCTGCCCGTCTCCTGACATCATTGGTTGGCTGGCTGTGCCTGTGCGTCCCCCCTGCCCGACACAACGCCCCCCGTTGTCTCATATATTTTGACTGCGAGGGTGTGATTGATGGGCACGAGCAGTGCATATGTTCCCCTGTTTTCACTCCCCTCCTTCCGCCTTCTTCTGACTGTGCGGCCTCATGGCCGCGGCATGCGATAAGGGATCAGCTGAGGCCGCCCAGTCTGAAGCAGGTGTAAGGACATGTGTGAGCGGCGAACATATTTACTGCACAAGGCCACGAATCCCAGCACCGCAGTGTGACTTTAGGAAAAGCCACTGTGGGTCTGGGATTTATGGCCATCGTTAACCGCACCGGCCAACATGAAATGAGGTCATGAGACGGCCTGCACTAACAGGGTATTGCCAAGGGATAACACAAGAGCGCAGACTCCTGTACAGCAAATAACAACGCTCAGGAATCTGCGCCCAGTACCTAGGTGCAAATTTTGACACCTGTGCTGCGTCTCGTTAAAAAGACAAGTCACGCCTCCACAACTGTTTGACAGTATAATGGGCTAAATAGTGTACGTGTTTAATTCAGCGTGTGCAAGGAGCAAAATTAAATAGAGCAACCTTTGACTTGTGCATCATTAATGCTGTTCAAGGTGTGGCTCTTGTACCTTGCAACACCTGAGGGGGGGGTTAAAGGTAACCTTTGAAATTGGTTCAACTAGGCTTCGGCCTACACTCTGCTCCTCTACTCCTCCTGCTGACCCTGGGCTCAAACACCGCTAGTTTTTGCCCGGAAATGCTAGCTGCACAGAGAAAAACACCAGCCAATGTGTTAGTGGGGTTCAGCACCGCCAGCTGTTCCCCTGCTGTGTAGTCGGCAACGTGTCCAGCACAAGCCACGCTGGCACAACAGAACAAAAGCTGCCACCAGTGCAGGCTTCGGCCTACACTTTGCTCCTCTCCTCCTCCTCCTGCTGACCCTGGGCTCTAACACCGCTAGTTTTTGCCCGGACATGCAATCTGCACAGAGAAAAACACCAGTCAATGTGTCAGTGGGGTTCAGCAACGCCAGCTGTTCCCCTGCTGTGTAGCTTGCAACGTGACCTGCAAACGCCACGCAGGCACATGAACTGAAATTGAAGGGAGCCTGCCCCCCACCCCCCCAGGTGTTTCTATGTATAACAGCCACCTTGTACAGCAGTACTGCTGCATTTGTACAAGGTGGCTGACTTTTTCTCCTTGCACACGTGGAACTCAACAAGTACAAAATGTGTCTCATTACAGACCATTACAATGTCCCTGAGGTGTGACTTTCCTTTTTAATGACACGCAGCACCCCCATTGTTAGCGCTGCCCGTCTCCTGACATCATTGGTTGGCTGGCTGTGCCTGTGCGTCCCCCCTGCCCGACACAACGCCCCCCGTTGTCTCATATATTTTGACTGCGAGGGTGTGATTGATGGGCACGAGCAGTGCATATGTTCCCCTGTTTTCACTCCCCTCCTTCCGCCTTCTTCTGACTGTGCGGCCTCATGGCCGCGGCATGCGATAAGGGATCAGCTGAGGCCGCCCAGTCTGAAGCAGGTGTAAGGACATGTGTGAGCGGCGAACATATTTACTGCACAAGGCCACGAATCCCAGCACCGCAGTGTGACTTTAGGAAAAGCCACTGTGGGTCTGGGATTTATGGCCATCGTTAACCGCACCGGCCAACATGAAATGAGGTCATGAGACGGCCTGCACTAACAGGGTATTGCCAAGGGATAACACAAGAGCGCAGACTCCTGTACAGCAAATAACAACGCTCAGGAATCTGCGCCCAGTACCTAGGTGCAAATTTTGACACCTGTGCTGCGTCTCGTTAAAAAGACAAGTCACGCCTCCACAACTGTTTGACAGTATAATGGGCTAAATAGTGTACGTGTTTAATTCAGCGTGTGCAAGGAGCAAAATTAAATAGAGCAACCTTTGACTTGTGCATCATTAATGCTGTTCAAGGTGTGGCTCTTGTACCTTGCAACACCTGAGGGGGGGGTTAAAGGTAACCTTTGAAATTGGTTCAACTAGGCTTCGGCCTACACTCTGCTCCTCTACTCCTCCTGCTGACCCTGGGCTCAAACACCGCTAGTTTTTGCCCGGAAATGCTAGCTGCACAGAGAAAAACACCAGCCAATGTGTTAGTGGGGTTCAGCACCGCCAGCTGTTCCCCTGCTGTGTAGTCGGCAACGTGTCCAGCACAAGCCACGCTGGCACAACAGAACAAAAGCTGCCACCAGTGCAGGCTTCGGCCTACACTTTGCTCCTCTACTCCTCCTGCTGACCCTGGGCTCAAACACCGCTAGTTTTTGCCCGGAAATGCTAGCTGCACAGAGAAAAACACCAGCCAATGTGTTAGTGGGGTTCAGCACCGCCAGCTGTTCCCCTGCTGTGTAGTCGGCAACGTGTCCAGCACAAGCCACGCTGGCACAACAGAACAAAAGCTGCCACCAGTGCAGGCTTCGGCCTACACTTTGCTCCTCTCCTCCTCCTCCTGCTGACCCTGGGCTCTAACACCGCTAGTTTTTGCCCGGACATGCAATCTGCACAGAGAAAAACACCAGTCAATGTGTCAGTGGGGTTCAGCAACGCCAGCTGTTCCCTGCTGTGTAGCTTGCAACGTGACCTGCAAACGCCACGCAGGCACATGAACTGAAATTGAAGGGAGCCTGCCCCCCACCCCCCCAGGTGTTTCTATGTATAACAGCCACCTTGTACAGCAGTACTGCTGCATTTGTACAAGGTGGCTGACTTTTTCTCCTTGCACACGTGGAACTCAACAAGTACAAAATGTGTCTCATTACAGACCATTACAATGTCCCTGAGGTGTGACTTTCCTTTTTAATGACACGCAGCACCCCCATTGTTAGCGCTGCCCGTCTCCTGACATCATTGGTTGGCTGGCTGTGCCTGTGCGTCCCCCCTGCCCGACACAACGCCCCCCGTTGTCTCATATATTTTGACTGCGAGGGTGTGATTGATGGGCACGAGCAGTGCATATGTTCCCCTGTTTTCACTCCCCTCCTTCCGCCTTCTTCTGACTGTGCGGCCTCATGGCCGCGGCATGCGATAAGGGATCAGATGAGGCCGTCCAGTCTGAAGCAGGTGTAAGGACATGTGTGAGCGGCAAACATATTTACTGCACCAGGCCACGAATCCCAGCACCGCAGTGTGATTTTTTAAAAACACACTGTGGGTCTGGGATTCATGTCCATCGCTAACCGCAACGGCCAACATGAAATGAGGTCATAAGACAGGAAGCGCTCACAGCGCATGGCCAAAGGATCACAAGAGCGCAGACTCCTGTACAGCAACTAACAACGCTCAGGAAGCTGCGCCCATGCAAAAAGGTGTTTTCGACACCTGTGCTGCTTTTCTTTAAAAAGACAAGTCACGCCTCCACTACTGTTAAACAGTATAATGGGCTAAATAGTCTACGTGTTGCATTCAGCTTGTGCAAGTAGACAAATTAATAGAGCAACCTTTTACTTGTGCAGCATTAATGCTGCAGAAGGAGTGGCTCTTGTTCTTTGTAACACCTGAGGGGGGGTTAAAGGTAACCTTTGAAATTGGTTCAACTAGGCTTCGGCCTACACTCTGCTCCTCTCCTCCTCCTGCTGACCCTGGGCTGTAACAACGCTAGTTTTTGCCCGGAAATGCTAGCTGCACAGAGAAAAACACCAGCCAATGTGTTAGTGGGGTTCAGCAACGCCAGCTGTTCCCCCGCTGTGTAGCCGGCATCGTGTCCAGCACAAGCCACGCTGGCACAACCGACCAAAAGCTGCCACCAGTGCAGGCTTCGGCCTACACTTTGCTCCTCTCCTCCTCCTCCTGCTGACCCTGGGCTCAAACACCGCTAGTTTTTGCCCGGAAATGCTAGCTGCACAGAGAAAAACACCAGCCAATGTGTTAGTGGGGTTCAGCAACGCCAGCTGTTCCCCCGCTGTGTAGCCGGCATCGTGTCCAGCACAAGCCACGCTGGCACAACCGACCAAAAGCTGCCACCAGTGCAGGCTTCGGCCTACACTTTGCTCCTCTCCTCCTCCTCCTGCTGACCCTGGGCTCAAACACCGCTAGTTTTTGCCCGGAAATGCTAGCTGCACAGAGAAAAACACCAGCCAATGTGTTAGTGGGGTTCAGCACCGCCAGCTGTTCCCCTGCTGTGCAGCTTGCAACGTGACCTGCAAACGCCACGCAGGCACATGAACTGAAATTGAAGGGAGCCTGGCCCCCACCCCCAGGTGTTTCTATGTATAACAGCCACCTTGTACAGCAGTACTGCTGCATTTGTACAAGGTGGCTGATGTTTTCTCCTTGCCCACGTGGAACTCAACACGTACAAAATGTGTCTCTTTGAGACCATTCCACTGTCCCTGAGGTGTGACTTTCCTTTCTAATGATACGCAGCACCCCCCTTGGTAGCGCTTCCCGTCTTCTGACATCATTGGTTGGCTACTTGCGCCTGTTCGTCCGCCCTGCCTGAATAAAATGCTCCTCGTTGTCTTAATTATTTTGACTGCGAGGGTGTGATTGATGGGCACGAGCAGTGCATATCTTCGCCTGTCTTAACTCATCTCCTTCAGCCTTCTTCAGACTGTGCAGCCTCATGGCCGCGGCATGCAAGAAGGGATCAGCAGAGGCCGCCCAGTCTGAAGCAGGTGTAAGGACGTGTGTGAGCGGCCAAAATATTTACTGCTCAAGGCCACGAATCCCAGCACCGCAGTGTGGCTTTATGAAAAGACACTGTGGGTCTGGGATTTATGGCCATCGTTAACCGCACCGGCCAACATGAAATGATGTCATAAGATGGGCAGCGCTAACAGGGCATTGCCAAGGGATAACACAAGAGCGCAGACTCCTGTACAGCAAATAACAACGCTCAGGAAGCTGCTCCAAGCACCAAGGCGTTATTTTGGACACCTGTGCTGCGTCTCATCAAAAAACCAAGTCACGCATCCACTACAGTTTGACTGTAGAATGGGGTAAATTGTGTATGTCTTTCATTCAGCGTGTGCAAGTAGACAAATTAATAGAGCAACCTTTCACTTGTGCAGCATTAATACTGCACAAGGTGTGTCTCTTGTACTTTGTAACACCTGAGGGGGGGGTTAAAGGTTTCCTTTGAAATTGGTTCAACTAAGCTTCGGCCTACACTCTGCTCCTCTCCTCCTCCTCCTGCTTCAACACGGGCTCTAACATCGCTAGTTTTTGCCCGCAAGTGCTAGCTGCACAGAGAAAAACACACGCCATTGTGTTAGTGGGGTTCAGCAACGCCAGCTGTTCCCCCAGTGTGTAGCCGGCAAAGTGTCCTGCAAACGCAACGCAGACACAAAGCTGCCTCCAGTGCAGGCTTCGGCCTACACTCATCTCCCCCTGCTTACCCTTTGCTCCAACACCGCTAGTTGGGGCTCTAGGAAGACAATCTTTAATAGGCAAGGCAACGCATCCGGGTTCCAGCACCGCCAGCTGGTTCTCGGCAGTGTTCTTGTCACAGGTACTCCCTCGTGCCAAGCCTGGTTTCAGCACCGTCAGCTGTTTCCGGGTTGTGTCAAGCTCACTGAGACACCTATGCTTGCCTCGTCGTGGTGCGGTCGGGTTAGCCAACTCCAGGGTGCCTCCAGTTTAGGAGCTTCCTATGTGGGCTGCGTGAACTGGTAGTCAAGGCTGGTTCTGTAGTGCCAGTAGGCCCAGCTCCCCCTGTAGGACTGTTGGGGTTCGGTAACTGCGGCTGCCTCGCGGCCTAGCTGTTCTCTCCTCTCCTGTGGGCCTTGGGGTCCACCACCTGGTTCCAGCACCGTCAGCTGGTTCCGGGCCGAGCCTTTGGCTTAGGTGCCTCCTCCTGGGTATCCGAGTTCCGCCAACGCCAGGCGGTCCTTGGTAGTGCTTTTAAGCGCGGGCACCTACAGCTTAGTAACCGGGTTCCAGCACCGTCAGCTGGTCCTCGGTCGTGCCATTGGCTCTTGCACACTGGGGCAACGCATCCGGGTTCCAGCACCGCCAGCTGGTTCTCGGCAGTGTTTTTGTCACAGGTACTCCCTCGTGCCAAGCCTGGTTTCAGCACCGTCAGCTGTTTCCGGGTTGTGTCAAGCTCACTGAGACACCTATGCTTGCCTCGTCGTGGTGCGGTCGGGTTAGCCAACTCCAGGGTGCCTCCAGTTTAGGAGCTTCCTATGTGGGCTGCGTGAACTGGTAGTCAAGGCTGGTTCTGTAGTGCCAGTAGGCCCAGCTCCCCCTGTAGGACTGTTGGGGTTCGGTAACTGCGGCTGCCTCGCGGCCTAGCTGTTCTCTCCTCTCCTGTGGGCCTTGGGGTCCACCACCTGGTTCCAGCACCGTCAGCTGGTTCCGGGCCGAGCCTTTGGCTTAGGTGCCTCCTCCTGGGTATCCGAGTTCCGCCAACGCCAGGCGGTCCTTGGTAGTGCTTTTAAGCGCGGGCACCTACAGCTTAGTAACCGGGTTCCAGCACCGTCAGCTGGTCCTCGGTCGTGCCATTGGCTCTTGCACACTGGGGCAACGCATCCGGGTTCCAGCACCGCCAGCTGGTTCTCGGCAGTGTTTTTGTCACAGGTACTCCCTCGTGCCAAGCCTGGTTTCAGCACCGTCAGCTGTTTCCGGGTTGTGTCAAGCTCACTGAGACACCTATGCTTGCCTCGTCGTGGTGCGGTCGGGTTAGCCAACTCCAGGGTGCCTCCAGTTTAGGAGCTTCCTATGTGGGCTGCGTGAACTGGTAGTCAAGGCTGGTTCTGTAGTGCCAGTAGGCCCAGCTCCCCCTGTAGGACTGTTGGGGTTCGGTAACTGCGGCTGCCTCGCGGCCTAGCTGTTCTCTCCTCTCCTGTGGACCTTCGGGTCCACCACCTGGTTCCAGCACCGTCAGCTGGTTCCGGGCCGAGCCTTTGGCTTAGGTGCCTCCTCCTGGGTATCCGAGTTCCGCCAACGCCAGGCGGTCCTTGGTAGTGCTTTTAAGCGCGGGCACCTACAGCTTAGTAACCGGGTTCCAGCACCGTCAGCTGGTCCTCGGTCGTGCCATTGGCTCTTGCACACTGGGGCAACGCATCCGGGTTCCAGCACCGCCAGCTGGTTCTCGGCAGTGTTTTTGTCACAGGTACTCCCTCGTGCCAAGCCTGGTTTCAGCACCGTCAGCTGTTTCCGGGTTGTGTCAAGCTCACTGAGACACCTATGCTTGCCTCGTCGTGGTGCGGTCGGGTTAGCCAACTCCAGGGTGCCTCCAGTTTAGGAGCTTCCTATGTGGGCTGCGTGAACTGGTAGTCAAGGCTGGTTCTGTAGTGCCAGTAGGCCCAGCTCCCCCTGTAGGACTGTTGGGGTTCGGTAACTGCGGCTGCCTCGCGGCCTAGCTGTTCTCTCCTCTCCTGTGGGCCTTGGGGTCCACCACCTGGTTCCAGCACCGTCAGCTGGTTCCGGGCCGAGCCTTTGGCTTAGGTGCCTCCTCCTGGGTATCCGAGTTCCGCCAACGCCAGGCGGTCCTTGGTAGTGCTTTTAAGCGCGGGCACCTACAGCTTAGTAACCGGGTTCCAGCACCGTCAGCTGGTCCTCGGTCGTGCCATTGGCTCTTGCACACTGGGGCAACGCATCCGGGTTCCAGCACCGCCAGCTGGTTCTCGGCAGTGTTTTTGTCACAGGTACTCCCTCGTGCCAAGCCTGGTTTCAGCACCGTCAGCTGTTTCCGGGTTGTGTCAAGCTCACTGAGACACCTATGCTTGCCTCGTCGTGGTGCGGTCGGGTTAGCCAACTCCAGGGTGCCTCCAGTTTAGGAGCTTCCTATGTGGGCTGCGTGAACTGGTAGTCAAGGCTGGTTCTGTAGTGCCAGTAGGCCCAGCTCCCCCTGTAGGACTGTTGGGGTTCGGTAACTGCGGCTGCCTCGCGGCCTAGCTGTTCTCTCCTCTCCTGTGGACCTTCGGGTCCACCACCTGGTTCCAGCACCGTCAGCTGGTTCCGGGCCGAGCCTTTGGCTTAGGTGCCTCCTCCTGGGTATCCGAGTTCCGCCAACGCCAGGCGGTCCTTGGTAGTGCTTTTAAGCGCGGGCACCTACAGCTTAGTAACCGGGTTCCAGCACCGTCAGCTGGTCCTCGGTCGTGCCATTGGCTCTTGCACACTGGGGCAACGCATCCGGGTTCCAGCACCGCCAGCTGGTTCTCGGCAGTGTTTTTGTCACAGGTACTCCCTCGTGCCAAGCCTGGTTTCAGCACCGTCAGCTGTTTCCGGGTTGTGTCAAGCTCACTGAGACACCTATGCTTGCCTCGTCGTGGTGCGGTCGGGTTAGCCAACTCCAGGGTGCCTCCAGTTTAGGAGCTTCCTATGTGGGCTGCGTGAACTGGTAGTCAAGGCTGGTTCTGTAGTGCCAGTAGGCCCAGCTCCCCCTGTAGGACTGTTGGGGTTCGGTAACTGCGGCTGCCTCGCGGCCTAGCTGTTCTCTCCTCTCCTGTGGGCCTTGGGGTCCACCACCTGGTTCCAGCACCGTCAGCTGGTTCCGGGCCGAGCCTTTGGCTTAGGTGCCTCCTCCTGGGTATCCGAGTTCCGCCAACGCCAGGCGGTCCTTGGTAGTGCTTTTAAGCGCGGGCACCTACAGCTTAGTAACCGGGTTCCAGCACCGTCAGCTGGTCCTCGGTCGTGCCATTGGCTCTTGCACACTGGGGCAACGCATCCGGGTTCCAGCACCGCCAGCTGGTTCTCGGCAGTGTTTTTGTCACAGGTACTCCCTCGTGCCAAGCCTGGTTTCAGCACCGTCAGCTGTTTCCGGGTTGTGTCAAGCTCACTGAGACACCTATGCTTGCCTCGTCGTGGTGCGGTCGGGTTAGCCAACTCCAGGGTGCCTCCAGTTTAGGAGCTTCCTATGTGGGCTGCGTGAACTGGTAGTCAAGGCTGGTTCTGTAGTGCCAGTAGGCCCAGCTCCCCCTGTAGGACTGTTGGGGTTCGGTAACTGCGGCTGCCTCGCGGCCTAGCTGTTCTCTCCTCTCCTGTGGACCTTCGGGTCCACCACCTGGTTCCAGCACCGTCAGCTGGTTCCGGGCCGAGCCTTTGGCTTAGGTGCCTCCTCCTGGGTATCCGAGTTCCGCCAACGCCAGGCGGTCCTTGGTAGTGCTTTTAAGCGCGGGCACCTACAGCTTAGTAACCGGGTTCCAGCACCGTCAGCTGGTCCTCGGTCGTGCCATTGGCTCTTGCACACTGGGGCAACGCATCCGGGTTCCAGCACCGCCAGCTGGTTCTCGGCAGTGTTTTTGTCACAGGTACTCCCTCGTGCCAAGCCTGGTTTCAGCACCGTCAGCTGTTTCCGGGTTGTGTCAAGCTCACTGAGACACCTATGCTTGCCTCGTCGTGGTGCGGTCGGGTTAGCCAACTCCAGGGTGCCTCCAGTTTAGGAGCTTCCTATGTGGGCTGCGTGAACTGGTAGTCAAGGCTGGTTCTGTAGTGCCAGTAGGCCCAGCTCCCCCTGTAGGACTGTTGGGGTTCGGTAACTGCGGCTGCCTCGCGGCCTAGCTGTTCTCTCCTCTCCTGTGGGCCTTGGGGTCCACCACCTGGTTCCAGCACCGTCAGCTGGTTCCGGGCCGAGCCTTTGGCTTAGGTGCCTCCTCCTGGGTATCCGAGTTCCGCCAACGCCAGGCGGTCCTTGGTAGTGCTTTTAAGCGCGGGCACCTACAGCTTAGTAACCGGGTTCCAGCACCGTCAGCTGGTCCTCGGTCGTGCCATTGGCTCTTGCACACTGGGGCAACGCATCCGGGTTCCAGCACCGCCAGCTGGTTCTCGGCAGTGTTTTTGTCACAGGTACTCCCTCGTGCCAAGCCTGGTTTCAGCACCGTCAGCTGTTTCCGGGTTGTGTCAAGCTCACTGAGACACCTATGCTTGCCTCGTCGTGGTGCGGTCGGGTTAGCCAACTCCAGGGTGCCTCCAGTTTAGGAGCTTCCTATGTGGGCTGCGTGAACTGGTAGTCAAGGCTGGTTCTGTAGTGCCAGTAGGCCCAGCTCCCCCTGTAGGACTGTTGGGGTTCGGTAACTGCGGCTGCCTCGCGGCCTAGCTGTTCTCTCCTCTCCTGTGGGCCTTGGGGTCCACCACCTGGTTCCAGCACCGTCAGCTGGTTCCGGGCCGAGCCTTTGGCTTAGGTGCCTCCTCCTGGGTATCCGAGTTCCGCCAACGCCAGGCGGTCCTTGGTAGTGCTTTTAAGCGCGGGCACCTACAGCTTAGTAACCGGGTTCCAGCACCGTCAGCTGGTCCTCGGTCGTGCCATTGGCTCTTGCACACTGGGGCAACGCATCCGGGTTCCAGCACCGCCAGCTGGTTCTCGGCAGTGTTTTTGTCACAGGTACTCCCTCGTGCCAAGCCTGGTTTCAGCACCGTCAGCTGTTTCCGGGTTGTGTCAAGCTCACTGAGACACCTATGCTTGCCTCGTCGTGGTGCGGTCGGGTTAGCCAACTCCAGGGTGCCTCCAGTTTAGGAGCTTCCTATGTGGGCTGCGTGAACTGGTAGTCAAGGCTGGTTCTGTAGTGCCAGTAGGCCCAGCTCCCCCTGTAGGACTGTTGGGGTTCGGTAACTGCGGCTGCCTCGCGGCCTAGCTGTTCTCTCCTCTCCTGTGGACCTTCGGGTCCACCACCTGGTTCCAGCACCGTCAGCTGGTTCCGGGCCGAGCCTTTGGCTTAGGTGCCTCCTCCTGGGTATCCGAGTTCCGCCAACGCCAGGCGGTCCTTGGTAGTGCTTTTAAGCGCGGGCACCTACAGCTTAGTAACCGGGTTCCAGCACCGTCAGCTGGTCCTCGGTCGTGCCATTGGCTCTTGCACACTGGGGCAACGCATCCGGGTTCCAGCACCGCCAGCTGGTTCTCGGCAGTGTTCTTGTCACAGGTACTCCCTCGTGCCAAGCCTGGTTTCAGCACCGTCAGCTGTTTCCGGGTTGTGTCAACTTCACTGAGACGCCTATGCTTGCCCCGTCGTGGTGCGGTCGAGTTAGCCAACTCCAGGGTGCCTCCAGTTTAGGAGCTTCCTATGTGGGCTGCGTGAACTGGTAGTCAAGGCTGGTTATGTAGTGCCAGTAGGCCCAGCTCCCCCTGTAGGACTGTTGGGGTTCGGTAACTGCGGCTGCCTCGCGGCCTAGCTGTTCTCTCCTCTCCTGTGGGCCTTCGGGTCCACCACCTGGTTCCAGCACCGTCAGCTGGTTCTCGGCAGTGTCTTTTGCTCTTGTACCTTCTGCTCCCCATCCTGGTTCCAGTACCGTCAGCTGGTTCCGGGCAGAGCCTTTGGCTTAGGTGCCTCCTTCTGGGTATCCAAGTTCCACCAACGTCAGGTGGTCCTTGGTAGTGCTTTCAGGCACGGGTACCTCCTGCTTAGTAACCGGGTTCCAGTAACGTCAGCTGGTCCTCGGTAGTTCCATTGGCTCTTGGACCTTCGGCTACCCATCCGGGTTCCAGTACCGTCAGCTGGTTCTCGGCAGTGTCTTTTGCTCTTGTACCTTCTGCTCCCCATCCTGGTTCCAGTAACGTCAGCTGGTTCCGGGCAGAGCCTTTGGCTTAGGTGCCTCCTTCTGGGTATCCGAGTTCCGTCAACGTCAGGCGGTCCTTGGTAGTGCTTTTTAGCACGGGTACCTCCTGCTTAGTAACCGGGTTCCAGTAACGTCAGCTGGTCCTCGGTAGTTCCATAGGCTCTTGAACCTTCGGGTAGCCATCCGAGTTCCAGTTCCATCAGCTGGTTCTTGGCATTTTCTCAGCCTTCTTGTACCTTCTGCTACATTTCCAAGTTGAAGACCCTAACGTCGACGACCCGGAAGACCACCACGATGACGACGACACGGAAGACCACCCCGATGACGACGACGACGACGGCGGAGATGACGACACTGGAGACGACGACCCTGGAGACGACAACATGGAAGACCGAGAAGCAGAAGAACAAGAGGCTGCAGAACAAAGAGCAGAAGAACATTAAGCATAAGACTTAATATCAGAGCAAAAGATATTATCTAAATTATATGCAGAAGAAGACTAAGCAGTGTATGGGGGTGAGTCCGTTCCTCCTCGTGGTGCCCCTGGATAAAGCCTGATGCTGCAGGCCAAACTGAACGCGGACAAATGTAACTTTTGTGACTGGCAGAACGGAAGGTGTAATCTTCAAACTTTTATAGATAACAACTACGGGAATGCCTGTCACAAATGAGAATATGATGAAGAAGTAGAATAGGAAGAATAATAACAGTGGAATAAAAAGAATATGTAGAATAAGAAGAATAATAATAGTTGAATAAAATGAATATGAAGAATGTAATAAAAAAAAAAAAATAGGTAGAAGATGAAGAAGAAGATGAATAAGGTGAAGAAGTTGATGTCAAAGATGCTGATGATGATGAAGATGAAAGTGTGGGAAAAGAAAAAAAAAAAGAAAAAAAAGAAGGGGAAGGGCGTGGAATAGTGAAACATCAATATCTGACAAAATAAAAAAAAAATTTACATAGTCAATATCTTTGTCACTCCGAACGTCTTAAAAAAAAACAAAAAACATGCTATTCTATTTGATTGGGATAAACCTCTATGACTTTAATGTCTCCGCCACCTCCCCAAATACATCCGGCATTATTCTTAGTTGTTTTCCTTCATGTAGAATGAACCTACAAGGAAAGAAAGGGTTTATTTTAATTCCGATATTTTGGTCCCATTGACTTGCATTGGGATCGGGTATCGGTATCGGCGATATCCGATATTTTTTGAATATCGGCCGATCCAAACCGATACCGATACTTTCCGATATCGGAAGGTATCGCTCAACACTATTGCTCAGTGGTCCAAGATGTTGTTTTCAGATGAAAGTAAATTTTGCATTTCATTTGGAAATCAAGGTCCCAGAGTCTGGAGGAAGAGTGGAGAGGCCACAATCCAAGCTGCTTGAGGTCTAGTGTGAAGTTTCCACAATCAGTAAAGGTTTTGGGAGACATGTCATCTGCTGGTGTAGGTCCACTGTGTTTTATCAAGACCAAAGTCAGAGCTGCTGTCTACCAGGAAAGTTTAGAGCACTTCATGCTTCCCTCTGCCGACAAAGCTTTTTGGAGATGAAAATTTCATTCTCCAGCAGGACTTGGCACCTGTACACCCTGCCAAAAGTACCAATACCTGGTTTAAAAACAACAGTATCACTGTGCTTGATTGGCCAGCAAACCTGCCTGACCTTAACCCCATAGAAATTCTATGGGGTAATGTCAAGAGGAAGATGAGAGACACCAGACCCAACAATGCAGACGAGCTGAAGGCTGCTATCAAAGCAACCTGGGCTTCCATAACACCTCAGCAGTGCCACAGGCTGATCACCTCCATGCCACGCCGCATTGATGCGGGAATTGATGCAAAAAGAGCCCTGACCAAGTATTGAGTGCATTTACTGAACATACATTTCAGTAGGCCAACATTTCGGATTTTAAAATGATTTTTCAAGCTGGTGTTATAAAGTATTCTAATTTACTGAGATAATGACTTTTGGGTTTTCATTGGCTATATAAGCCATAATCATCAACATTAACAGAAATAAACACTTGAAATAGATCACTCTGTTTGTAATGACTCTATAAGATATATGAGTTTCCCTTTTTGTTTTGAAGAATCAAAATAAGTTACATTTTTGATGATAGTCTAATTTTGTGAGACGTACATGTGTATGGAATCGAACAGAGCAAACGCTGTATGCTGCCATGTGAAATTGGAGGCAAATGGATGTACAGTATGGCCTGGAGCTCCATAAGTCTGTATTCAACCGTTTATCCACGTTCTTTGGTTGCACGTCTCATAAACTGTCCCTGCTCAGGATAAGTCTGCAATCAATGATCTATCTATGTTGCTTGGTTCCCCATCATAAGTTCTATCTGCTCAGGATGCGTCTATATTAAGTGTTCTGTCTATGTTCTTTCGTTGCACTTCTCATAAGCCATCCCTGCTCAGGATAAGTCTGTTATTTTGAACATTTCTAGAATAGTCTTTAATAATTGTTCAGAATTGTTTTGCCATGTCACAGAGAGACTTGTGCAGCTGTACCTTTTGAGGTCTATTCATTATCCATTTGCAGTGAAAAATTAGAGGTATACATCAATAAATAGATAATTTAACATATTGAAACAGGCTCCTATATTTTAAAAATATTCATGAGATTTATATTTTTCTGCTGGATGACTCTGGATACAATGGATTAGTTTGCTACTTTATTCTGTACAGCAAAATAAAAAGAAAGTGATAGAGGTCAAAAAGACACTCTTTTTTGCCAGCTGTCAAGTGAATGTGACTCTATGGATGCGTTAAGTGTTTGCAATATGCAGTGTAAATATACTCTTACAGCTGCACTGTCTTCTCCTTTAACATTCACCTATATGGAAGCCATGCCCACCTGTAAGGAGAGAATAGATAGTAATAGATAGTTTTCACCAAAATGAGACAAGAGTGGATGACTTCCATTGTGTCTATGTGCCGTGAGAGAGGGCAAGAAGAAGCTGAACCCAGAAATGACCATACTGTGAGTGGACTGTGTAGACAAGGTGCATGTATGTGTATATGAGTGTATACATGCGTGTTTAGGCATAAGGACTTGCTGATGGACAGATTGAAAGAGATAAAACAACAGGTTTGCTACTGGTACTCAGGCAAGAAGTATAGAGTTGAAAAATGCTATTCCAAGAACCCTTTTGCATGGGAGCTTAGCTGAAGTTATATACATACTTCAAACAATAGAAGGACAGTCCCACACACATGAATTGGTTTTCATGCCTTATTACACTTTCATGTAAGAAATAACAGCAGAAAGGGAGAGGAAGTGTAGGACAGCATCTAGAGTGATAACAGTTTCACATGGACACACATGCTTCTTCCAAAAGAAGACTCTGCCCTAGACTCTAGATGCTGTCCCGCACTTCCTCTCCCTTTCTGCTGTTATTTGCCAAATGTAATAGAAAGTAAGAGGGCCTAACTGCCAGAAGAGCAACTAGCCCGGAGAGGTTTGGAGAATTGGACAGTTGCTACTGTGTATGCGAGTCCAATTGTAGTGATATGAGCAAAAGAGGCCTGTATATAATAAGTTCTAGAAAGTCAGTGTACTAAGTAGTCACATTTAATGGACTTTTCTGCTGATATATTTTGATGGTCTCCTCATGTAGCAGTCAATAATGTGTGTCGACTTTTGTTCACGCAAAAATTGCTTTGTGAACCAGCAAGTCACAAATGTGGTCAAGTGATGCCAGAGCAGCATTGGAAACAGCAGAATATGGCAACCGGTAAGTATTTGAATGCACTCTATACACTACTGATTGCTAACAGAGAGTATGATAGAAAACAATTGCCAGAGCTGAGTACTTAACTTGAGTAAAGTTCTTCATTGTACATTATTTGTTTAAAAGGTCTGTATCTAGTTGATGCTTCTGCACCGCCCTAAGAAGGAATCTCCAACTAGGGATTTCCTGTAAGATATTCTGAGGTTCTGGCCTACCTCGCACGTTTAGGAGCACCTCATACATTCACATGATTAGTGCAGGGAGAAAAGAAGAAGTTGATTCACAAGTGTTTAGCCTGATGTTACAGTCAAGACAGCCCTGGAGTGTGGTGACATGAATAGCCATAAAATAGCACAAGATAAACCTCTTCACTTCACTCTACCAAGAATTTTTAAAACAAACCATTTCACTGTTCTAGACCACCAAGGATCATGATATTTATGGCCCTGGACAACCAACGATACTGAATTTTATCCAGTATCTCTTCATTTCTGTATACCTGTGTAATAACTGTGCTATACTAAGTAATTCCTGAAAACATGACCAAATAGGGGTACTTGAGGGGTGGAGGTGAGAAATGCTTCCCAGGCCACCATAAACCCTTCACTGCCTCAGACCACCAGCATTTCTAACTTTAAACTTTATGCGGCCCTAGACCACCAGAAATATTGATCAGTAGGTATACCGATATAAACCCTTTCACTGCACTAGAACTCCAGGTTTCAGGCACTAACCACTTAACTGCATGAGATGACCAATAATTCTGGCTTTAAATCCTTCATTGCCCTCGACCATTAGGCATTAAACCATGAACTTCTTCACTGCTTTATACCACCATAGATACAAACATTAGTCATTTCCCTTCCCAAGACCACCAAAACACCAGAAATGTCGACAATAATCTTCATTGCCATAAACCTGGATGCTTTATAAATGTATTTGCCTGAAAGTTTTAAGTTACTTTGATATAACTGCCTATGTTGCAATAATTTCCCTCCAAAAGTTTTCTTTAATATTTCTAAATGATAAATAAGATTCAAAATGACAATTGTGGCATAAATGTTGAGGTCTTTTGTGACTTATCAAAGTGTTTTAAGCCAGATTTTTGGTGAAAACACTTTGAGAAATCAGGGCCCAAGGGAGTAATGTCTAAGACACATATATTTTGCTCTTGCTACCTCCTCAACATGATGCGCCTGTAAATGTATGAGGTGACACTGACTCCCGCCTACCCTTCGGGGCAAAGTTATGAAAAGTATGGCCAAGAGCAGTCATAAAAAGTCCAACATCGCTGTTGTGTTTGATTACATGCATGTGCCGATTATTGTCATCACTACCACTGCGGAAGCTCAAGATTTCATCAGATTACGGTGATCGCGGTACATTTCTCTTGTCAATCACTATTTAGGGAGCATGATTCAGTCTGTGTTCAAATGAGTGTGCATTCGACGGCATACGGAAAGCACACTAACCAAGGATAGCCTATGAGCTGGTGCACATGAGCAATTTTCCACACTGAATCTGATCACAAACCCAATCATATGCGCAATTTTCAGATGTGACTGGTCAAATTATTACAATGGTTCTGTCAACCCCTTTGAATTTGAGTTTGACTCTTCACAAATCAATTACAAACAGCAGGAAATAAATTGTTAAGGATTTCAGAGGTACATGAGGTTGCTCACGAATTACCAGGGTTTGAAGGTACATGAATAAAAGTCTCCATGAAGGGTTCTCATTGTCTTGCAAGTTCCTAAACCAACATTACAAGCAAATGACAGAAAAGAGGATGAAATATGCTTAAAATCATATACTGCCGAGAACTGATGTATGAACCTGTCCTTTATAATTTCCTTTTTCTCTGATTTATTTGCAATGCTAGTGTAGGGATTCACAAAACAAAGAAGCCCCTATAGGCTCTAGATGTGATCTTGTGTATTTTGTCCAAAATATCATTAAAAAACTCATATTCCTCATTTTTCATAGTCACAGTTTGCCTTGTGATGCTGTTGAAGGAGGGGGTGTCAGTGCTTTGTTTGGTTACTTAAAAGGTGCTAGGATGCCTGCTTGATCTAAAAGTATGGGTTTCACTAATTGGCTGTAAGTTGGCATAATGCACTACATGGAACTGTTTGACTGGTACCCTGCAGAAGATGCATTGTTGTGCCAACACTGTATCATACTAAGCAGCCACACCCACATGAATGTTAGGTGTGTAAGCTGCATTTCATCAGTATTTTCCACCTTTACAACCTCGTACATATTGCATTGTCAATTGTCTGCATGCTACTGGAAACTGGTGATTGAACCTACCTTTATATTAGTAAGGATGTCCTTTTTCCGTGATATTAAAGCACTGATTGACCATATCATCTGTTAAAAGAGTGAAAAGTAGCTGACAGCTTCTCTTTAATTACCTGTCATCTATGCTGCCTAACTTGCACAAAGCAAACTACAAAGCTTGTACCTCCAAAATAAATGAAATAAATGGACAGGTGGAAATGTTCTGTAAAAAAAAAAAGTATAGCCAGACAGAAACAAAGATGCTGTAGCACGATGTATCTGCTAAAACACATGCAAACATTGAGTATTTTAATATTTTCAATTGAATTAGTGTAATCTTGGTTCATATTTGCAATTGGTTGAGGCCGCCCAATATGGTAATGTAGCCTCATTCAGAGTGGCTACTACACAACCAAATACAGTATATTGGTGCAAAAGGGGAAATAATACTTTTTTTTATAATCATGTACATGCTAAGGGGCACGGCAATGGTTTTGTTAAGGACAACGTTTCTAGAAATGTTACTAGGGAAAACTGCAATTGAAATCCGTGACCAAACAAAATTCAGGTTCTCAAAACCTTCAGTACACTCTGAAAAACCTGTGGGTTATAACCTCACTGTGAGAACAAACTTCCACAACTGCAACGGTCTTTGTCCGGATTAAAATGCCCAGACCGATCATGGGTCTCCACACCCATACTAAGGCCACGTGTACACGTAGAGTATTTGGTGAGGTCTTTACTTCAGAAGTTGTAAGCAAAAACCAGGAGTGGAACAGGCTGAGGAAAAGTATAAGAAAAACACGTCACCACTTCTGTATTTATCACCCACTCATGGTTTTGGCTTACAAATACTGAGGTTAAAAAATCAATAAACATTCAATGTGTGCACATGCCTAAGGGTATGTTCACATTACGTTTTAAAAGTCCATTAGACTGCATTACACCGCGGCATAACGCGGTGTAACTCAGTCCGTTAACGCTGCCATTAAGCTCTATTTCGGGCGCATCGCTTGCGCATGCCCAAAATGAGCGTGCGCTAGCGATGTGCCATCATTGAGTGACGGACCCTGGGATGCGGGCTGCAGCGTTTCCAGGTCCGTCACTGCTAGCGCAGATAGAGCATCTGCTAGCTATATCTGCGCTAGCTATATGACATGTTGGCACTTGCGTTAACGCAGCCCGTTTAATGCATTTCTTATTTTTTCTTTGCAGATTTGAAGCAGTTTGAAATTTGCAGCATGTCAGTTCCTTTAACGTTTTTTTGCTGCATTCTTCGTCCATGTAAATACATGGGAAAAAGACATAAAAAATGCACTGAAAGTGCATATAAAAATTAGGCAAAAACAAGCAAAAAGTGCGTGTTTTACTCAGCATGAGCGCATACCCTTTTCCTGAGAATGTTAAGGTTGTCAATGTATATACAATGAGTGTACGTGTATCTCTTTTATTCCTCTTTATATAAATGACTATATGTTTTGCTCATCTAAATTTTTATAACATTGTATGTTTTTTAGTATTTAAAAAATATATTAAATGTAATAAACTGTTAAGATTTTAGGAAACATGGTGGTTATATGTAGAATGGGGGATTAAAGGAGTTATCTAGTTCTTTGAAATTGATGTCCCATTCTAGTTATAGGCCAAAAACATTAGATATTAGATTCATAGGGATTCATATTATGCCATCCCTGCCATTTCCTGTTTGATACAATTGTAGATCAATATTGTTTACAGACACAGATCTGTACATTTAGTAGTCGCTATGCCTAGTATTACAGTTTATGATGGCTTATTCCCATTTAACTTAATGGTACTGAGTTGCCATACAGCTATTATTTATCCTTACTTATCTAGCATCATCATATTCTGCAGCGATTTAAAGACATCATCGTCGCTTTATCCATAAGTGCTCACAATCTAAATTCGCTATCACTATGACTTTGGAGTGCGAAAGGAAACCTGAGTGCCTGGAGGAAACCCACGGAAACACAAGAACATGAACATGAACATGAACATGAAAACTCCTTGCAGATGCTACTACTAAATGAAAAAAAAAAATACCTCCAAAGTAATAAATGGGATACAGAGGAGTAGGAGTCCCTAGAGTCAAATTATTATTATTATTATTTATTATTATAGCTCCATTGATTCCATGGCGATTTACAAGTGAAAATGGGCATACATAATAAAAAAGTACAATAATCATGAACAATACAAGTCACTGACTGGTGCAGGAGGAGAGAGGACCCTGCCCTCGAGGGCTTACAGTCTACAAGAGATGGTTGAGTATATAGTAGATGTGTCATGGCTTCATCCCTAAGTGTGTTTGGGATGCAGTTTCTGAAAACTCAGCCATCCAATCTGGTACAGGGGCGTGCTGAAGCTGTCAGTACTATGATTGACAGTTCAGTCATCCAGTCTGGTACAGGTGCGTGCTGAGTTGTCAGTGTGCTGATTGACAGATCGTCTGTCCAATCTGAGATTGGGATGTGCTGGCTGTGTCCAGGTTATTCCAGGTGATTGCCAGGCTACTTAACTGGGCAGTTACTTCCAGATTTCGTCCAGAAGTACTGTACATTCAGCTATTCTGTGGTTTGTCTCTTTGTGCCTTGAATTTTAGTTGTTGATGTTTCATTGCCTGACCCTGGACTTTGTTCTGTCCACCTGTCTAATATCTTCTGCTTTGATCAGCTATCTCCTGGCATTCTGACCTCGAAACATGACCTGACTACACCTTTATCTCTTTATTCTGTTTATGACTTACCCTCATCGCTTCTGACATCAAACTCCATGACTATCCCATCTCACGGCTTGTCCATGCGAGGTGATTCAGTGTCATAAGGTGAAGGTAGAGCTACTTGTGCATCAGCATAGTGGAGAGAGGGTTATTGCAGGTTGTACGCTTCTCAGAAGAGATAGGTCTTCAGGTTTCATTTGAAGGTTTAGAAGGTAGGCGAGAGTCTAATATGTTGGGGTAGAGAGTTCCAGAGTAGGGTGAATGCACGGGAGAAATCTTGTATGCAATTGTGGAACATTAGAGTTGGCACACAGTGGAAAGGGATTGGATATGTGGATTGAAGGAGAGAACCGAGTCAAGGGTTACCCTGAGACAGTGAATTTACGGGATTGGAGAAAGTGAACAGCCATTTTCTTTAACCCCTTAATCCTCTGAGGTATTTTTGTTTTTCGTTCCCCTTCTTCCCAGAGCCATAACTTTTTTTTTATTTTTCTGTCAATATGGCCTTTTAGGGGGTTGTTTTTCGTTGGACGAGTTGTACTAAAAAACGGGAAAAAAATTCCAAGTGCGGTGAAATTGCAAAAAAAGGGCAAACCCAAACTTGTTTTTTGTTTGGCTTTTTTACTAGGTTCACTAAATGCTAATACTGACCTGCCATTATGATTCTCCAGGTCATTACCACTTTCCCTACAAGCAGTCGGAAGACTGATGAAGGTCCATGTTGGATTGAAACATTTGATTTACAGACTGCAATAAATATTTTAACAAAGATTTCAATAAGTTGAGTGCCATTTTTTTTCTGTAGTTCAGACAAGGATGGACAGGGGAACTAGTTCAGGACAAAGTATTCAGGCCTGGGTATACAGCCCCCAGGGTGGAAGAAGCAACACACATAGAATACAGGTATGGGCCTGGGTATACCGCTCCAAGGGAGGCAGAAACAGGACAGGACCTGGCAACAAAGAAGCAGAAAGCAGACTGAGAGAGTTTGTTGCTCAGGCATCTTCCTATTGGTGGAGATCCCTTAAGTACCCAGTACCCCTTGGCAATAGGCTGACGACACATTAGGAATGTGCACACTGTCTCTATAAAACTCAGGAAGTGCAGTCAGCGCCGTTTTAAGCATACAGCCATGAAGTATGCACACAGCAAGCAGAGGACATGAGGTTCACAGCACGGAGCAGGCAGAGGACAGAACTCACAGCATGGCCCGGAGTGGTGAGTAAGTCAGTGTATCAGCCTAATGGGAGATGGGAAGCCATGCAGTGATGCCGGCAGGGTTGTTACAGTACCCCCCTTATTCCCCCTCCTCTTCAAGCCCGCCAGGATAGTCTGCAGAAGGAGTATAGCCAAACTTTCCTCAGGACCACACACAGTCCAGTCCTTCAAGACATCCTTAGGGTAGAATGATGCAGGCATAATATCAGGAATATCGGAGTGCTAAGTCTCTCTCTGCCCGATGAGATCAGCTCCCACCAAGGATACAGCAATCTGAATGTCTTTCTCCTGATTAATGGAAAGCAGAAACATGAAAGCTTCTGTTTTGACATCTTTATTAACCGGCCACATGGAAACTGAAGACGCCCTACCAGGAACCATCTTCTGCTCGTTATCCAGAGAAAAACATCCTAGATGCAGGGAAGTCCCTGGACACAGACCACTATCGTTGGAGATGTGTGGAGAGAACGCCACCACTTCTCTTTCTTCGGTGATGTCAGCACACCATGACTTGATGACTCGCAGATCAGGTGGAGAAGATCACGGCACTGCTGATTGACCTTGCCATATGGGAACCAGACGCCTCTCGTGCTTTGGTTGTTCCAAACGAAGCACCAAGCTGGGTCTCCAGACCAGAACGGGCAGTAGAGTTCTCAGCTCTGAATGACCTATGGACACACCAGACAGCGTGTGGAAGACGATTATCGCCATGCATAATGCTCCGACTTGGAGCTATAGCTGTCCCTGTAAGACTAGAGTGCTCTTAAGTAGGGCTCGGCCATCATCAGACAACACCCTCACCGGATTCTGGAGCTGTTGAACGGAACGACACACTGACTCCATATGGCTTTCAGCTTTAAGACATCTGCTGAACCAAAACTCCCACAAGGCACAAAAACAGTCATAGACTTTAGTGGAGAGGAAGGACTCTCGCCAAGGGCAATCTCTCCTACAAGCCCAAGGTTTGGGAGTTTAAGCTTCTCAGGGCAGAGACCATCAGGATGTTCCACACAACTGCAGCGATACCGCATACCCTTCTCAAGACTGGATTCAGGCTGCTGCTCTACCAGCCCACTTTTATCAGCCTTCTTGGGTTTAGCTCGGGTAGCTGCTTTTGCAGGATGAAGAACAGGTGGGTTTTGAACGGTCACGGACAGATGTGACGGTTTACCCACAGCTTTCCTTTGTCTGGTCCATCTCTGGAAGCTTGGGAGGGAATACTTTGCAGAAGACACGGAACTAGGCATATCAAAGATTTAACGGAAGGCCACCAGGAAGGCCTGAAAGGCCAAGGTGATGGGATCCCCCGCTTCCCAGAGGGGATCGAGCCATTCCAAGGCATCTCCTGTTAAGTAGGACATTAAGAATCCCACCTTGACCCGATCAAAGAAAAGAAAAAATGGGGGGTATACCATTCGATGTACTGCAAACACTGCTCCAAGAACACACGGCACTGCTTTGGATCCCCATCAAGCCTTGCTGGATCCGCTGGGATGGATTTATCGCTTGGAGCACAAGATGCAACTTGATTAAATACTTCTGCAGAGACTGTGATTCAGGCTGGTGCAGCGAAAGTTAGAACTTCGGATTGGGTAAAAAAATGTACTCGATTGCACATGCTGGCAGAGAAAAAGTTCATCTCACATCGAGAGCGAAAGGCCATGTGACTCAGCGGGGACCATGTCCTGAGAAAACTGTAACATTCACACCCTAACTTGGTGGTGCGAGCGAGGATTGTAGCACCAATGTGCCACAAACCAGACTACCCTGGAGGGGCATGACTAAGCAGCTACCTTGGTGTTCACTGGAGCCTCTAGTGGTGAGGTCAGGTTTGTGTGGCACGTAGCTGCCAGGTACCACTCCAGGGTGGTGTTTGGCTGCAGCAGCTGATCCCACTGGGGGATGGAACACTAATGACTGGAGCGGGCAAGTACAGATGGGCATGGCTGGTACTCTGGCGGGCACCGCTGGCACTCTGGAAGGCAGGCGGGCACGGCTGGCACACTGACAGCTAGGCATGGATGGCACTCTGGTAGGCAGGTGGGCACAGATGGCACTCTGGCAGGCAGGTGGGCACCAATCAGACTGGAGAAATCAGAACCGTAAAGGGTAGGGCATCAACACAGGCAGGTACGAGTAGGAAAAGGGAACAGATAGGAACCAGTTGAGACTGGAGGGACAGGAACAGTTAGGAACCAGTTCAGACTGGAGGGACAGTAACTGCTTCGGGTGGCACAGGAACACAGGCAGGCATGAGTGGAATAAGGGAACAGGTAGGAACCAGTTAAGACTGGAGGGACAAAGAGCCTTGGGTATGGAGCTGGAGCAGAGCAGAACCGCAGGTTGCGGAGCCGGAGCAGAGTCACAGGTTGCGGAGCAGGAGCAGAGCAGAGCTACATGGGAGCAGAGCAGAACCAAAGAATGCGGGACGGGAGCAGAGCAGAGCTGCAGGGTGTGGAGCAGGAGAAGAGCCGCAGGATGCAGGATGGGAGCAGAGCAAAGCCGAAGGATGTGGGATGGGAGCAGAGCAGAGCTGCAGGATGCAGGACAGGAGCAGAGCAGAGCTACAGGATGAGGGACAGGAGCAGAGCAGACCTACAGGATCGGGACGGGTGCAGAGCAGAGCCCGCAGCATTGGGATGGGTGCAGATCAGAGCCACAGGATCAGGACAGGTGCAGAGCAGCAGGATGCAGGACGGGAGCAGAGCCACAGGATGCAGAACGGGAGCAGAGCAGCAAAAGCTACAGACAAGAACACAAACAGGTTTAGATATAGGACTTAGTTAAAAAAATGATGGACACGGGAACAAGTTCAGGATAAAGGATCCAGGCCTGGGTATACAGTCCCCATGGTGGAAGAAGCAAGACACATAGAGTACAGGTACGGGCCTGGGTATACAGCCCCCAGGGTGGCAGAAACAGGACAGGACAGAACCTGGCAACTAAGGAGCAGGAGCAGAGTCACAGGTTGCGGAGCTGGAGCAGACCAGAGCCACACGGGAGCAGAGCAGAACCAAAGAATGCGGGACGGGAGCAGAGCAGAGCTGCAGGGTGTGGAGCAGGAGCAGAGCCACAGGATGCGGGATGGGAGCAGAGCCAAGCCGAAGGATGTGGGATGGAAGCAGAGCTGCAGGATGCAGGACAGGAGCAGAGCAGAGCCATAGGGTGAGGGACAGGAGCAGACAAGAACACAAACAGGTTTAGATATAGGACTTAGTTCAAAAAATGATGGACACGGGGACAAGTTCAGGATAAAGGATTCAGGCCTGGGTATACAGTCCCCATGGTGGAAGAAGCAAGACACACAGAGTACAGGTACGGGCCTGGGTATACAGCCCCCAGGGTGGCAGAAACCGGACAGGACAGAACCTGGCATCTAAGGAGCAGAAAGCAGACTGAAAGAGTTTGTTGCTCAGGCATCTTCCTATTGATGGAAATGCGTTAAGTACCCAGTACCTCTTGGCAATAGGCTGGGGACACATTATGAATGTGCACACTGTCTATATAAGACTCAGGAAGGGCGCTCACTTGCCCCCCGAGGAAGCAACAATTGCGAAACGCGCGTCGGGGCCCCTCCTTCCACGCACGGCAGCAGGTTGGTTCGTCTTTCATCTTCCCTATCTGCTTCTCATTTGCTATTATGTACGTACAGCTTAGTTATAACTTGTGTACGCACATAGAATTTCCGAGGATACTTGAGATTATGCACTATTGTTAGTAAAGCTATATGGGGTACCTTGCTATGGATGGATTGCATTAGGCACTTTATTGCATTTATATTTATATTTTAGAACCTTCCTGTACCAGTACATTATCTGGGAGCTTTTTTCATGTGTGGTTACTGTTATGCCCAGCTACTTATTGATATAACAGCCTCCTATTTGTTCGTATGCAGAGTAACCACCTTATTTTTATATATGTTACTCATATATGTATTTTCTGGCGTATAAGACTACTTTTTAACCCTTGAAAATCTTCTCAAAAGTCGGGTATCGTCTTATACGCCAGGTGTCGTCTTATAAGGCAGGTGCAGAGTAATCTGCGGTCGCCGCATATTGTGGGGGGAGCGACCCCAATGACAAGGAGAGGGGGCACCTCACCGGGAAGGTGTAAGTGAAGCAGAGGCAGAGAAGGAGATAATAGGATACATGGGTGAGCCAGATTAGTGAAAGAGGAGTGTTTTTCTAGGCACAGCACCGCTCTCTCTCTCTCTCTTATTTGTATAACCCTGGCATCCCAGATGCTGACAGTTTGCTTCACTTACACCTTCCTGGTGAGGCGCTCCCTCACCTCGTCATCGGGACCACTCCCCCCCACTATATGCTTCGACCGCAGATTGCTCCGCACCCACCCTATAAGATGACACCCGGCATAAAAGACAACCCCCGACTTTTGAGAAGATGTTATATTTTAACTGGAAAAGTTGGGGGTCGTCTTATACGCCCAGTCGTCTTATACGCCGGAAAATACGGTATATATATATCCTTGGTATGGTAAAATTGATTATTTGCTCCTCATTTGATTACAGCGTCCGTGTGTGGCACTAGTGTCGCCTCTCTTTTTTCTTATTGTGTCTTTTTACCCTGGTTCTTACTTGTTGTACTCATGTATTTTTTATGTAGTCTTTTCAATAAAATTGTCTATTTTTAGCTCAAGTGTCCATCTTCTTTTGGTTTTCCAAACACCAGGCAGGCCTCAGCCTGATATAACAGACTGTATTCAATTTTGGGGGGCTCTTTTGTGAAGTAAATTTATGCTAAATAGTGCTGTATAGAATTAGAGTATCAGACAGCAAAAAAAGGGGTACACCAGCCTACAATGACCAAACGTGGAGCACGCAGAAATATGAGGTCTGTCACGGAAATACCACACTGGCAAATATGTGGCCTTTTTACAATTTTGGAAGCTAAATAGTGCTATATAGAATCAGAGTATCAGACAGCAAAAAAGGAGGTACACCGACCTACAATGACTAAACTTGGAGCACGTAGATATATGAGGGCTGTCACAGAAATACCACACTGGCAAATATGTTCCCTTTTTTTTTATATGCAAAATAGTGCTGTATAGAATTAGAGTATCAGACAGCAAAAAAAAGAGGTACACCTGCCAACAATGACCAAACTTGGAGCATGCAGATACATGAGGGCTGTCACGGAAATACCACACTGGCAAATATGTGGCCTTTTTATACTTTTGGAAGCTAAATAGTGCTGTAGAATTAGAGTATCAGACAGCAAAAAAAGAGGTACTCCTGCCTACAATGACCAAACTTGGAGCACGCAGATATATGAGGGCTGTCACAGAAATACCACACTGGCAAATATGTTCCCTTTTTTTTATATGCAAAATAGTGTTGTATAGAATTAGAGTATCAGACAGCAAAAAAAAGAGGTACACCTGCCAACAATGACCAAACTTGGAGCACGCAGATACATGAGGGCTGTCACGGAAATACCACACTGGCAAATATGTGGCCTTTTTATACTTTTGGAAGCTAAATAGTGCTGTAGAATTAGAGTATCAGACAGCAAAAAAAGAGGTACTCCTGCCTACAATGACCAAACTTGGAGCACGCAGATATATGAGGGCTGTCACGGAAATACCACACTGGCAAATATGTGGCCTGTTTTTTTAAAAAAAAATACAAAATAGTGCTGCATAGAATTAGAGTAACAGACAGAAAAAAAAGAGGTACACCGGCCTACAATGACCAAACTTGGAGCACGCAGATATATGAGGGCTATCACGGAAATACCACACTGGCAAATATGTGGCCTTTTTTATATGCAAATTAGCGTTGTATAGAATTAGCGTATCAGACAGCAAAAAATGAGCCTACAATGTCCAAACTTGGAGCACGCAGATATATGAGGGCTGTCACGGAAATACCACACTGGCAAAAATGTGGCCTGTTTTTTTTTTAAATGCAAAATAGTGCTGCATAGAATTAGAGTCAGGGTAGGTGCACACGTTCAGGATTTTTTGCGTTTTTTTCACATTTTTTTGCTATAAAAACGCAAAAAAACGCTTACATATGCCTCCCATTATTTTCAGTGTATTCCATATTTCTTGTGCAAATGTTGCATTTTTTTCCGCGAAAAAATTGCATCGCAGAAAAAGAAGCAACATGTTCATTAAATTTGCGGAATTGCGGGGATTCCGCACACCTAGGAATGCATTGATCTGCAAACTTCCCGCATGGCGCTATGCACACCATGCGGGAAGTAAGCAGATCGTGTGCGGTTGGTACCCAGGGTGGAGGAGAGGAGACTCTCCTCCACGGACTGGGCACCATATTTTTGGTAAAAAAAAAAGAATTAAAATAAAAAATAGTGATATACTCACATTCTGATGGCCCCGGAGTCTTACCACCTCTCATCAGTGCATGCTCTCTCTTCCGTTCCTATAGATGCTCTGTGTGAAGGACCTGTGATGACGTCGAGGTCATGTGACCGTGACGTCATCGCAGGTCCTACACACAAAGCAACAGCTGAGGAGATCGGGGGCCATCAGAGGGTGAGTATAACCTTTTTATTATTATTTTATTATTTTTAACATTATATCTTTTTACTATTGATGCTGCATAGGCTGCAAAAAGTCACGCACTATGTTTGACAAGTGTGACCAACCTGTCAATCAGTTTTCCAAGCGATGCTACAGATCGCTTGGAAAACTTTAGCATTCTGCAAGCTTATTACGCTTGCAAAATGCTAAAAAAAATGCGGAAAAAACGGGGAAAAAACGCAAAAAGAAGCATGCAGATTTCTTGCAGAAAATTTCCGGTTTTCTTCAGGAAATTTCTGCAAGAAATCCTGACGTGTGCACATATCCCAACAGACAGCAAAAACAGTGGTACACCGGCCTGCAATGACAAAACTTGGAGAACGCAGATATATGAAGGCTGTCACGGAAATACCACACTGACAAATATGTGGCCTTTTTGTTATTTTGAAAGCTAAATAGTGCTGCATAGAATTAGAGTCTCAGACAGCAAAAAAAGGGGGTCCACCGGCCTACAATGCCCAAGGTTGAAGCACGCAGATATATGAGGCCTTTTTCGGTGAATTTAAAACACAAAAAAAGTGGCACAAGGCTAGCACACACAACTGTGCTACGTATGCCTGACAAACTATGATTTTTCAACAGTCCTCAGTCTGACAGAACAGACTGTATATTTTTGTTTTTTGGGGGTGAATATTTGGAAAAAGAAAAATCCAATTAGGTATATAGTAAAGAAGCAGCAGCAGCAGACAGTTATGAAGCTTTGGGTGGGATGCAGTGGGAGCAATGGATGCACATACAGTGCCTGCAGGCATTGCACTGATGTGGATATGCTGTGCCCTGCCTACCTGCAGTGCCTGCAAGTAGTATTCAACCCCCTGCAGATTTAGCAGGTTTACACATTTGGAATTAACTTGGCATTGTGACATTTGGACTGTAGATCAGCCTGGAAGTGTGAAATGCACTGCAGCAAAAAAAGAATGTTATTTCTTTGTTTATTTTTTTTTTAAATTGTGAAAAGTCTTTTCAGAGGGTCATTTATTATTCAACCCCTCAACCCACCAGAATTCTGTTTGGTTCCCCTAAAGTATTAAGAAGTAGTTCAGGCACAAAGAGCAATGAGCTTCACATGTTTGGATTAATTATCTCTTTTTCCAGCCTTTTCTGACTATTTAAGACCCTCCCCAAACTTGTGAAAGGGAAGCATTCCAAGGCCATCAGAGACAAGATCGTGGAGGGTCACAAGGCTGGCAAGGGGTACAAAACCCCTTCCAAGGAGTTGGGCCTACCTGTCTCCACTGTTGGGAGCATCATCCGGAAGTGGAAGGCTTATGGAACTACTGTTAGCATTCCACGGCCTGGACAGCCTTTGAAAGTTCCCTCCCGTGCCGAGGCCAGGCTTGTCCGAAGAGTCAAGGCTAACCCAAGGACAACAAGGAAGGAGCTCCGGGAAGATCTCATGGCAGTGGGGACATTGGTTTCAGTCAATACCATAAGTAACGTACTCCACCGCAATGGTCTCCGTTCCAGACGAGCACGTAAGGTACCTTTACTTTCAAAGCGTCATGTCAAGGCTCGTCTACAGTTTGCTCATGATCACTTGGAGGACTCTGAGACTGACTGGTTCAAGGTTCTCTGGTCTGATGAGACCAAGATCGAGATCTTTGATGCCAACCACACACGTGATGTTTGGAGACTGGATGGCACTGCATACGACCCCAAGAATACCATCCCTACAGTCAAGCATGGTGGTGGCAGCATCATGCTGTGGGGCTGTTTCTCAGCCAAGGGGCCTGGCCATCTGGTCCACATCCATGGGAAGATGGATAGCACGGCCTACCTCGAGATTTTGGCCAAGAACCTCCGCTCCTCCATCAAGGATCTTAAGCTGGGTCGTCATTTCATCTTCCAACAAGACAACGACCCAAAGCACACAGCCAAGAAAACCAAGGCCTGGTTCAAGAGGCAAAAAATCAAGGTGTTGCAGTGGCCTAGTCAGTCTCCTGACCTTAACCCAATTGAAAACTTGTGGAAGGAGCTCAAGATTAAAGTCCACATGAGACACCCAAAGAACCTAGATAACTTGGAGAAGATCTGCATGGAGGAGTGGGCCAAGATAACTCCAGAGACCTGTGCCGGCCTGATCAGGTCTTATAAAAGACGATTATTAGCTGTAATTGCAAACAAAGGTTATTCCACAAAATATTAAACCTAGGGATTGAATAATAATTGACCCACACTTTTATGTTTAAAATTTATAAAAATTTAACTGAGCAACAAAACTTTTTGGTTTGTAAGATTTATGCATCTGTTAATAAATCCTGCTCTTGTTTTAAGTTTGAAGGCTCTAACTTATTTGCATCTTATTAAACCTGCTAAATCTGCAGGGGGTTGAATACTACTTGTAGGCATTGTAGCTCTGCAATATCTGGACCCACGAATTAGCCCTAAAAAGGACTTTTGGTTTATGAAGAGTTGTGGATTTAAGAGTTGCAGACCTACACTAACTCTAAAAACCACGATTCTGACCCTATCTCGGCAGCAGCTCTCCCTACTCTTGCTGAGTCAGGAACAGAATGCAGCGAGCAGGGCAGCGCCAGGTCTCTTATACTCGGGATGATGCTGTGCGGCCAAGCCAATCACTGCACGACCACAACAAAGATGGCTGCGGTGTTTCATGGCCTGGCTGTTATAATAAGGTAATTCAGTACCACAATGGACATAGAGGTCAGAGCACATACAGTGACCTGACAATAACCCAAAAACATAGAACGAGCTCTGAGACGTGGGAACTCTGCTGACCGCAATCCCTAATCCTCTCCAACCACACTAGAGGCAGCCGTGGATTGCGCCTAACGCTCCCTATGCAACTCGGCACAGCCTGAGAAACTAGCTAGCCTGAAGATAGAAAATAAGCCTATCTTGCCTCGGAGAAATACCCCAAAGGAAAAGGCAGCCCCCACATATAATGACTGTGAGTTAAGATGAAATGACAAACGCAGAGATGAAATAGATTCAGCAAAGTGAGGCCCGACTTTCTGAACAGAGCGAGGATAGGAAAGGTAACTTTGCGGTCAACACAAAACCCTACAATAACCACGCAAAGGGGGCAAAAAGACCCTCCGTACCGAACTAACGGCACGGAGGTACACCCTCTGCGTCCCAGAGCTTCCAACAAGCAAGAAAAAACAAATAGACAAACTGGACAGAAAAAACAGCAAACAAAATAGCAAAGCAGAACTTAGCTATGCAGAGCAGCAGGCCACAGGAACGATCCAGGAGGAAACAGGTCCAATACTAGAACATTGACTGGAGGCCATTATCAAAGCACTAGGTGGAGTTAAATAGAGCAGCACCTAACGACTTCACCACACACCTGAGGAAGGAAACTCAGAAGCCGCAGTACCCCTCTCCTCCACCAACGGAAGCTCACAGAGAGAATCAGCCGAAGTAGCACTTGTGACCACAGGAGGGAGCTCTGCCACAGAATTCACAACAGTAGCCCCCCCCTTGAGGAGGGGTCACCGAACCCTCACCAGAGCCCCCAGGACGACCAGGATGAGCCATATGAAAGGCACGAACAAGATCGGGAGCATGGACATCAGAGGCAAAGATCCAGGACCAGGAATTATCTTCCTGAGCATAACCCTTCCACTTAACCAGATACTGGAGTTTCCGTCTTGAAACACGAGAATCCAAAATCTTCTCCACAATATACTCCAACTCCCCCTCCACCAAAACCGGGGCAGGAGGATCAACAGATGGAACCATAGGTGCCACGTATCTCCGCAACAATGACCTATGGAATACGTTATGTATGGAAAAAGAATCTGGAAGGGTCAGACGAAAAGACACAGGATTAAGAACCTCAGAAATGCTATACGGACCAATGAAACGAGGTTTAAACTTAGGAGAGGAAACCTTCATAGGAATATGACGAGAAGATAACCAAACCAAATCCCCAACACGAAGTCGGGGACCCACACAGCGTCTGCGATTAGCGAAACGTTGAGCCTTCTCCTGGGACAAGGTCAAATTGTCCACTACATGAGTCCAAATCTGCTGCAACCTGTCCACCACAGTATACACACCAGGACAGTCCGAAGACTCAACCTGCCCTGAAGAGAAACGAGGATGGAACCCAGAGTTGCAGAAAAACGGCGAAACCAAGGTAGCCGAGCTGGCCCGATTATTAAGGGCGAACTCAGCCAAAGGCAAAAAGGACACCCAGTCATCCTGATCAGCAGAAACAAAGCATCTCAGATATGTTTCCAAGGTCTGATTGGTTCGTTCGGTCTGGCCATTAGTCTGAGGATGGAAAGCCGAGGAAAAAGACAAGTCAATGCCCATCCTACCACAAAAGGCTCGCCAAAACCTCGAAACAAACTGGGAACCTCTGTCAGAAACGATATTCTCTGGAATGCCATGTAAACGAACCACATGCTGGAAGAACAATGGCACCAAATCAGAGGAGGAAGGTAATTTAGACAAGGGTACCAAATGGACCATCTTAGAGAAGCAATCACAGACCACCCAAATGACTGACATCTTTTGAGAGACGGGAAGATCTGAAATAAAATCCATAGAGATATGTGTCCAAGGCCTCTTCGGGACCGGCAAGGGCAAAAGCAACCCACTGGCATGAGAACAGCAGGGCTTAGCCCGAGCACAAATCCCACAGGACTGCACAAAAGAACGCACATCCCGCGACAGAGATGACCACCAAAAGGATCTAGCCACTAACTCTCTGGTACCAAAGATTCCAGGATGACCAGCCAACACCGAACAATGAACCTCAGAGATAACTTTATTCGTCCACCTATCAGGGACAAACAGTTTCTCCGCTGGGCAACGATCAGGTTTATTAGCCTGAAATTTTTGCAGCACCCGCCGCAAATCAGGGGAGATGGCAGACACAATTACTCCCTCTTTGAGGATACCCGCCGGCTCAGATAAACCCGGAGAGTCGGGCACAAAACTCCTAGACAGAGCATCCGCCTTCACATTTTTAGAGCCCGGAAGGTACGAAATCACAAAGTCAAAACGGGCAAAAAACAACGACCAACGAGCCTGTCTAGGATTCAACCGCTTGGCAGACTTGAGATAAGTCAAGTTCTTATGATCAGTCAAGACCACCACACGATGCTTAGCTCCTTCAAGCCAATGATGCCACTCCTCGAATGCCCACTTCATGGCCAGCAACTCTCGATTGCCAACATCATAATTTTGCTCAGCAGGCGAAAACTTCCTGGAAAAGAAGGCGCATGGTTTCATTACCGAGCAATCAGAACTTCTCTGCGACAAAACAGCCCCTGCTCCAATCTCAGAAGCAACAACCTCGACCTGGAATGGAAGCGAAACATCTGGTTGACACAACACAGGGGCAGAAGAAAAACGACGCTTCAACTCTTGAAAAGCTTCCACAGCAGCAGAAGACCAATTGACCACATCAGCACCCTTCTTGGTCAAATCGGTCAATGGTTTAGCAATACTAGAAAAATTGCAGATGAAGCGACGATAAAAATTAGCAAAGCCCAGGAACTTTTGCAGACTTTTCAGAGATGTCGGCTGAGTCCAATCATGGATGGCTTGGACCTTAACAGGGTCCATCTCGATAGTAGAAGGGGAAAAGATGAACCCCAAAAATGAAACCTTCTGAACACCAAAGAGACACTTTGATCCCTTCACAAACAAAGAATTAGCACGCAGGACCTGAAACACCGTTCTGACCTGCTTCACATGAGACTCCCAATCATCCGAGAAGATCAAAATGTCATCCAAGTACACAATCAGGAATTTATCCAGGTACTATCGGAAGATGTCATGCATAAAGGACTGAAACACTGATGGAGCATTGGCAAGTCCGAATGGCATTACTAGATACTCAAAATTGCCCTCGGGCGTATTAAATGCAGTTTTCCATTCATCGCCTCGCTTAATACGCACAAGATTATACGCACCACGAAGATCTATCTTGGTGAACCAACTAGCCCCCTTAATCCGAGAAAACAAATCAGATAACAACGGCAAGGGGTACTGAAATTTAACCGTGATCTTATTTAGAAGGCGGTAATCTATACAAGGTCTCAACGAACCATCCTTCTTGGCTACAAAAAAGAACCTTGCTCCTAATGGCGACGATGACGGGCGAATATGCCCCTTCTCCAAGGACTCCTTCACATAACTCCACATAGCGGCGTGCTCAGGCACAGATAAATTAAACAGTCGACCCTTTGGGAATTTACTACCAGGAATCAAATCGATAGCACAATCACAATCCCTATGCGGAGGTAGGGTATCGGACTTGGGCTCATCAAATACATCCCGTTAATCAGACAAGAACTCTGGAACCTCAGAAGGGGTGGATGACGAAATTGACAGAAATGGGACATCACCATGTACCCCCTGACAACCCCAGCTGGACACAGACATGGATTTCCAATCCAATACTGGATTATGGACTTGCAGCCATGGCAACCCCAACACAACCACATCATGCAGATTATGCAACACCAGAAAGCGAATAACCTCCTGATGTGCAAGAGCCATTCACATGGTCAGCTGGGTCCAGTACTGAGGCTTATTCTTGGCCAAAGGCGTAGCATCAATTCCTCTCAATGGAATAGGACACTGCAAGGGCTCCAAGAAAAACCCACAACGCCTAGCATACTCCAAGTCCATCAAATTCAGGGCAGCGCCTGAATCCACAAATGCCATGACAGAATACGATGACAAAGAGCAGATCAAGGTAACGGACAAAAGAAATTTTGACTGTACAGTACCAATGGTGGCAGACCTAGCGAACCGCTTAGTGCGCTTAGGACAATCAGAGATAGCATGAGTGAAATCACCACAGTAGAAACACAGCCCATTCAGACGTCTGTGTTCTTGCCGTTCAACTCTGGTCAAAGTCCTATCGCACTGCATAGGCTCAGGTTTAAGCTCAGGTAATACCGCCAAATGGTGCACAGATTTATGCTCATGCAAGCGTCGACCGATCTGAATGGCCAAAGACATAGACTCATTCAGACCAGCAGGCATAGGAAATCCCACCATGACATCCTTAAGGGCTTCAGAGAGACACTTTCTGAAAATAGCTGCGAGCGCACCTTCATTCCATTGAGTGAGTACGGACCACTTTCTGAATTTCTGACAATATACCTCTATCTCATCCTGACCCTGACACAGAGCCAGCAAATTTTTCTCTGCCTGATCCACTGAATTAGGTTCATCGTACAGCAATCCGAGCGCCAGGAAAAACGCATCGATATTACTTAATGCAGGATCTCCTGACGCAAGAGAAAATGCCCAGTCCTGAGGGTCGCCACGTAAAAAAGAAATAATGATCCTAACTTGTTGAACTGGGTCACCAGAGGAGCGAGGTTTCAAAGCCAGAAATAATTTACAATTATTTTTGAAACTCAGAAATTTAGTTCTATCTCCAAAAAACAAATCAGGAATAGGAATTCTCGGTTCTAACATAGAATTCTGAACCACAAAGTCTTGAATATTTTGTACTCTTGCCGTGAGCTGATCCACACATGAAGACAGACCTTTAATGTCCATCGCTACACCTGTGTCCTGAACCACCCAAATGTCTAGGGGAAAGAAAAGGCAAAACACAGTGCAGAGAAAAAAAAATGGTCTCAGAACTTCTTTTTTCCCTCTATTGAGAATCATTAGTACTTTGGGCCTCCAGTACTGTTATGATAAGGTAATTCAGTACCACAATGGACATAGAGGTCAGAGCACATACAGTGACCTGACAATAACCCAAAAACATAGAACGAGCTCTGAGACGTGGGAACTCTGCTGACCGCAATTTTCAGCTCAGGAGAGGGAGGCCACACCCCGGCTTGCACAAAATGCAAAAACACAAAGAAAAAACACAAAAATTGAGTTTGCTTTGACTTGGTATACATGCAGCACAGAAACGCATGTTCACATGGGCCAAAAAGCATACAAAACCTACAAGAAACAAAATTAGCAAAAACTCTGCTGTAACTTTTTTAAGTGCACTTTTGCTTGGTTGGGACCCAGTCCTTTTGTCTGCCCTTATTCACACACTGAGGTCAACTCTGACACATGGTAATGTTTTTAATATTAGACAGTGTAGGACCGTCCCGATCAGAGTCACCTTGTCAATGGTGAGATGGCTTTTATGCTATTTTTGATCAAAAACAGTATTACTTAGAACTCTGTTTTTGTGTCACCTAGCACAACACATCTTTTGCAATTTACCATAACATCTTCGCCTGCACCACACTCACAGTCCAACAGTTTGTCCTGTTCTCTGTACTCCACCCTCTCTAGGCAGAGCAGCCAGCCCTCGGTCACAGAGATGTGGGCACATAAAAGAATGTTACATCCTACACGTGCCAAAGTTAAGAGATTGAACTCCACCATCTCCAATCTGTTGGCCACAGAAATGCTGCCTTTCTGCCTTGTGGATACAGATGCTTTCAGAGAGCTGACGTCCTTTGCAGTCCCAAAGTACCAGTTTCCCTGTTGTCATTACTTCTCTAAGAAAGCTGTGCCTGTGCTACACCAGCATGTCGCTGTCATGCACAGTGTGGAAAGACTAAATGCAATACAAGGGGATGAGAGGAAAGAAGCCCAAATGCTGGAGAAAAGGGAGTGCAGACCCCTAGACAGATTTAATAGCACATTGCCTACCTATCATCCCTATATTGGTTCCACACCAATCACCAAGCAGGAAACCTAAGCCCTGCACTGAATATGGAAGGTGCGGGATGAGAACTGGTCAGTCCCCACTACACTAAAGACAAGAAACGAGACAAACAAGGGGAAGAAAGTTAGCTTGAACAGACTCCAGAGAAGTAACACCAAGCTTCCTTCAAGCGCACCAGAGAGGGAGTAAGCCGACTGCTATAGCTCCAGGCCTTCAAAAGGTAAAATTTGAATATCACTGGCGGTTCCCGTAAGCAGACTGAGAGTCTATAAACTCACAGATCCAGGTTTGTCAATTAGAGCCGGAGAGAGGTTGCCACTGGGTCCAAAAGTCAGAAGGATTAAGAAGGTGCCTGCAATTCCAAATGCAGAGACCTTCTGCAGCCAGATGAGGAGCGACTGTCTGTGGCCCCTGACACACCCATGACAGTACCCCCTTTTCTACAAGTGGCCTCCGAACACCCAGAACCAGGTTTTTCTGGATAAGAGGTGTGGAATGAGCGAACCAGCCTGGGGGCATTCACCTCTGATTCTGAACTCCATGTCCTTTTCTCTGTGCCATAACCCTTCCTGTGCACCAAGTATTGCAGGGAATGATGTTGGAGGCAATAATCTACAATCCTTGAAATTTGAAAGTCTAGATTACCATCAACCATTATTGGGGGTAGCGGTTGGGGTGAGGACTAGTGATGAGCGAGTATACTTGTTGCTCGGGTTTTCCAAAGCACGCTCAGGTGATCTCTGAGCATATATGACTGCTCAGAGATTTAGTTTTTGTCACCTCAGCTCAATGATTTGCAGCTGCTAGACAGGTTGAACACATGTGTAGTTCCCTAGCAACCAGGCAAAGCCCACATGTACTGAGGATGGCTAATAGTCGTAAATCATTCAGCTGAGGTGACAAAAACTAAATCTCCGAACACTTACAAATACTTGGAAATCACCCAAGCATGCTCGGGAAAACCCTAGCAACGAGTACAATCACTCATCACTAGTGAGGTTCCACATATTTCTTGAGCAGAGACCTGTTAAAGACATTGTGGATCTCAAGGTAGCTCAAGATGACATGCTGCTGGGTCAATGACGGCGGTTATTTTATAGGGACCAATAAATCTAGGACCCAACTTCCAGGAAGGAACCCTCAACTTGATATTTCTGGTAGATAGCCATACAAAGTCATTCCCTTTTGTATAACTTGCCCATCTGCTGAATTCGGAGCAATACCTCTCCACTGACCGATTCTCCTGTTGAAAGCGATGCAACTTGGAATCAGCCAAGGAGACTTGGTCAGGGTCATCATAGCTAGGGGTTAGAGTCCCCTGAGAAACTAACTAGCCTGAAGATAGAAAATAAGCCTACCTTGCCTCAGAGAAATACCCCAAAGGAAAAGGCAGCCCCCCACATATAATGACTGTGAGTTAAGATGAAAAGATAAACGTAGGGATGAAATAGATTCAGCAAAGTGAGGCCCGACTTTCTTAACAGAGCGAGGACAGGAAAGGTAACTTTGTGGTCTACACAAAACCCTAAAGAAAACCACACAAAGGGGGCAAAAAGACCCTCCGTACCGAACTAACGGCACGGAGGTACACCCTTTGCGTCCCAGAGCTTCCAGCAAAACAGTTAGACAAGCTGGACAGAAAAAATAGCAAACAAATAGCAAAGAAGAACTTAGCTATGCAGAGCAGCAGGCCACAGGAATGATCCAGGGAAAAACAAGTCCAACACTGGAACATTGACAGGAAGCCAGGATCAAAGCATTAGGTGGAGTTAAGTAGAGCAGTACCTAACGACCTCACCACATCACCTGAGGTAGGAAACTCAGAAGCTGCAATACCACTTTCCTCCACCAACAGAAGCTCACAGAGAGAATCAGCCGAAGTACCACTTGTGACCACAGGAGGGAGCTCTGCCACAGAATTCACAACAGTCTGGCTCCATCTGGCTCCAGTTCCTCCACCTGTGCCCTCAACCTCTCCCTTAATTAGACACTTGTTCCAACAGTGCTGATAGAATGCCCCTAAGCTCCGTACTGCACTTCCATAGCTCAACACAATCAGGCAGTGTTCAAATTAATATGCCTTGGAGATCAAAGTCGCACAGCTGGAGAGTTGTGGACAGCTATCCAGGCCGAGTTGGAGCAATAGCTGCCTCCACTGAACCTGAGCCAGCGAAGTCCATGTGCAATAACGGTGCAAACCTGGTGATGGCCCTACGCCTCAATATCAATGCCATCAGAGGGGGTTTTGGACCCTTTTGCATTTTGGCCTTCAAAAATGGAAGTGTGGCCTGAGCTCGCCTGTCATGCCTTTGAGGTTTTGTCATGCCCGGCTGCTACCGTTCTCTCAGAACGTTTCCTCAACGCTGCTGTGGTGTCCTGACAGATAAGCACATCTGGCTGTCCATTGAAAGTGTAGAGCACTTAACTTTCATCAAAATAAACAAGTCATGGATCTCCAATGACTTTTGCACCCCAGTCGCAGAATGGGCAGACTAGGCGATGGTGTAATTTCTAGTGCCATGCATTGATCTCGCATTATTGCAGTCTGTACCACCTTTGTGGTGGCTTCTATGCCTGCTCTTGCTACTGCCGCTGATGTCATCATAAACAATTTTTTGAAATGTGGAAACTCCAAGTTGGATCTCCATCTGGTGGGTTGCCTGTAGAGGAAGGTGTGTCATAGACCTATTATACTGTTTCTACTCTGTGAAAATTGATGCCACTTTATGTGTGTGTCAATTATTTTTTGAAATGTGGAGACTCCAAGTTGGGTATCCATCTGGTGGGTTCCTGTAGTAGAAGGTGTCAGAGGCCTATTATACTGTTTCTACTTTGGGGACAATGATGCCACTTTAGTGTTGTGTGACAATTATATTTTGAAATGTGAAGACTCCAAGGAGAAGAAGGTATGAGGTGGCTGTGCATGTTTGTAGACAAAGGATTTTATATAGGCTGTAACTACACCCAGAGGTGAGGTATGTGGGTAGCCAGACCCACTCATCTCTCATAGCTACCCACAACATGGTCCCAGGTGCACCAAACTAACCTCCTTGTGCTTATGTGCACTAAAGTAAAAACCCCGGGTTACATCACATAGAGCAGCCACCTCTGTGACACATACCTCCCATCGACTACACGGCCATTAGCCTCCTAACAATATATATTTACATATATGTATACACTGGGTACAGAAAGTATTCAGACCCCTTTACATTTTTCAATCTTTGTTTCATTGCAGCCATTTGATAAATTCAAAAAAGTTAATTTTTTTCTCATTAAAGGGAATCTGTCACCCCAAAATTTACCTATAAGCTAAGGCCACCGGCATCAGGGGCTTATCTACAGCATTATGTAATGCTGTAGATAAGCCCCCGATGTAACCTGAAAGATAAGAAAAACAAGTTAAGGTACCTTCACACTGAGCAACTTTCCAACGAGAACGACAGCGATCCGTGACGTTGCAGCATCCTGGATAGCGATCTCGTTGTGTTTGACACGCAGCGATCAGGATCCTGCTGTGACATCGCTGGTCGTAGCTAGAAGTCCGGAACTTTCTTTGGTCGTCAGATCGGCGTGATTTGTCATGTTTGACAGCAAAAGCAATGATGCCTGCAATGGTTTTTCATGGAGCGAACAACCAGCGAGAACGATAAGTACGTCACTGGATCGCTCCTGCATCGTTCAGCTGTTGCCAGTGTTTGACGTCTCCTAGTGACCTAAACAGCGACGCTACAGCGATCGGCTCATTGTCTATATCGCTGCAGCGTCGCTTAATGTGATGGTACCTTTAGATTATACTATGACATCCTCTTCTTTGCTTCCTGCCGCGGCTCCTGCACAGGCGAACTTTATCTGCTCTGTTGAGGGCAGAGCAAAGTACTGCAGTGCACAGGCGCCGGGCTTCTCTGACCTTTCCCGGCGCCTGCACACTGCACTACTTGTGAAAGAAAAGTAAATGTTTATTTTTTCCTTCCACATTCCATTCATTCCTGTGAAGCAGTTAATAAACTTCTTGAATGTGGTTTGCACACATTGAGGGGTGAAGTTTTTAGAATGGTGTCACTTTTGGGTATTTTCTTTCACATAGACCCCTCAAAGTGACTTCAAATGTGAGGTGTTCCCTAAAAAAATGGTTTTGTAAAATTTGTTGATAAAATGAAAAATCGCTGGTCAAATTTAACCCTTATAATTTCCTAACAAAAAAAAATTTTGGTTGCAAAATTGTGCTGATGTACAGTAGACAAGTGGTAAATGCTACTTATTAACTATTTTATGTGATATGACTCTGATTTAAGGGCACAAAAACTAAAACTTTGAAAATTGCTAAATTTTCAAGATTTTCGCCAAATTTCAGTTTCACAAATAAACGCAAGTCATAACGAAGAAATGTTACCACTATCATAAAGTACAATATGTCAAGAGAAAAAAAATCTTAGAATCACAAGGGTCCGTTGAAGCATTCCAAAGTTATTACCTCATAAATTGACAGTGGTCAGAATTGTAAAAATTGGCCCGGTCACGAAGGCAAAAACAGGCCTGGGCACAAAAGGGTTAATTAAACTGATAGGACTTGATTTGGAAAGGCACACACCTGTCTATATAAGACCTCAGAGCTCACAGTGGATGTCAGACCAAATGAGAATCATGAGGTCAAAGAAACTGGCCAAGGAGCACAGAGACAGAATTGTGGTAAGGCACAGATCTGGTCAAAGTTACAAAAGAATTTCTGCAGTACTCAAGGATCCTAAGAGCACAGTGGCATTCATAATCCTTAAATGGAAGACGTTTGGGACCACCAGAAGTCTTCCTATATCTGGCCGTCCAGCCAAATTGAGCAACTGTGGAAAAAGAGCCTTGGTGAGAGAGGTAAAGAAGAACTCCAAGATCACTGTGGCTGAGCTCCAGAGATGCAGTAGGGAGATGGGATAAAGTTCCACAAAGTCAACTATCACTAAAGCCTTTATGGCAGAGTAGCCTAACGAAAGCCTCTCCTCAGTGCAAGACATATGAAAGCCCTCATAGAGTTTGCTAAAAAACACATGAAGGACTCCCAGACTAAATAAGATTCTCTGGTCTAATGAGATGAAGATAGACCTTTTTGGTGATAATTCTAAGCGGTATGTGTGGATAAAACCAGGCACTGCTCACCACCTGCCCAATATAATCCCAACAGTGAAACATGATGGTAGCAGCATCATGCTATGGGGTGTTTTTCAGCTGCAGGGACAGAAATACTGATTGCCATTGAAGGAAACATGAATGCAGCCAAGTACAGAGATATCCTGGATGAAAACCTCTTCCAGAGTGCTCTGGACCTCAGACATGGCCAAAGGTTCACCTTCCAACAAGACAATGACCCTAAGCACACAGCTAAAATAACAAAGGAGTGGCTTCAGAACAACTCTGTGACCATTCTTGACTGGCCCAGCCAGAGCTCTGACCTAAACCCAATTGAGCATCTTTAGAGAGACCTGAAAATGGTTGTCCACCATCAATCACCATCCAACCTGACGGAACTGGAGAGGATCTGCAAGGAAGAATGGCTGAGAATCCCCAAATCCAAGTGTAAAAACGTGTTGCAGCATTTCCAAGAAGACTCATGGCTGTACAAGCTCAAAAGGGTGCTTCTACTCAATACTGAGCAAAAGGGTCTGAGCAAAGAGTCTGAATACTTATGACCATGTGATATTTAAGCTTTTCTTTTTTAATACATTTGCAAAAATTTCTATATTTCTGTTCTTTTTTCAGTCAAAATGGAGTGCAGAGTGTACATTAATGAGAAAAAAGGAACGTTTTTGAATTTACCAAATAGCTGCAATAAAACAAAGAGTGAAAAATTTAAAGGGTTCTAAATACTTTCCGCACCCACTATATATCTGTAGATCTGTCGCCATAAAAGGAAGGGGGCCCACACACATTTATCGCACAGGGGCCCCAAGCTGTCAGCGTCCGCCCATGGTATAACTTGTATTTTATTCTTTGAAATTACTTCTTACTCTGGACTCAGGAATCTCTTTGTGCAGAGTATATACAGTACAGTCCTTCTACAGGAAAAGAAAATAAGATAAAGGTGCCTTGTGTAATATTATTCAAGATAACACATGTCAAATGGAAAGGGGAGGCTAACTTCCTGCTTGCGTATATAACCCACCAAGGGTAATGACTTTGGTAGACTGCTGAAACTGGAAACCTGTATAGATGCATCAAAAGGGGGTTCACGTGAGTGGAGTTCATGCATGTGTCCTCTTAAGCAAAGCTTCCTTACTGTCAAGTATATGGCAGTTACCTCAATGGCAGTTAGTCAGGGCAGGAATCAGGTAATCCACATGTTGTACTCCCTTTTAACTATGTGCTAAATTTCTAAGTCCTTCTTCCTGTGTGCTTTTGTCATCCAGTTTCACTGCACCATCCCAATCCATCATCACTCATCCATATCAGCCCCTCTCTCATTCCCTCCCCAATGTACAGCTCCCATGCTTTTTTCACCTTCCTGAATAATCATAGTCAATTTTGTCCAAAGATATTTCACAATAAAGCTTGTCACAAATTTACAAACCATTTGCTCTTTCTCTTTTTACTGCTACTACTTCAGGGGATATTTCTCCTAACCCCGGTCCATCCTCCACCAACTTCAAATCCTCCACCACCTCACATCAAAACCCTGCTAACCTTTTTAAAATTAGCTGTACTCCTTTACCTCCCTCTTTTAATTGTGCACTCTGGAATCCAGGGTCTGTATGTAACAAGCTTCCTTAACGTCTCCTAGCGAAAAGCCCAACATATGATCACTGAGTGATCCCTTCAACTATAGCTATATAAACCAATAGAGAACAACAGAAGGTACACATATGTTACCAATATATAAATTTATTAAATACCCATATTACAAATACATATACAGCAATATGAGAAAAGCTATAACATACAAACATATAACATGACAATACCCTATACCTAGGGGAGGAAATAGGATCGGCTATGTACTATAGAAAAACCGAATGGGCCACATAACCACCCAACACAAGACACCACGTCTGTGGGTAGAGCAAAATAGCAGAGAAGAACCACCTTGACTCCCATCCCTCCCCATATCTCCTCTGGTTCACGCTCCTCAGTTGACCCAGTCACAGAAGAAGTCTCCAGGCTCTTCTCTTCTTCTTGTCCTGCTTCATGCACTACTGGCCCTATTCTCTCGCACCTAATCCAGTCTCTCTCTCCAGTGGTCATCACTCACTTAGCTGAAATATCAATCTCTACCTCTCTTCTGGTATCTTCCCCTCCTTCAAACACTCTATCATTACTCAATTATTTAAAAACCTTCATTTGACCCATCCTGCACAAATAACTGCAGAAAAGTCTCCAATCTCCCCTTCATCTCTAAACTCTTGAAGCACCTGGTCTACTCCCGTATTACCCCTTACCTTACTCACGCTCTTCTACACCCATCACAGTCTGGCTTTCATCCCCTACATTCTATATTCTAGAGGTTTGTTTTACCATCTAGAGGGCACACTACAGGTGCAGTAATGGGGACACATAAGGCAGCAGTGGCTCAGCATTATGGTATCAGCAGGATATGGAGTTTGTGCAGGTTGGGAATAAATGGGGCCGCTCTGGAAATCTGAGAGGTCAAATATGACTTTGCTGTAATCTCTGCAGCCGAGTCTGGGCTGGAAGGACTCTTATGTTCACCATATGGCAGTAATATCAGTGTTGGTGTTTGTACAGACATTATTTTCGGTAACAGCGCGGTCATCTGCTGAGATTCTCCTACCTTCACTATTAGGATGTGCCATCGTAGTGGTAGGTTATCTTGTTTAGGGCCCACTCAGAAGTTTAGTCCCCACTGAATCAAAACCCTAGCTAGGCTTATGCACACCCCAAATTTCATATATGAGCAAATACTTTGAGAATTAATTACACAGTTCTGTACAACTTCTGTGTTCTATAAAGGTCCTAGTGACCAATACACACCAAATGTGATATGAGAAAAAAATAGTTTAACATGCACATGGGCATATTAGAGTTCTGCACAGCTTCTGTGTTGTACAAAGCTACAATGGCGCAATGGGAATCCTTAGTTCACTCATGAACTTCTCTATGTTTCTTATGTTATAATTTTATGCACCAATGTTTTTCTGCTGAGTGTCTGAAGAAGGGAGCAGAATAAAAAGTCCAGGCATGTTCTGTCTGATATTGTATTCAGTGTCGGACTGGGGTGCCTAGGGCCCACCAGTGGAACCGACTCCAGGGGCCCACTCTAAATTTCAATACCCAGGATAGGTACACCTTTGTGTTGTAGTATTTGTTAAGAGGCTCAGTAATAAGTTTCATCATATTCACTAGTACAGGTACAACATGCTGCACATTTTTTTCTGCTAAAAAGAATGATGGACACGGAAATGGAAACAACAAAGACCTGATTACTGTATTTAACTTTTGTCTGTTTTTGACAGATCCATTTCTTTAAGGCTATGCTCACACTACGGCTATGTGCACACGTTGCGGATTTACCTCTGGAATTTTCTGTGTGGATTCTGCATCTCTTTGCAGAAAACACAGGACAAAATCTGCGCGTTTTTCTTGCGGATTTTCTGCGTTTTTCCTGCAAACTTCATGCATTTTTACCCCTGCGTTTTTCTATAATGGAATGGGTGCAAAAACGCTGCAGAAACACACAAAGAATTGACATGGTCCTTTTTTTAGTCCTCTTCATTTTCCGTTTGGATTTTTCCGCACCATTAGTAAGCATTTTTTTCCATTGATTTACATTGTACTGTAAATCACTTGCGATTCTGCAGTGTTTCTGCGCGGAAAAAAACGCTGTGGATCTGCAGGAAATCCGCAACGTGTGCACATAGTCTATCAGTATTTTACATCATACTGGGCATTTTTGCTGCGTTTTTTTCTGCAGCAAAACCCGAGTGCTTGGCAGGAAAGAAGCTGTGGCAAAAATGCAGGTTTCGCTGCATTTTTTTGTGTTTTTTTCATGCATTTTTTTCCATTCAATTCTATGGGTGATAAACACTAAAAAAAAGCTGAAATAAGGGACATGCTCTACATCCAAAAAACCATGCAAAGCACAAAATACTGATAAAAAATAAACCGATGTGTGTGCATGAGATCTCTGAAATCTCATAGGCTTTGCTGGTACTGTTAAATGCATCTGAAAATTAGTATAAAAAACGCCTTAAAAACGCAGCAAAAACACCCAGTAAGAACTTAGCCTTAGGCCTGGGTCACACTTCTGAGCGCAGTGCGAGTCACGAGTCTCTCGCCTCAATACCCGGCACTGTATTTCTATGGAGCCGCACACTCCGGTCCCGAGTGCCGGCAGCAGAGCTGGGTATTGAGGTGAGAGACTCGTGCAAGTCTCTCGCATTGCACTCGCACGTATGACCCCAGCCTTTTACTTTCCCTGTGATTGTTCCTCTCCTGATTTTGATTTACAAATACTGAGGTAAAATACTGACCAAATACTGATTGCATGATCGCAGCGGCCTTAGATTAAACCTTTAGCAACCGCCGATACTCATTAAGCTAAGTGTACTTATTTCCTCATCGCTGTTTTAAAACGGCAATCAGGGATAAGGCTGTAGCGCCCCCCAGAGTAGGAAAACCTCCAGGGTCTCGGCTACCGGGGGTAGCCGAGACCCTGGAGGACATGATTGGGCCAGATTTCCCGTTGTCCAATCATGTGATTGCCGTTATCGCCCACCGAGATCTGCCAGCCGGTACCCGGCAACAATAGGGAATGTTTCCTATTCTTTCTTTTTGATCACTGTTATAGACCCCCAATGCAAACAGGAGAGAAGGCTTTTTTTTTACTGTTATATTTTTGCGATAAATGACATTATAAATATATTAAGGCTACGTACCAACGTTGCAGAATAGAAGCAGAATTTTCTGCTTCAATTCTGCATACCCTTCACAGAAAAAATGCATGCGGATTTAGTCACGTTTTAGATGCATTTTTGACGCGTAATTGACGCATTTTGCATGCGATTTTCAAGTTATTTTGTAATGCATGTCTATGGGTGCGAAATTGCCGTGATTCCACAAAAATAATGAACATGCTGCGTTTTTTACCGCGATGCGTTTCAGCCGCGGAAAAAAACGCATCATTTGCGGAATGCATTAGAAAATAATGGGATGCTGTTTGTAAGCATTTTTATGCATTTCTGCTGCGGATAATAGCAGCAAAAATGCAATATGGGCACATAGCCTAATTGTTCATTCTGCATATAAAAATGCCAGGTATCTTTTTAAAAGGTACGGTACATGTGTTTTGACATTTTGTTGTGGCGCTTTTTAACCCCTTAATCCCATATGACGTACTATCCTGTCAAGGTGACCTGGGACTTAATTCCCAGTGATGGGATAGTACGTCATATGCGATCGGCTGCGCTCACGGGGGGGAGTGCGGCCGATCGTGGCCGGGTGTCAGCTGACTATTGCAGCTGACATCCGGCACTATGTGCCAGGAGTGGTCACGAACCGCTCCCGACACATTAACCTCCGGCACACCGCGATCAAGCATGATCGCAGTGTTCTGGGGCATAGGGAAGCATCGCTTCCCTGAGACGATCTGTACAAGGCGATGTGCTCACCTTGTCCCAAGCGTCTCATCCCTGCAGGTCCCTGATCCAAAATGGCCATGGGGCTACTTCTGGGTCCCGAGCAGGCGCTGGTAACCAAGCAGCAGGGCACGCCAGATAGCTGATCTAACACAGTGCTCTGCAAAGTCTCAGATCAGTGGTCTGTCACTATACAGTGATGTCCCACCTGGGACAAAGTAAAAAAGTAAAAAAAAAATTTTTTAGATGTGTAAAAAAAAAAATAAAATAAAAAAATCCTAAATAAAGAAAAAAAAATTGTTCCCATAAATACATTTCTTTATCTAAATAAAAAAAAACAATAAAAAGTACACATATTTAGTATCGCCGCGTCCGTAACGACCCGACCCATAAAACTGTCCCACTAGTTAACCCCTTCAGTGAACATAAAAAAAACCAACGAGGCAAAAAACAAAGCTTTATTGTCATACCGCCGAACAAAAAGTGGAATAACACGCGATCAAAATGACGGAGATAAATAAACATGGTACCGCTGAAAACATCATCTTGTCCCGCAAAAAACGAGCCACCAGACAGCATCATCAGCAAAAAAATAAAAAAGTTACAGTCCTCAGAATAAAGCGATGCAAAAATAATTATTTTTTCTATAAAATAGTTTTTATCGTGTAGAAAGCACCAAAACATAAAAAATGATATAAATGAGGTATAGCTGTAAATGCACTGACCCGAAGAATAAAACTGCTTTATCCATTTTACCAAATGCGGAACGGTATAAACCTCCCCCCCCCTTCCCCGCAAAAGAAATTCTTGAAGAGCTGGTTTTTGGTCATTCTGCCTCACAAAAATCGGAATAAAAAGCGATCAAAAATGTCACGTGCCCGAAAATGTTACCAATATAAACGTCAACTTGTCCCGCAAAAAACAAGACCTCACATGACTCTGTGGACCAAAATATGGAAAAATTATAGGTCTCAAAATGTGGTAACGCAAAAAATATTTTTTGCAATAAAAAGCGTCTTTTAGTGTGTGACGGCTGCCAGTCATAAAAATCCGCTAAAAAACCCACTATAAAAGTAAATCAAACCCCCTTTCATCACCCCCTTAGTTAGGGAAACATAAAAAAAATTAAAAAATGTATTTATTTCCATTTTTGGGTTAGGGTTAGGGCTAGGGTTATGGTTAGGGCTAGGGTTAGGGTTAGGGCTAGTGTTAGGGTTGGGGGTAGGGTTATGGTTAGGGTTGGGGCTAGGGTTGGGGCTAGGGTTAAGGCTAGGGTTGGGTCTAGGGTTGGGGTTAGGGTTTGGGCTAGGGTTGGGGCTAGGGTTAGGGTTGGGGCTAAAGTTAGGGTTGGGGCTAAAGTTAGGATTAGGGTTGGGGCTAAAGTTAGGGTTGGGGCTAAAGTTAGGATTATGGTTGGGGCTAAAGTTAGAATTAGGGTTGGGGCTAAAGTTAGGCTTGGGGCTAAAGTTAGGATTAGGGTTTGGATTACATTTACGGTTGGGTTTAGGGTTAGGGGTGTGTCAGGGTTAGTGGTGTGGTTAGGGTTATGGTTGGGATTAGGGTTAGGGGTGTGTTGGGGTTAGGGTTTCAGGTAGAATTGGGGGTTTCCACTGTTTAGGCACATCAGGACTCTCCAAACGCAACATGGCGTCCGATCTCAATTCCAGCCAATTCTGCGTTGAAAAAGTAAAACAGTGGTCCTTCCCTTCCGAGCTCTCCCGTGCGCCCAAACAGGGGTTTACCCCAACATATGGGGTATCAGCATACTCAGGACAAATTGGACAACAACTATTGTGGTCCAATTTCTCTTGCTACACTTGGGAAAATAAAAATTTTGGGGGCTAAAAATACATTTTTGTGGGAAAAAAATTATTTTTATTTTCACGACTCTGCTTTATAAACTGTAGTGAAACACTTGGGGGTTCAAACCTGTCTAAACACATCTAGATAAGTTCTTTAGGGGGTCTAGCTTCCAAAATTGTGTCACTTGTGGGGGGTTTCTACTGTTTAGGTGCATCAGGGGCTCTGCAAATTCAACGTGACGCCTGCAGACCAATCCATCTAAGTCTGTATTCCAAATTGCGCTCCTTCCCTTCCAAGCTCTGCCATGCGCACAAACAGTGGTCCCCCCCCACATATGGGGTATCAGCGAACTCAGGACAAATTGGACAACAACTATTGGGGTCCAATGTCTCCTGTTACTCTTGGAAAAATACAAAACTGGTAGCTAAAAAATAATTTTTGTGAAAACAAAATTATAATTTTTATTTTCACGGCTCTGCATTATAAACTGTAGTGAAACACTTGGTGGTTCAAAGCTGTCAAAACACAGCTAGATAAGTTCCTTAGGGGGTCTACTTTCCAAAATGATGTCACTTGTGGGGGGTTTCAATGTTTAGGCACATCAGGGGTTCTCCAAACGCAACATGGCGTCCCATCTCAATTCCAGTCAATTTTGCATTGAAAAGTCAAACAGCGCTCCTTCCCTTCCAAGCTCTGCCATGCGCCCAAACAGTGGTTTACCCCCACATGTAGGGTATCGGCATACTCAGAACAAATGGCACAACACCTTTTGGGGTCCAATTTCTTCTCTTACCCTTGGGAAAATAAAAAATTGGGGGTGAAAAGATCATATTTGTGAAAAAATATGATTTTTTATTTTTACGGCTCTGCATTATGAACTTCTGTGAAGCACTTGGTGGGTTAAAGTGCTCACCACACATCTAGATTAGTTCCTTAGGGGGTCTACTTTCCGAAATGGTGTCACTTGTGGGGGTTTCAATGTTTAGGCACATCAGGAGCTCTCCAAACGCAACATGACGTGCCATCTCAATTCCAGTCAATTTTGCATTGAAAAGTCAAAAGGCGCTCCTTCCCTTCCGAGCTCTGCCATGCGCCCAAACAGTGGTTTACCCCCACATGTGGGGTATCGGCGTACTCAGAACAAATGGCACAACAACTTTTGAGGTCCAATTTATTATCTTACTCTTGGGAAAATAAAACAAGTTGGAGCTGAAGTAAATTTTTTGTGAAAAAAAGTTAAATGTTAAATTTTTTTAAACATTCCAAAAATTCCTGTAAAACACAGTTTTTAGAATGGTGTCACACTTGGTTATTTTCTATCATATAGACCCCTCAAAATGACTTCAAATGTGATGTGGTCCCTAAAAAATATTGGTGTTGTAATAATGAGAAATTGCTGGTCAACTTTTAACCCTTAACTCCGTAACAAAAAAAATTTTGGTTCCAAAATTGTGCTGATGTAAAGTAGACATGTGGGAAATGTTACTTATTAAATATTTTACATGACATATCTCTGTGACTTAAGGGCATAAAAATTCAAAGTTGGAAAATTGCAAAATTTTCAAAATTTTCGCCAAATTTCAATTTTTTTCACAAATAAATGCAAGTTATATCGAAGAAATTTTACCACTATCATGAAGTACAATATGTCACGAGAAAACAATGTCAGAATCGCGAAGATCCGTTGAAGCCTTCCAGAGTTATAACCTTATAAATGGACAGTGGTCAGAATTGTAAAAATTGGCCCGGTTATTAACGTGCAAACAACCCTTGGGGCTTAAGGGGTTAATGTCTGACTATAAACTAAAACTGTCACATGTACACACATTCACTTATTCACATAAATGCATTGCAGACATACACTATATAGAGAAGTACAGTGTATATATACAGTATATGTGATTTGCGTTTACACCTTATACACACAGAAATAAGATAGGATTTCGGGCAGCAAGTGCCATGAAGAAGATGGACCCCCTGTCGCCATCACTGAACAACAGTGGAAAGGTAAAGTGATATCAACAACTAGAAGGCAGAAGGGGGGGCAATAAGAGTGCAGCTTGGAGGGGCAAACAGAAAAAAACCTGCTTTTGTTGGTGTGGAGGCCAGGAGAGAGTCAGGACAGACATAAACAGGATGCTCCAGTATTCACTTCATGCCACTGTGTTCCTCTTTAGCCTGCCCTCCCAACAGTGCCAATGACAGAGCTTGGTTTGGAGCAGTGCAGGAGTCGGCAGACACCTCTTCAGTTCCAGTAGCAATTTCTTCACTACTAGCAGTAGCTTCAGCAGTGACTGCTCAGCTCTCCTGACCGCGTGTTGCAGCACAAGACCCGCTCCCTGCTGGTGGGTGGGGTTTACTGCTGTCAGCCTCCAGGAGCAGCATAATGAGTGCAGGTAAGTGAAATGCTGAGCCTCCCTCCTCCCATCCTAGCCAGAGACTCAGAGACTTACATTCTTCTCAGATGTTTTACTTCTAAGTAAGGATATATCTGAGAGATTGTTGTCTGGGGAGCACCACTAAGATATGTTCTACCAGGGCAGAATTGCTGTGTAAGATTTCCAAAGAAGCTGCAGGGACCTTTATATTGGCAAAGCCACACCAAAACATGCAGATTTTATCACAGATTTGTGCCAGTGAGTATAGGGCAAATCCAGTTCCAAAATATGATACCCCCTTGATGCTTTAGTGGCAGTCTTGCCTGGTTCTCTGTTGTTTTCTGTGGAATATGTAAGGAGGTGGCGGAGAACCTCCTTGCCTCCTCTCTCTCTTACGAGCTGGTCCTGTGCACTTTATGCGGTACCATGATGGTGTTCCTGTATGTTAACATATTAATGTTGTGTATAACTTATGCCATCTAACTGTTATGGATTAATGTGCTGTATTTGTGCGATGCCCCAGAGTCCAGTCGCCACAGAGGTACTGCACCTCACCCAGAGGTGTGGTACTCCGCTCTTGGGTAAGGAGGAGACACTACCCAGAACCCACACACTAGCACCCAACACTAGACCTATCCAGGCCAGGGAGGGTACTAGGTAGTAGATGTGGGTGGAGAGAGTGGCAGTAGTGAGGACTTGTCATGGAAACAGGAGGGAGGAGTCAGGAAGACTCTGGAAAGGCAGTGAGTGGGAAGGAGTGGAAGAGAGCAGACGTGAGAGGGAGTTGGAGCTTGAGACTTGAGCAGTGAGGAGCTCATCCCAGCATGAGAGGACAGAAAGAAAGAACAAGGAAGATAGAGAGAAGCTCCTGACAGAAAGAAGAGAGAGAAGGGGTCTTAGGGGCTCGGATAGTGAGGAATCCACCTGTGGGGCCCATATCCATGCCGACTGTAGTTGGGTGGAGGGACCAGGTCGCAGTGGGGGAACCAAACCCCAGACTAGTGGAGAACTACAAGGCTCAGCTAGTCAGCCAGATGCTGTGGTATCTGTACGTGCCACAGCCACAACCACACACACTCACTGAAAAGGCAGCCACATATGATCAAGGGGACCAGAAGGACATCACCCAACAATTTTTGAGGCTGCTGGCTTGGGACACTGTGTGTTAAGGCGCAGGGCAGAAGAGGCGGGAGCCAGCGCATTGAGATGGCCAGGAAAGGAACATAAGAAGGGGGTTCTGGCAAAGTGTACCCCAAATTACCTGAGAGCTGGCTGAACCACAGACCCGGAGGACACAGCACCTGGCTGGGACTGCATTTAATAATTGTGAGTAAAAGTGTGGAAACTGTACCCTTCTGTGTCCTCTGAATAATTACTGCGTCACCTACCCTGCATCATCACATTCACCATCATTGACTTTACCTTTTAACTGCCCTGGGGCCTAGCTCTACCCATGAAACATCTCTGCTGCATCACCATCTGCCCAGTGGACCTGAACCACAGCGTCTGCCATTTCACTATTGCCGAGCCCCACGGATGGCGTCACGAATAGTATTGAGCCACCCCCCTAGTGTTCGAGTTCGGTTCTGTTCGTCGAATTGGGGCGTGTTCGACGAATGTTCGTCAAACATTCGACAAACACCATCAAAACCCATTGAAACCAATGGCAGGCAAACACAAACACATACAAACGCATAGAAAACACATAGAAAACACCTTAAAAGGTGTCCAAAAGCTGACAAACTGCTCAGAAGACACAACAAACACATGGAAAAGTCACAACTACATATAGTCACGCGAAAAAAAAGAGGTGGAGGAGTAAAAGAAAGAGGAGACACAGATATAGGCATGTCATGCCCTTCTAAAATTAAGAAAGGCTGGAGTAAAAATCTAAAATCACCCTACCAACACCCAGACGTTGTGACAAAAAAAATAAAAAAATAAATATCTTTAGGTAGAATGGTGGCAGGTCTATTCAGAACACTTTCCTTAGAAGATGTAGTGGTACCCCCGTTGGGAGTCGTGCCAAAAAAGGAAACCACTACATTCAGACTAATCCACCATTTGTCATATACAAGGGGCAGGTCAGTAAATGACAACATCGATGCGGAACCAAGTACAGTACTGTGTACTGTACCTACTTTGACGAGGCAATCATGCTCGTCAAGAAGTTGGGAAGGAGCACCCTAATGGCCAAAACAGACATTGAGGGGGCGTTCCGGTTACTACCTGTGCCTCTGAATAGTGTCCTCCCATTGGGCTGCTTCTGTGAAGTAGCATATTACATAGATCACTGTTCGCCCATGGGGTGCTCCATATCATGCTCACTATATGAGGCGTTTAGTTGCTTCCTCGAATGGGTCATCATGGACGTTTCTAAGGGGGCACATATTATCCATTACATTGATGACTTCTTATGCTTGGGCCCAAAAGATTCGCCACAGTGTGAATACACGTGGCAGTCCACTTGTGAGAAGGAGCGAGCTGGAGGGTGAGCGGACACCCCAGAGCCGAGGGGTTAGATTGAGAAAGGAAGAAGGTGGTGTAGCTTGCTTCATGGGTGGGGTAATCTGCTGAGTAGCACAGAATTCTACTAGGCCCAAAAGGATTTCCTGGGCTAGATGCAGTTAAAAAATAGTACTTAGGTAAACAGGCAGTTTTGCTTGCTTTATGGGTGGGGTACTTTGCTGAGTAGCACAAAATGCTACTAGGCCCAAAAGGATTTCCTGGGCTAGATGCAGTTAAAAATTAGTACTTAGGTAAACAGGCAGCGTAGCTTGCTTCAAGGGTGGGGTACTCTGCTGAGTAGCACAAAATGCTACTAGGCCCAAAAGGATTTCCTGGGCTAGATGCAGTTAAAAATTAGTAATTAGATAAACAGGCTGTCATGATCCGTTCCGGGCTAGATGCAGTTAAAAAATAGTACTTAGGTAAACAGGCAGTTTTGCTTGCTTTATGGGTGGGGTACTTTGCTGAGTAGCACAAAATGTACTAGGCCCAAAAGGATTTCCTGGGCTAGATGCAGTTAAAAATTAGTACTTAGGTAAACAGGGAGCGTAGCTTGCTTCAAGGGTGCGGTACTCTGCTGAGTAGCACAAAATGCTACTAGGCCCAAAAGGATTTCCTGGGCTAGATGCAGTTAAAAATTAGTAATTAGATAAACAGGCTGTCATGATCCGTTCCGGAGTTTAGTCCTGTCTGCTCTTTCTCTGGGTGGATCACGTCAAGGGTTAACTTTGATCTGCCTCATTCTGGGCTTGGGTTTGCTATTTAGCTCCCAGGTATCCTGAGGGTAGTGTCAGCTATAGCTCTGTCTTTGGCATGTGAACCTGACTCTGGAAGCCCTTGGTTTGCCCTACTGTAAACCCTGACTTGTCCTGTGTCTATTATCTCCCCCTGCCTGCCCTTTCCCAGTGTCTCTTTGTTTGTCTGTATATCTGCTTGACTCCCTGGTTATGATCTCTTGGCTTGGTTCTTGGATTGTGTTTCAGTTTGTCGCTATTGTACCGTATTTTGCCCATTCTGGTTTTCTGATCCCTTGCTATGTCCTGACTATGCATTCTGTCTAACTCCGTTTATACTATTGTGCTGTCTTGTGATCTGATTCGGCTTTCCTGACCTTGCTCTCGCCACTAGGTGGCGTCTGTTCAGTTGCTCTGTGTGTGCAGTCTGGCTTCCCTACCAAGATCCCCCTGGTGGAGGTTGCGCTCTACTGCACTGCTGCTGTATGACATTATAGCTGACCAACACATTTAAAGGTATTTCTGCATTTTTTTCTCTGCTCTGTTTGCTATGGATCCGCTCCATACCTTGGCGGATCAAATGGATAGCTTGACAGTTATGATACAAGACCTGTTTGTGGAACAGAGGGCCTTGTCCTCTTCTCATAACCACCTACAAAGGGAGTTTTCTGACACAGTTAAATCATTGCAGACTGACTGTAAGCACTCTGACACTGTTGATGTCTCTTTGCACTTCCCTGAACCTACAGTCAAGCTCCAAGATACCTTCTCTGGAGAGAGGGAGATAATTTTTACTTTTAAGGTGAGTTGCAAGCTTTTTTTTCTCTTAGACCTAGATCTTCTGGAGATGAGAGTCAGCGGGTGGGAATAATTATTTCCTTACTGCGGTAGGGACCTCAGTCATGAGCCTTCTTTTTACCTGCTTCTGCCCCTGAACGTGTGTCTGTAGACAAATTCTTTGAGGCTTTGGGACTGATTTATGACAAACCAGACCAGGTCAGGGTAGCAGAGGACATGATCATGAGTCTCTCCCAGAATGAACTCACTGCTGAACAGTATTGTTCTGAGTTTAGGCGGTGGTCCGTTGAGGTGTCTTGGGGTGACTCTGCTCTGAAGCGCCTGTTTGAGAGAGGACTTTCAGATCATCTCAAGGATGCGCTCGCCCTCCATATGCCACCTAGTTCCTTGGTAGAGGCCATGACTCAGGCCATTCATATGGACGGGAGGTTACGGGAGAGAAGAATTATCCTGTTTTGCCTGCCAAGTCTGAGGTGATGTCATTCAAGGAGACTATGGAGGTTGGTGCCATCAATTTCAAGGAGAAGGAGAGGAAACGGCGACGTGATGGGAAACTATGTTTTTACTGTGGAGATCCAGGACATTGGAAGAAGGACTGCCCCTCTTGTCCATTGAGTAACAAGCTGCCGAGTCTGGGTGATGGTCTAGGAGGTCATCCAGACTCACAGGTACTATTTTCGTCATTTCGAAAAGTTTTGTTAGAGGTGAAACTGTGTTATGGAGGTGTTTTTGCATCCAATTCAGCGTTTGTGGACTGTGGATCTTCCATGAACTTCATTGACTATAGTCTGGTGTCCAAGTTAAAGTTAGGGACAGTTAGGCTAGAGACTCCCATCCATATCATTGCAATTGATAAGACACCGTTGGCTCAAAATGTCCTTAATTTGTCTCTGAGGAGTTCCTCCTCAAGGTGGGTTCTTTGCATCAGGAACGAATTTCATGTTATGTTATGAATAATCTTCCTGCGGGACTGGTGCTGGGGTTAACCTGGCTGCAGAGACATAATCCTGTTATAGACTGGGGATCTCATGATATTGTTAAATGGGGTCCTAATTGTTCCAATGGTTGTCTTTCTGCTGTGTTTATGTCCACCATTAGTCCAGAGGGTATTCCGGAGTACCTAAAGGACTTTGGTAATGTGTTCTCCGAAAAAGAGGCTGAGGTCTTACCACCCCATCGTCCTTATGATTGTACCATCAACCTTATTCCGGGTTCTAAATTGCCCAAAGCCCGTTTGTACAATCTTTCTGGCCCGGAACGTACTGCTATGAAAAACTATATCTCTGATAGTCTACGCAAAGGTCACATCCGTCCCTCTGTATCACCTGTGGTCGCGGGTTTTTTTTTGTCAAGAAAAAAGATGGTGGTTTACACCCATGCCTCAATTTCCAGGAACTAAATAAAATTACGGTGAGAAATACCTACCCTCTCCCACTTATTCCTGATCTCCATAACCAATTGTCTGGGGCTAAATGGTTTTCCAAACTCGATCTTAGGGGAGCATATAACCTTATACGCAATCAGGAAGGGGATGAGTGGAAAGCGGCATTTCTCACCTCCGAGGGCCTGTTTGAAAATTTGGTCATGCCCTTTGGTCTCACAAACGCGCCCGCGGTGTTTCAGAACTTCATGAATGATGTTTTTTTCTGATTTTATTGGGCACTTTATGGTTGTATATCCTTGTTTTCTCGCCTGACAAGGAAACTCACATTGGTCATTTAAGTGCTGTTCTTCACCGGTTACAGGGAAATTCTTTGTTTGCTAAACCAAAGAAATGTTTGTTTTGTGTCCAGGAGCTTTCTTTTATGGGGATCATCCTTTCTGCGAATGGGTTTCGGATGGATCCTGGAAAGGTACAGGCCATTGTTGATTGGGTGCAACCCAGAGACCTCAAGGGGTTGCAGCGTTTTCTGGGTTTTGCCAATTATTACCAAAAATTCATCAAAGTGTTTTCTCAGGTTGTCAAGCCACCTACCGATCTCACTTGCAAAGGGGCTGATCTCAAAGTTTGGTCATCCTTGACAGTTGAAGCATTTATTACATTAAAAAAATGTTTTATGTCTGCTCCTGTATTAGTTCAGCCCGGTCCATCTAAACCATTCATTGTAGAGGTGGACGCATCTAAGGTGGGAGTAGGGGCAGTTTTGTCTCGGGGACCCATTACTTTGACCAACTTGAGACCATGCGCCTTTTTCTCCCGTAAGTTTTCTTCTGCTGAGAGGAACTATGATGTTGGGAACCGGGAGTTATTGGCCATAACATTGGCTTTTGAAGAATGGAGGCATTTTTTGGAGGGGGCGGTTCATCGGATCATGGTGATTACTGACCACAAAAATTTGTCTTATATTGAAACTTTCTCTGGGTGGATGACGTCAAGGGTTAACTTTGATCTGCCTCATTCTGGGCTCGGCTTTGCTACTGAGCTCCCAGGTATCCTGAGGGTGGTGTCAGCTATAGCTCTGTCTTTGGCGTGTGAACCTGACTCTGGAAGCCCTTGGTTTGTCTGTATATCTGCTTGACTCCATGGTTATGATCTCTTGGCTTGGTTCTTGGACTCTGTTTCAGTTTGTCGCTATCGTACCGTATTTTGCCCATTCTGGTTTTCTGATCCCTTGCTATGTCCTGACTATGCATTCTGTCTAACTCCGTTTATACTATTGTGCTGTCTTGTGATCTGACTCGGCTTTCCTGACCTTGCTCTTGCCACTACGTGGCGTCTGTTCAGTTGCTCTGTGTGTGCAGTCTGGCTTCCCTACCAAGCTCCCCCTGGTGGAGGTTGCGCTGTACTGCACTGCAGCTGCTTGACACAGGCATTGTAGCTTGCTTCATGGGTGGGGTACTCTGCTGAGTAGCAGAAATTGCTACAAGGCCCAAAGTATTGCTTGGGCTAGATGCAGTTAAAAACTAGTACTTAGATAAACAGGCAGTGTGTTAGGGGTCGAGTTCCGACCGCTGCACAGGGGGAATCTCGGGCCATCTCCGCTGCGGTCTCCCATTCTTCTCTTGCCGCAGTGGAGCCTGCTCAGTGGAGACGTCGGTCCCAGCGTCTCGCTCAGTCTGACTCTGTACAAAGAGTTACTGCTGCTCTTCCTGCTTCTGCCATTGGAGTCAGTGCTGGGCAGCGGCGAGCAGATGCTTCTACGGACTAAGTCCCGCTTTTCTCATTCTGAGCATGCCCAGAGTAAGATCTCTCAGTGGAGATCGAGGGTCAAATGATCAGTTTCTGCACCTAAGGCCATTGGTCCTTTCAGGAAGGTCCTGTAGGTGCTCACGCACTGTGGCAGCCTCTCATTGGTCCTTCTAGGAAGGTCCTGTATGTGCTGCAACTATTTAACCCCCCGTCACATACAACTGATCTGACAGGCACTTCTCTTTTACTTTCATTTCTCCTTCCTCACCAGATTGTGAGGAAACCCCCTCCCTCCAGGTAGTCTCCTGTCTCTTGAAGGTCTGTGAAACCTGATATCACAGTTGGATTTCAGAGCTTCAGGGGAGAGGATATAGCTGCACAGATCTCTCAGGCTCATTGTATGTGAATACGTCACATTCAGTAAGGTTGGTATTTTATGTTTTTATTCATCACAATAGTTTATTTAGCTTGTTTTATGAATGTATAGCACAAAATGTGAGGATATTTCATAGAAATAAGGGAAATTTTATAAAAGAAAGTGTGCTGCTCAGGCATATACAGTAGTTCCCTAACATATTCCTTCTCTTGCTTCAGATTATCTGCTGAAATGGAGAGGAAAATGTACAATTTATCCAAACAACTTGATGTTGAGGAAGTAACAAACATGCTGTTAGATGATAAAGACCTCACACTGAATGAGGATTTAGGAGAGGAAAGTGAGATTGATTCTCATGATGAGGTGGAAGAATGTGTCCTGGATTCTGAAACAGAGCAAGATGGTGACAGTGGTGAGGATGAAGAAGTTGGATCATATTATATTGGAAAAGATAAAAATACTAAATGGAACAAGAAGCCATTCCAGAAAAAATGTAGGGAACCTTTAAACATTATTACTCACCTTCCTGCAGTAATAGGAACTGCATGTAATGCAAAAACTGCAGTTGAATGCTGGAACAGTATATTCACAGATGACATTCTGGACTCTATTTTCACATATACCAACCAATATATAGACATTATAAAGGACAAGTACATCTGCAACAGAACCATCAAGCCCACAGATGAAATAGAACTGCGTGCTTTTTTTGGATTACTGTACCTTGCAGGAGCTTATAGGGCAAATAGACAAAGTTTGGAGGAACTTTGGGGTAAAGATGGGGATGGAGTTGAAAAATTTAGCCTTGTTATGTCCATAAACAGATTCAAGATTCTAATTCGTTGCCTTCGGTTTGACGACAGAACTACCCGAACCGAACGCAAAACACATGACCGACTTGCTCCAATTCGTGATATATTTCAAAGATTTGTTGTAAACTGTAAACAAAGTTATTACCCTGGAGAGAATCTCACTATTGACGAAATGCTCCCTGGTTTTCGTGGTAGATGTGCCTTTCGTCAATATATTCCATCAAAGCCAAACAAATATGGAATAAAAATGTATGCCCTTGTTGATGCCAGTAAGACCTACACTTACAACCTGGAAGTTTATGCAGGAAAACAACCAGAAGGTCCTTACTGTGTGAGCAACAAACCCATTGATGTTGTAAAAAGACTGGCTGAACCCTTATTTGGATCGGGTCGCAATATTACAGCTGACAATTGGTTTACAAGTTGTGATCTGATTGATTATCTGAAAATTCAGAAGCTGTCATATGTGGGAACTGTAAGAAAAAACAAAAGGGAATTGCCGCCACAGTTTGTAAGTGTGAAAGAGAGACAACAGTACAGCAGTATGTTTGCATTCCATAATGGAAAGGCTTTAGTTTCCTATGTACCACATGCCAAAAAAATCGTACTTCTTCTATCAACACTTCATGATGATGCTGCCATCGATCCTGGGACTGGGGCAGAAAAAAAACCGGAGATAATTACATTTTACAATGCCACCAAAGGGGGTGTGGATACAGCAGATCAGATGTGCTCCACTTTCAACGTCAGCAGAAACATCAAACGCTGGCCAATGGTCATATTTTTTGCTATGTTGAATTTGGGTGGTATAAATTCACAAGTAATTTATCTTGAAAACAAGCTTGAACCACTCCGTAGACGATTGTATCTGAAAAAATTGGCCCATGAACTAGTACTTGGAGAGCTACGCAGGAGAAGCGTGAAAACAATTGGTATCCCCTCTCGCCTTCAAGTTCAGCTCAAAAGGTTCCGCCCAGAAGATGATGGTGAAAAGTTACCATCTGCACCACCTCACAAAAGAAGGAGATGCACCACCTGCCAAACGGAAAGCGGAACCAGAAGGCTTTCAAATTATGAATGTCTCAAATGTCATAAAGCAATTTGCCTGACACATGCAAAAATGGTGTGTAATTCTTGCTATTTGCTCTGCAAGTGTGACTTTTCTGGGGAAACCTCAGCATCTACTTCTGATTGAATATGTTTTTAATAGTACTTAAGGTACCTTAAAATTAAGTTTGTGTTCAAAAATTTTCTTTGTACATTTTTTTGAGAGAGTCGAATTGGGGACTATTTGGCGGGAGTTTTGAAAAGTTTGTATTTCATAGTTATTAGTTTTATGTTAAGTAAATGGTTTTTTTTGCAACTGATTATGTGTAGTCTCTTTTATTACATCCCTATGAAGGTCACTGATCACTTTTAGAGCACTGAAATTGCAAACATTAGATATTATAGGTATTTTTCCAGCAGGCGCCTGAAAGGCACATTGTATGTGAACTTGTTAGTCCGAATATTGTATGTGACGGAGGGTTAAGGCTCGCATGGCCGCATAGCCATGCGCTAGTATTGTTTTATGTTATGTGCTTTGCGCCAATGTGGTCACGTAAGAGTGTGTTCAGGGACCCGGCTGAAATAAGCCCCTAGAATGCTGGCACCTCCGGCGGGGAGTTAGTGTTTGTATGTATTCAGAGACCTGGCTGAAATAAGCCCCTAGAATGCTGGCACCTCTGGCGAGGAGTTTTGTGTGCATGCATGACCACTGACTGCTCTCTGTTTGGGCAGTTAGCCTGAGCCTCTGTGAAGTCTAACAGGGCACAGTGCTTTGCTTTCATGGCTAGTCAGTGAATTAACTGAGTTAGTCTATACCGCTATATAGTGCCGCCGTTTGCTAGCCGCAGGTGCTCCTGCATGGTGGACCCCGGGCTGCGAACGCACCAATAACAATTAAAACATCTATATTTACTCGGTGCGTTCCGCTAGCCCTAACAGTGTAGGTTGCTTCATGGGTGGAGTACTCTGCTGAGTAGCACAAAATTCTACTAAGACCAAAAGGATTTCCTGGGCTAGATGCAGTTAAAAATTATTACTTAGTTAAACAGGTGGTTTTGCTTGCTTCATGGGTGGGGTACTCTGCTGAGTAGCACAAAATTCTACTAGGCCCAAAAGGATTTCCTGAGCTAGATGCAGTTAAAATTAGTACTTAGGTAAACAGGTAGTGTAGCTTGCTTCATGGGTGGGGTACGTAGCTGAGTAGCACAATATTCTGCTAGGCCCAAAAGGATATCCTGGGCTAGATGCAGTTAAAAATTAGTACTTAGATAAACAGGTGGTGTAGCTTGCTTCATGGGTGGTGTACTCTGCTGAGTAGCACAAAATGCTACTAGGCCCAAAAGTATTTCCTGGGCTAGATGCAGTTAAGAATTAGCAATTAGATAAACAGGTGGTGTAGCTTGCTTCATAGGTGGGGTACTCTGCTGAGTAGCAGAAATTGCTACTAGGCCCAAAGTATTGACTTGGCTAGATGCCGTTAAAAATTAGCACTTAGATAAATAGGTGGTGTAGCTTGATTCATGGGTGGGGTACTTTGCTGAGTAGCACAAAAATCTACTAGGCCCAAAAGGATTTCCTGGGCTAGATGCCGTTAAAAAATAGTACTTAGGTAAACAGGCGGTGTAGCTTGCTTCATGGGTGGGGTACTCCGCTGACGTGCAGACACTGCTCCTAGGCCTAAAACTATTTACTGGGTTAGATGCAGTAAAAATTTAGATACACAGGCGGTGTAGTTAGCTTCACAGGCGGGCTACTCCACTGACGTGCAGATACTGCTACTAAGCCCAAGAAGATTTACTGGGTTAGATGCAGTAAAAATTTAGATACACCGGCGGTGTATCTAGCTTCATAGGCGGGCTACTCCGCTGATGTGCAGACATTGCTCCTAGGCCCAAAACTATTTACTGGGTTAGATGCAGTAAAAATTTAGATACACAGGAGGTGTAGCTAGCTTCACAGGTGAGCTACTCCACTGACGTGCAGACACTGCTATTAAGCCCAAAATGATTTGCTGGGTTAGATGCAGTAAAAATTTAGATACACAGGCGGTGTAGCTAGCTTCACAGGCGGGCTCCTCAGATGACTACCAGACAATGCTACTAGCCCAAAAGGTTTGGCTGAGCTAGATTACACCAAATGCTGTGACAAACACTTGCACAGCACTGGCACAGACCTGCCTGGCAAAAAGTGCTATGAACTGCTGTAACCTACCCTGAAAAGTGCTGATATTACAACTAGTCCCGACTCCCGACTGCCCAAACCTATCTCTCAGAAAAATTGCACACAAAAAAAAAGACTCTTTGACTGTATAGCGCCCACAGTAGCAGCGGTGCCGTCTAACACTAAGCTGCAGCAGTGAGGAAATGGTGGCAACGGGGAAAATGGCTGGTTCTTATAGGGCAATGACATGTGAAATACACAGCCAATGACACATGCCCTTGCTTGTGTGCATCACATTGCTGTGTGTGTGTGCACTGCTGATAGGCTGAGAGACTGCACCGCCCCACTGTAAATGCAGGAAAGAAAAAAAAATGTAGATCGGCATTATTTCAGCACAGATCTATCCCTCGCCCCCCGTCAACTATATACTGAAACAGTCTATTAACAATAATAAACAGTTTTAATGTGCAAATCAAGTTAGGCTTTTGGTGAACGAATTTTAAGCAAATTGTTCGAGTTCGAGGAACGACTCGAACACCACCCAAAACAGCTCGAATTTGAAATTGGCGAACAGTTCCAGTCGAACACCGCTCATCTCTCGTCACAAATAAATCCCCTATAAACTTTATTTTCCCCTTTAATTTACTTTCATTGGACACCCAGGGCCATGGACCAGGTCACTGCTGCCATGACCAACATCTTAAGAACCATCAGACCCAGCCCGAGTACCCCACGGCCATGGCGGGTGCTCCATTTGCAATGTTTCCTATATGAGTTTATGTCACGTGTAATATCCCTTTTATTCTGTACTGTCTTAACCTGTATTGTATGAAGGGAGCTGGACTTGCAGACTCAAGGGAGCAGGAAGCAAGTGTGCCCGTGGCAGGATGTGCTCGCCTGACTGGACCCCTGAAGGGAACAGAGAGTGCTGCCTCGGATCTATGGGCAGTGAGGTGGGCACAGGACTGTGCAGTGCCATGCTAAGGACTATCAGCACTCGGAAGTTGGACTGGGAACTGTCACTGTGGACTGTTGCTATTGCTGCTGCCACTGATATGGAAGTGAAGAGTAATGGGAAAGAGCAAGACGTTCTACCATATTTACTGCAACTACATTTTCTAAATTTTTCTACCTCTTTTATTCTAAAAATAAATAGTTTCCCTGTTGGATTATAACTGTTTTCCTGGATCCTGATTGCCTGGACTGCAGTGACTGTGGAGAAGAGGTAACTCGCCTGGGGCTGCGTCTGTCCTGTCTGTGTTTAATGTGCAAGGTGCCGGGGTGCTCATTGACTGTCACCTAGTGAACTTGCCCATGACTACCACCCCGTGCCACCTTGTTACAAATACACGCCCTGAAATGACATCTCATTTGCTACAATCATGTCAGCGATGGAACAACTTTGATGCTCCATATGGATTTGTGAAAATGTGGCAAATTTCTCTAGTTTCCCATTCTTGTAATATTTAGCCTATTACCTATGTATTGATCAGGTAGACAACTTTCTTACATAATATTTGTTTTAGTTCCTAACAATAAGCGAAAAAGGTTCATATTTTATGGCAGCATCAGTGTTCTTGAAAACTGTGAAAAATGGATGCAGAGAGTCTGTAGAAAAATTAAATGATCCGAACATATGAGATAAAAATAATTACTATTATTATTACTGCTATTATTATTTGTGTTGTTATTATTATTATTATTTTGGAGACAGTAATACCACTTTAAGTATGTGAAAAATACACATAATCAATTTCCATCTGAATGGATATATTTAAATATATTGAAGCCACTATTCAGTATTTTTTTCAGAATCCAGTGAAATAAAATGAAGACAAAGCAGAACACTTTTAGGATACAATTTATTGTTATTTTTTTTCATAATAGATAGCCCAATCTGTCTATTATCCCTGTAGTTTGCTACGGAGGATTACATCTGTCCTGCAGACAAATAGATTACAACTTTCACAAAATTGTTGCCACGCCAGCCAGTGTAGTTTGTATAGCCTACAAATATAAAGCCCAGACATACAAACATATAATCTATTCCGCTATACATTTGGAAGATGTCTTGTTGACCTCACACCGGCCACTTTATGAAAAGGTTAATCCAGACTCCCCTGTCGTCTTCAAGTAATAACTACTTGGTGCATCTGAACCTCAATTTCTCAGTAATGTCGTGCTATCACAGACAGTCTGTCATTCTTTACTGATGGATTGCCTTTAGATTGACAGCAGGTGGAGTAATGGATTTACATGGACATTTATACACATAAAACTGTATATATTGAATGTTGTTAAATTTAAAAGGGTTTTTGCAGACAAAGGAAATTAATAAAATAGCTTTAAATAGTTATTTAATTAATGTGGCTATAGTAACTGTTTCACGTCCCAGCATCATTTGCTTCCAGCCTCTTGCTTGACACTCAACATTGTATCCTGTGTGTTAGCACATGAGAGGAATAGAGTGTGAACTGGACCAGTTTACTGTCAATTTCAATAGCTAAGCCAGCCCCCTTCTCTATTACAGCCGACGAATAGTAGTCTGTTATGATCCGGTGACCTTGGAGCAGCATGAAAACTTTCACTGGAGTAGGTGGTAACTATACTGACCGCAAATCCTGATCTTAACACCGCAACTAGAAGTAGCCGTGGGGTGTAACTAACAAGCCCTAGACACCTCGTCACAGCCGGAGGACTAAATACCCACTAAAGATGGAAATAGGAATACTACCTTGCCTCAGAGTAGAACCCCAAAGGATAGGCAGCCCCCCACAAATATTGGCTGTGAGTAGGAGAGGAAAGACACACACAGTCAGAAAACAGGATTTAGCACAAGAGGCCACTCTAGGTAAATAGAAAAGGATAGGAAAGAGTTCTGTGCGGTCAGTATTAAAACCCTTCCAAAAATATCCACAGCAGATTATACAACAAATTCCTCCATCTAACTAAAGACGTGGAACGTATATCTGCAACTCCAGAGACTACTAAACTCAGAGCAGGAATACAATAAAAAAACAAGCACACAGCTTGTGTGCCATAGAAAAAGAAACAGACACTTATCTTTGCTGAATTGGCAGCTAAGCAGGAGAAGTCAGACACAGATCCAACACTTCCCAAGAAACATTGACAACTGGCAAGGACTAATGAGTCCTGCAAACCTAAGTACCCCAGTCAGAACTGCAATCAGCAGATACACCTGTCCAGGACTGCAGCCCAGAGACAACTGCATTACCACCTACAACCACCGGACGGAGCCCAAAAGCAGAATTCACAACAATAGTCCAAGCAACCAATATAGATGAAAACACAACTAGAAAAGAGGGCAAAACCTAATGTAGTAGTTCATTTATATACTTGGTGAGTATATATTGGGAGATAGCAAATGACTTTGACAAATTTCCTCCCAAAATCTGAATACTGTAAAGCCTTTCATTGTCCAGAAATTATGTGCATAATACATCAAGGTCTCATAGGACTGTGCTGAATATGATTTAATCAATTTATGCAAACACAGCCTTATTAATGTCCAAAGGACATGAATTTATCTGACTAGGGGAAAACAGATGGACCATGGTGGTAGCCAACCGCCTGTAAAAAATACACTGCAGTAACAAACTTTTTAGGCTACCTAAAGAAAACCTATCATATCATTTTACCCTAATAAACTGTCCACCGTGCCATAAAAGTCATCTAATGTGAACCTCCAATGTGTCTACAAAGCTAAACGCCCAAGTATATAAGTAAAAAAATACTTTTGGTTACATTTTATGTAAATTCCTGGTTTTCAATCAAAAGCCAGGAAGCAAACTTTCTCTGACACACACGACTTGGTTTCAGAATTTTTCTTCAGTAGCAAAATTAAAACATAGGGGTGTTAAACTGTCCTCTTTGCTTGCATTGGTGAAGAACACAAAAATTTTCATTAAAGTGCCGTACTGAAATATATCACATGTCAAGCAATTTACGTTCTGACTGACTACTCAGGTCCTGCACCTCCTTATCATTTGCATTTTTGTATTATTATTCACAGACTAAAGGTACCGTCACACTCAGCGATGCTTGTTGTGAATTCTGCTCTTGGGTTTCCTCCAGTGATTGTAGGTGGGAATGCAGTTGTCTCTGAGTCACAGTCCTGGCCAGGTGTATCTGCTGATTGCTGTTCTGACTGGGATATTTAAGTGTGCAGGATTCTTTAGCCCTTGCCAGTTGTCAATGTTTCTTCTGAAGTGTTGGATCACTTTCTGGCTTCTAATGCTCAGCTGTCAATTCAGCAAAGATAAGTGTCTGGTTTTTGTTTCTGTGGCACACATGCAGTGTGCTTATATTCTGTGCTATTCATTTGTTTTTCTCCTGTCCAGCTTAGACTGTGTCAATGTTTTCTCGGTCTTGTTGGATTCTCTGGAGATGCAGATATACGCTCCACATCTTTAGTTAGATGGTGGAGTTTTTGTATTTTCTGCTGTGGATATTTTTGGAAGGATTTTTTAATACTGACCGCTTAGTATCCTGTCCTATCCTTTCCTATTTAGCTAGTGTGTGCCTCATTTGCTAAATCCTGTTTTCTGCCTATGTGTGTCTTTTCCTCTACTACTCACAGTCAAAATTTGTGGGGGGCTGCTTATCCTTTGGGGTTCTGCTCTGAGGCAAGGTAGAAATTCCTATTTCCATCTGTAGGGGTATTTAGTCCTCCGGCTGTGTCGAGGTGTTTAGGTTTTGTTAGGCACACCCCACGGCTATTTCTAGTGGCTGTGATAAGATCAGGGTTTGCGGTCAGTATAGTTACCACCTACTCCAGTGAAAGTTTTCATGCTGCTCCAAGGTCACCTGATCATAACAGTACAACTGGACAATAATGAGTTAAATGCATCTCAGAAGAAGGGAAGAAAGGTCTTGAGCCATTTTTTTTCTTCAGTCTACTTTGTCTTCTCCTCCCTCTTTATCTCTGGGTGGCTGAAGAGCCTTGTGCTAGCATGAATGTTCAGGAATTAGCTTCTCGTGTAGACCAGCTTACTGCTCGGGTACAGGGTATTTCTGATTATATTGTTCAGATTCCTGTTTTAGAACCGAAGATTCCTACTCCTGATTTGTTTTTTGGTGACAGGTCCAAATTTTTGAGTTTTAAAAACAACTGTAAACTGTTTTTTGCTTTGAGACCTCGATCCTCCGGTGATTCCATTCAGCAAGTAAAAATTGTAATTTCCCTGCTGCGTGGTGACCCACAGGATTGGGCATTTTCCCTGGAATCTGGGAATCCGGCTTTGCTTGATGTAGACTCGTTTTTTCAGGCATTGGGATTGTTATATGATGAACCTATTTCTGTGGATCAAGCTGAAAAGACCTTGTTGGCCCTGTCTCAAGGTCAAGAGGCGGCAGAATTATATTGTCAGAAATTCAGAAAATGGTCGGTGTTGACTAAATGGAATAATGATGCTTTGGCGGCAATTTTCAGAAAGGGTCTTTCTGAATCCGTTAAAGATGTTATTGTGGGGTTTCCCACGCCTTCTGGTCTGAGTGATTCTATGTCTCTGGCCATTCAGATTGACCGGCGCTTGCGGGAGCGCAGAACTGTGCGCTCTGTGGCGTTATCCTCAGAGCAAATTCCTGAGCCAATGAAGTGTGATAGGATTCTATCTAGAATGGAACGACAAGGTTTCAGACGTCAGAATAGGTTGTGTTATTATTGTGGTGACGCTTCTCATGTAATTTCTGTCTGTCCTAAGCGGACAAAGAGGATCGCCAGTTCAATTACCATCAGTACTGTACAACCTAAATTTTTATTATCTGTGTCCTTGATCTGCTCATTGTCATCATTTTCTGTCATGGCGTTTGTGGATTCAGGCGCCGCCTTGAACTTATGGACTTCGAGTTTGCCAAGCATTGTGGTTTTCAATTGCAGCCTTTGCAGAACCCTATTCCTTTAAGGGGCATTGATGCTACACCCTTGGCTTAAAATAAACCCCAGTTTTGGACACAGGTTACCATGCGCATGGCGCCAGTCCATCAGGAAGATTGTCGATTTCTGGTGTTGCATAATTTGCATGATGCTATCATGCTGGGTTTTCCGTGGTTGCAGGTACATAATCCTGTGTTGGATTGGAAGTCCATGACTGTGACTAGTTGGGGTTGTCAGGGGATTCATAATGATGTTTCTTTGATGTCAATCTCATCTTCTTCCTCTTCTGAAATTCCAGAGTTTTTGTCTGATTTTCAGGATGTATTCGATGAGCCCAAGTCCAGTTTCCTTCCACCGCACAGAGACTGCGATTGTGCTATTGACTTGATTCCAGGCTGTAAGTTTCCTAAGGGTTGACATTTCAACCTGTCTGTGCCTGAACATACCGCCATGCGGAGCTATATTAAGGAGTCTTTGGAAAAAGGGCATATTCAGCCATCTTCTTCACCGTTGGGAGCGGGGTTCTTTTTTGTTGCTAAAAAAGATGGTTCCTTGAGACCCTGTATTGATTATCGCCTCTTGAATGAGATCATGGTCAAGTTTCAATACCCTTTACCTTTGCTTTCCGATTTGTTTGCTAGGATTAAGGGAGCTAGTTGGTTTACGAAGATTGACCTTCGGGGGGCATATAATCTTGTTCGTATTAAGCAGGGTGATGAATGGAAAACTGCGTTTAACACGCCTGAAGGCCATTTTGAATACCTTGTGATCCCATTCGGACTCTCTAATGCTCCATCTGTTTTTCAGTCCTTCATGCATGATATCTTCCGGACTTATCTTGATAAATTCTTGATTATATATTTGGACGATATTTTGATTTTTTCAGCTGATTGGGAGTCTCATGTGGAACAGGTCAGGATGGTTTTTCAGATCCTTCGTGACAATGCTTTGTTTGTGAAAGGGTCTAAGTGTCTCTTTGGGGTGCAGAAGGTTTCTTTTTTGGGCTTTATTTTTTCTCCCTCGTCTATAGAGATGGATCCGGTTAAGGTTCAGGCCATTCATGATTGGATTCAGCCCACATCCGTGAAGAGCCTTCAGAAATTTTTGGGTTTTGCAAATTTTTATCGCCGTTTCATTGCTAATTTTTCCAGTGTGGTTAAACCCTTGACCGATTTGACGAAGAAAGGCGCTGATGTGGCGAATTGGTCCTCTGCGGCTGTCTCTGCCTTTCAGGAGCTTAAACGTCGATTTACTTCTGCTCCGGTGTTGCGCCAACCGGATGTTTCTCTTCCATTTCAGGTTGAGGTTGACGCTTCTGAGATTGGGGCAGGGGCCGTTTTGTCTCAGAGGGATCCTGTTGGTTCCTTGATGAAACCGTGTGCCTTCTTTTCCCATAAGTTTTTGCCTGCTGAACGCAATTATGATGTCGGCAATCGGGAGTTGTTGGCTATGAAGTGCGCGTTTGAGGAGTGGCGACATTGGCTTGAGGGAGCTAAGCACTGTATTGTGGTCTTGACCGATCATAAGAATCTTATTTACCTCGAGTCTGCCAAACGGCTGAATCCTAGACAGGCTCGATGGCCCTTGTTTTTTTCCTGTTTTGATTTCGTGGTCTCGTACCTTCCGGGTTCTAAAAATTTTAAGGCTGATGCACTCTCTAGGAGTTTTTTGCCTGATTCTCCTGAGGTCTTAGAACCGGTCGGTATTCTGAAAGAAGGGGTGGTCCTTTCTGCCATTTCCCCTGATTTACGATGGGTTCTTCAGGAATTTCAGGCTGACAAACCTGACAGCTGTCCTGTGGGGAAACTGTTTGTTCCTGACAGATGGACTAGTAGAGTGATTTCTGAGGTTCACTGTTCCGTGTTGGCTGGTCATCCTGGCATTTTTGGTACCAGAGACTTGGTTGGTAGGTCCTTTTGGTGGCCTTCTTTGTCGCGTGATGTGCTTTTTTTGTGCAGTCCTGTGGGACTTGTGCGCAGGCCAAGCCTTGTTGTTCCCGTGCTAGTGGGTTGCTTTTGCCATTGCCAGTCCCTGAGAGGCACTGGACGCATATTTCGATGGATTTTATTTCTGATATTCCGGTCTCCCAGAAAATGTCTCTTATCTGGGTTGTTTGTGACCGGTTCTCTAAGATGGTTTATTTGGTGCCTTTGCCTAAATTGCCTTCCTCTTCTGATTTGGTTCCGTTGTTTTTTCAGCATGTCGTTCGTTTGCATGGGATTCCGGAGAATATTGTGTCCGACAGCGGTTCCCAGTTTGTTTCTAGGTTTTGGCGGGCCTTTTGTGCTAGGCTGGGCATTGATTTGTCTTTTTCTTCTGCATTTCATCCTCAGACAAATGGCCAGACCGAGCGAACTAATCAGATTTTGGAAACTTATTTGAGATGCTTTGTGTCTGCTGATCAGGATGATTGGGTGGCCTTCTTGCCATTGGCCGAGTTTGCCCTTAATAATCGGGCTAGTTCGGCTACTTTGGTTTCGCCTTTCTTTTGTAATTTTGGTTTTCATCCTCGTTTTTGTTCTGGGCAGGTTGAGCCTTCTGACTGTCCTGGTGTGGATTCTGTGGTTGACAGGTTGCAGCATATTTGGGCTCATGTGGTGGACAATTTGGTGTTGTCTCAGGAGGAGGCTCAACGTTTTGCTAACCGTAGTCGGTGTGTTGGTTCCCGGCTTCGGGTTGGGGATCTGGTCTGGTTGTCTTCCCGTCATGTTCCTATGAAGGTTTCTTCCCCTAAGTTTAAGCCTCGGTTTATTGGTCCTTATAAGATTTCTGAGATTATTAATCCAGTGTCTTTTCGTTTGGCGCTTCCGACCTCTTTTGCTATCCATAATGTCTTCCATAGATCTTTATTGCGGAAATATGTGGTGCCCGTTGTTCCCTCTGTTGATCCTCCGGCCCCTGTGTTGGTTGATGGTGAGTTGGAGTATGTGGTTGAGAAGATTTTGGATTCTCGTTTTTCGAGGCGGAGGCTTCAGTACCTTGTCAAATGGAAGGGTTATGGACAGGAGGATAATTCTTGGGTTTTTGCCTCTGATGTCCATGCTGCTGATTTGGTCCGTGCCTTTCATCTGGCTCATCCCCATCGTCGTGGAGGCCCTGGTGAGGGTTCGGTGACCCCTCCTCAAGGGGGGGTACTGTTGGGAATTCTGCTCTTGGGTTCCCTCCAGTGGTTGTAGGTGGGAATGCAGTTGTCTCTGAGTCACAGTCCTGGCCAGGTGTGTCTGCTGATTGCTGTTCTGACTGGGATATTTAAGTGTTCAGGATTCATTAGCCCTTGCCAGTTGTCAATGTTTCTTCTGAAGTGATGGATCACTTTCTGGCTTCTCCTGCTCAGCTGTCAATTCAGCAAAGATAAGTGTCTGGTTTTTGTTTCTGTGGCACACATGCAGTGTGCTTATATTCTGTGCTATTCATTTGTTTTTCTCTTGTCCAGCTTAGACTGTGTCAGTGTTTTCTCGGTCTTGTTGGATTCTCTGGAGATGCAGATATACGCTCCACATCTTTAGTTAGATGGTGGAGTTTTTGTATTTTCTGCTGTGGATATTTTTGGAAGGATTTTTTAATACTGACCGCTTAGTATCCTGTCCTATCCTTTCCTATTTAGCTAGTGTGTGCCTCATTTGCTAAATCCTGTTTTCTGCCTACGTGTGTCTTTTCCTCTACTACTCACAGTCAATATTTGTGGTGGGCTGCCTATCCTTTGGGGTTCTGCTCTGAGGCAAGGTAGAAATTCCTATTTCCATCTGTAGGGGTATTTAGTCCTCCGGCTGTGTCGAGGTGTCTAGGTTTTGTTAGGCACACCCCACGGCTACTTCTAGTTGCGGTGATAAGATCAGGGTTTGTGGTCAGTATAGTTACCACCTACTCCAGTGAAAGTTTTCATGCTACTCCAAGGTCACCTGATCATAACAGACGCTGCAGCGATATAGACAACGAGCCGATCTCTGCAGCGTCGCTGTTTAGGTCGCTGTAGAGACGTCAAACACAGCAGCTCCAGAACGATGCAGGAGCGATCCTGTGACGTAACGGCAACTCACTTATCGTTGTAGCTGGTTGTTAGCTCCATGTAAAACAGCCGGAGTGTATCGATCCGACACACATCTAGGGGCCCTATGCTCGTTGTTGGCATTGTTGCTTTTGCTGTCAAACATGACTATACACGCCGACCTGACGATCAAATAAAGTTCTGGACTTCTAGCTCCGACCAACGATATCACAGCGGGATCCAGATCGCTGCTGTGTGTCAAACACAGCGAGATCGCTATCCAGGACGCTGCAACGTCACGGATCATTGTCATTCTCGTTGTAAAGTTGCTGAGTATGATGGTACCTTAAGACTACCATCTTTTAGAGTTTGTGATAGTCTCCCCTCATGGACTGCACTAAACCTTGTGATATGATAGCTGCCAAATATTATGGGAAGCCCATGCTGCTGTGCCTGATGTTTTGAGTGTCATAGCTGATTATTCTTCAGCAGAGTAAAATGGTGCAGGGCATTTTGTTTTGGGATCCCAAAAATGTACCAAAAACAAGGTTACTGATTAGGACTTGGCCATAAGTTCCAACAGCCTTATTTCAACTACATGCATTTGAATCTTTTGTATTTAGTTACTTGGTCAATATGTAGTCTACTGTGGGTGTTTTCCTAAAGGTAAACCAGAGGTCGATTGTGTTGAGTTCACAAGGTGTCGGCCAATTTGGGATAAGCCTTGATTTTGCATTTATAATAGTATGATGATTTTTACAATAGTGTATTTTTATAAAATGAAGAGCTCACACTCCAGAGCGCATTTAAAGATATACAGAGGCTGGCTTAAAATAATTTTAGAAAGTTGTGATGAGCACTTGAATGGTTTGTTGATTGGAAATAAATGTAATTTTCTATCTTTGATAAATCACCAAACACTGAGCAGCTGCTGATAATTTGGTGTGAGTAATTGTAGAGCCAATAAGTTGAAGGACTACTTATTAAAAGAAGCTGCTTTTCTATCTGCTTGCAAGTCCAATTTAGTAATGTACTCTCCATGTGGTCTGATCGTCTGATGCTGGGTAAATTATGCACCTGATTTAAAAACACTCCATCCATAAGAGCTTCTATTTTGCTCATCCATAAATTTTTTTGACTTTCTTCATTACTAGCTACTTGCAGCAGCTTATAGCACAATATGTATCAAATTAGCCATGGAGAACATCTTAGGCAGGCACCCTGCTGACTTCAAACATGCACTTAATGTGTAATGCAATTTCAGGCGGATGTTGAACATCCTCCATCTGAAGGGTTACTCTGATGATTTTAAGGGAATACCCCCGTGCAGTAGTTTTCTCACTGACATACCATTTTAGCCTATAATTTATCTCACAAGTGAATTCATTGCGGTGTTTGAGAATCTAGATGCCCTTCTAAATGCATTTTATTATTTAGAGAGATTGATTTAGATGCTTTTATCTAAACCTTCAAACTCAAGGGGCATCCCTTCCTTCTAGAGCAGAAACAATCCTTTAACATAGGGCTTAGTGCCATGTGGGCACTAGACTTCTCTACAGTTGTTGACTAAATGTTTTTTTTTTCTTCACTGAAATTACAGGATCACAGAAAAAGTACAAATATAGAATTCTAAATCCTGTTCACATACAATAAGATTTTCTTATTATTGCCTTAACCTTTGCATTTCCCCTTGAAAGTTAAGAGTGCTTCAATAAAACCACTGTGTAAAGTAACTGAATAAATAAATAATTATGAAAGTAGACTTCAAATTGTATTTCTGAGAATCTAACATACAAAACATGATATACTATTTAACAACATATAAAAAGATGTTACAGATTGCAGTATGTACAACAGGCATATTCTAATAAGGCTGTTAAAGGGAACCTGTCACCTGAATTTGGCGGGACTAGTTTTGGTTCATATGGGTGGAGTTTTCGGGTGTTCGATTCACCCTTTCCTTTCCCGCTGGCTGCATGCTGGCTGCAATATTGGATTGAAGTTCATTCTCTGTCCTCTGTAGTACACGCCTGCGCAATGCAATCTTGCCTTGCGCAATCTTGCCTTGCCCAGGCGTGTACTACGGAGGACAGAGAATGAACTTCAATCCAATATGGCGACCAGCATGCAGCCAGCGGGTAAGGAAAGGGTGAATCAAACACCTGAAAACTCCGCCCATTTGACCCAAAACCAGTCACGCCAAATTCAGGTGACAGGTTCCCTTTAATAGGCTATAGGAGCTTACACCCTAATCAATGGTGGGCCTAGCAGGAACACATACCCCAAAATAAAACTGTATGAAAAAAAGAAAAGTGTCACTCATTGTGGCTGTACAATCAATTTTATTTGAGGCAAAATAATTTTTATTGCATCATGGGATGTAGTGGGCAGCACAGAAAATGACAGCTGTTTCTCTTGAACATACTTTAGGTTGGGTCTGAACCAAACAAGGTTGATGGTGCAAACATAGCGAGATCTGCTCCTCTTTTTTTACATAATGCATTGGCATACTATAATAAAAGAAGCAGATGCTTAATTTTACAATACAAGTCATGTTATGCATGTGATACCACAGTTCTGTGCTGGGGATCACTATTACGAATTGTGATCTAAAGGCTTATTGGCTTGAAATTAGTTTTTTGCCAGTTTAGGCTGACAACATTATCATGGATAAAAGAGTAAAGTAAGAAATAGAGACTTGCTTGAGCCAAGTAACATAGGCAGTAGAAATCAGACAATTGGAAACCTTTTCTCTGGTGTTTGAGCAAGATTTAGAGATTTTTTCTCTAATCACAATATTTTCATGAGATCTAGAAAAGTAAAGCAATGTCTGGATGTCTGGTTCTCAACGTGACCCTTGGTGGAGGAGTTGAATTTAATTTAGAGGTAAAGTACATCTAATCAGTAAGATTAAGCATGGGCAACACCAATCTAGTTAGCACTGAACTGGATTATTGAGATGCTAGTCACTTCTTACAGCAAAGCAGTGAGTCAGGATAGTCAAGAAGTCCAAGGTCAGGAGCCAGGAGGGTATGTGATAAACAGAAGGAAGAGACAAAAGCAGAGTCAGGTAATGTTCCAAGGTTAGAATACCAGGAGGATAGCAGAAGGGGTTAAACGGACTGATGGACAGAACAAGGTCCAAGGTCAGGCAACAAAAGATCTATAAACAGAACACATGGCACAGAGAGATAAACCAAACAGTAGCTGAATGTGCGTCTGGCAGAGGTCTGGGAGAAACAGCTCAGTTAGCCTGGGAATCACCTGGGATAATAAACACCTGGAGACAGCCAGCGCCTTCCAGTCTCAGATTGGACGGCTGACCTGTCAATCAACACACTGACAGCTCATTCAGTCAGAAGAGAAACCAATTGTATGTACAATCAAATTACGTCTTGCACTAATTGACAAAAAAAATCCTCCCAAAAATTTGTGCAACAAAGGACAATATTCTTATAAAAATTAAATATTTTATTGAGAAAATAATAAAAAATATTTTTAAAATAATTAACAGCTGATAATAGAAGCACGTATAATCACGTAAGATACAGGTATAAGAAAAACCCAACAATTAGTAATATAATGTATTATGCTAGGTAATGCAGAAAAGTAGTAAATATAAATATATATGTATGTGTAAAAACGTGAAAAAAACCTCCCTAAAAAAGTTTATACACTATAGTGCATGATATTGTGACCAATATTAAATAAATTCTGTGCAACAGTGCAAAAATTGTGCAACAAATATGTTATTGCCACAATTCCACAAAATGTAAACCAAAACACAAAAGTGCAATAGTGCTAGAAATGACTTACATAATAAGTGTATCCCAATTGGAGTCACTTATATCAGGCACCACTAAGAGCCTAAAAAAGTGCCGTAGTGCTAAAATAATGAATATGCATACACCTAGCAAGAAAATATTATCAAAAATATGCAGGGCTCACACCTAATGTGCTTCCTGATCCCTACACACGTTTCGGCGTTAGCCTTCTTCCGGGGGGGTGGGTGGGTGTACGCTTTTGCACAGGATTTATTTAATATTGGTCATAATATCATGCATTATAGTGTATAAACTTTTTTTAGGGAGTTTTTTTTCACGTTTTTACACATACATATATATTTATATTTACTACTTTTCTGCATTACCTAGCATAATACATTATATTACTAATTGTTGGGTTTTTCTTATACCTGTATCTTACTTGATTATACGTGCTTCTATTATCAGCTGTTAATTATTTTAAATATATTTTTTATTATTTTCTCAAAAAAATATTACATTTTTATAAGAATATTGTCTTTTGTTGCACAAATTTTTGGGAGGACACTGACAGCTCAGCACGCCCCTGCACCAGAGAGCTGTCAATAACTGTATCCCAGAAACACTGAGGAGTGGAACTGTGACAATTATGATTTTGTTTCTCACAGGATAGTGTACCAAAATCCTTCTCCAGACTATGTAAGAACTACTTGATACATAAGAAGAGTAACAGAATGCAACATCAGATGATGTGGCCTTCATAGTCGCCAAGCCAATTATAAATGACCACTACAATCCACAAAATGAAGTCTTATACAGATTAATTGGTATAAATTGTATTTGAGAGTGAATAAATGAATGCAGCGAACAATGCTGGAAAAGTATTCATGAATATAGAACAAAATGAAGCATAGTGGCGAAACACATGTCGATGAGAAGGGTTCTCCATTTTGGTGCCAGCCTTGGTATTTTCATACATTTAAGCATTTAGCACTTTTGTTTCATAGTTTTATCTGCTTTTCCTGACATACTGCTTAATTTTACATTGAGCTGAAACCAATGCATATTATTGAGGTCCTATACGCCCCCTGACGAAGCTGCAGGTGAAACGTGAGTAGGGACCATTGGATCAGGGCACACACACCTTCCCCTCTTGGACACATCACTTGATGTAGGTGCCTCCTGCCTCCATAGACAGTGATAGGTCCTCTATGGACTCTCTTGGCACAAAGCCTTCAGACTAAGGGATTTACAATACTGTTATTCTATATTTATATCCATTCTATCACTATGTATTACCTTATACATGAATGTGTACTGAACCAATGTTTGGGCCTACTCTGTTTTTTTTTCATGTTGTATATTTTTTTATTTTTTTTACTAATAAAGATTAGTGATGAGCGAGTGTACTCGTTGCTCGGGTTTTCCCTAGCACGCTCGGGTGACTTCCGAGTATTTATGACTGCTCGGAGATTTTGTTTTCATCGCGGCAGCTGAATGATTTACAGCTAATAGCCAGGCTGAGTACATGTGGGGGTTGCCTGATTGCTAGGGAATCCCCAGATGTAATCAAGCAGGCTAGTAGCTGTCAATCATTCAGCTTCCGTGAGGAAAACTAAATCTCCGAGCAGTCATAAATACTCGGAGGTCACCCGAGCAATGAGTACACTCGCTCATCACTAATAAAGATGTTAATCTTACCTACTGGCAATCTTACCTAATCTGACCTACTGGCAGTTTGTTTCTTGTGTTGGTTATATATTATTGAGGTCCAAGGTCATTTATACTGTTTTTCAAAGTTGCATGTTGTGCATACTGGCACTGGTGCATGTTGATCATTTTTACTTATATATACACCTTGGTATCATACTATACTGTAGTATTTTACAATAATACCATGACATGATTCCCTGCACAGTACAGCATCTCTTCCACATCTTGACTCATGTCAAGCGATATCAGATATAACATATAGATATACAGTACAGACCTAAAGTTTGGACACACCTCATTTAAAGATTTTTCTGTATTTTCATGACTATGAAAATTGTACATTCACACTGAAGGCATCAAAACTATGAATTAACACATGTGGAATTATATACTTAACAAAAAAGTGGGAAATAACTGAAAATATGTCTTATATTCTAGGTTCTTCAAAGTAGCCACCTTTCGCTTTGATGACTGCTTTGCACACTCTTGGCATTCTCTTGATGAGCTTCAAGAGATAGTCACCGGGAATGGTCTTCCAACAATCTTGAAGGAGTTCCCAGAGATGCTTAGCACTTGTTGGCCCTTTGGCCTTCACACTGCAGTCCAGCTCACTCCAAACCATCTCAATTGGGTTCAGGTCTGGTGACTGTGGGGGCCAGGTCATCTGCTGTAGCACCCCATCACTCTCCTTCTTGGTCAAATAGCCCTTACACAGCCTGGAGGTGTGTTTGGGGTCATTGTCCTGTTGAAAAATAAATGATGATCCAACTAAACGCAAACCGGATGGAATAGCATATCACTGCAAGATGCTGTGGTAGTCATGCTGGTTCAGTATGCCTTCAATTTTGAAAAATCTCCAACAGTGTCACCAGCAAAGCACCCCCACACCATCACACCTCCTCATCCATGCTTCACGGTGGGAACCAGGCAAGTAGAGTCCATCCGCTCACCTTTTCTGCGTCGCACAAAGACACAATGGTTGGAACCAAAGATCTCAAATTTGGACTCATCAGACCAAAGCACAGATTTCCACTGGTCTAATGTCCATTCCTTGTGTTCTTTAGCCCAAACAAGTCTCTTCTGCGTGTTGCCTGTCCTTAGCAGTGGCTTCCTAGCAGCTATTTTACCATGAAGGCCTGCTGCATAAAGTCTCCTCTTAACAGTTGTTGTAGAGATGTGTCTGCTGCTTGAACTCTGTGTGGCATTGACCTGGTCTCTAATCTGAGCTGCTGTTAACCTGCGATTTCTGAGGCTGGTGACTCGGATAAACTTATCCTCAGAAGCAGAGGTGACTCTTGGTCTTCCTTTCCTGGGGCGGTAACACTTATTTGTTAAGTATATAATTCCACATGTGTTAATTCATAGTTTTGATACCTTCAGTGTGAATGTACAATTTTCATGAAAATACAGAAAAATCTTTAAATGAGGTGTGTCCAAACTTTTGGTCTGTACTGAATATACAGCTGTTACCATATTGCAAGTTCCTCTTTCCACAGCTTGTCACCAAATGTGTATATGTCTCCTACCCCCTTGTCCTGATATTGTATTTTCCATCAATAAAATTGTTACTTTTTGATATCACTCTGGACCATTTACTGTTGTTTTTTATCCCTGTGCATTGAGCTGAAATGGTTGTATTTGCCAGCATTATGGATCTTGACTATTTACTAATAGATCCCTCCACTTTTTCTTTTATGAAGACTCATTTTAAATATTTGATGTATGAGTTTTATGTCTACTTAATATTATTAATAAATATATTTATATTTTATAATATGATATGGTCTGTGCAAGTATTTAGAGATAATTTGATCCTTGGTCATTGTTTCGAGTATCTTATAAAGTTGGTAAAGAGAATACTAATGATTTGCACAGCTGTTTTTAAGAAAAAGGGCAGCTGCTTTGCGGAATCTTGGATTTGATAACTTTGATTTGTTTAACATCGATTGAGCACTGCATAATTATGTATTTGCAGAGATATCTTCTGTAAAATTTGTCTGTACAAATGATTTAGGTTATCATAACATATTGCTTTTGGCTTTAATCATGGGTATACATTGTGGATATTATCCTATTCATACCTTCAACAGACAGTTCCTATGACCCTTTATTGGCATAAAATTCAATATAAGGAAAAAAATATGCTCATGCACACTAGTTTGGCATATGCCAAAATGACACCCTTTTGGAATAGAGTCTCGTCAGTGGCACCACATGGATACATATTCCAAAATGCCCTAAACTGTAATGTCATCATCTGCAATAAATAACCCTATATGGGTAAAAAATGGGTGGTGACAGTGTCTCTGTCCAAAGGATTCGAGAGAGAAGCATATTAGTGGTGAGCAAATGTGCTGGGATAAGGTGTTATCCTGGCATGCTTGTGTGCTGAATGTCTTCGGCGTGCTCGAAAAGTATTTTGAGTCCCCGTGGCTGCATGTCTCACAGCTGTTCAACAGCCGCAACACATGCATAGATTGCCTGTTGTTTTAGGCAACCTCTGCATATTTTTACAGCACCCAAATATATCACTCATTCGCTCATCACTAAACCATATACTGTTATAATTTTTTTCTTACAAAAATGTTTCACTTGTATTTGTTAGAAAACAAGTCCAGGTTATCATCTAATCTAAGATACTTTGATGCACAGAGGGATACATCTAAATACCATTTTCAGATGTAAATGCATAACTCCCTGATGGAATGCTTTCTATAGAGTATTAGCATGATGCTAGCCTAGCCTAAATGACTTTGAAAGGATTCATTTAGGCACTTGATATGTTTAACTTTTCATTAATTCTATAATACAACAAACATATTTTGAGAGGAAACAAATAGGTTGAGGGATAAGGTATGACTGGTCGACTTTTCTAAAGAAGAAGAGGTTTGGAGAAGGGAGACATTACACTAAAAAATGATAAAATGGTGGTAGATTATATATTATTGTAACATTTTGCCATAGAATTTTAGTTATTATCAGCAGCCCCCTAAGAGATCCTTTTATTCTGGCCTTTGATTATATTCCTTCTATATGTTTGCTCATCCTTTTCCTTTCTTCAGTTTTTCATCTATGTCTCTGCTCATGTATTTCTCCATGTGTTTTTCTTTCAATGCGGAGGGCAGCCATAGAGGTGCAATAGAAAATTGCCATCTGTGTGTCTCTCTGAATAGTGACTGATCACTCTTTTCAGAAACACCTGCTGACAATCCATGGATAGCTTTATAATCAGCTTGATAAAGCAGTTACTTTCTTGTCTCGCTGCCCAAGATGTGCGCTGGCTGAGGTGCAATGAAATCAAATGAAACAGATCAATCCGCATTTCTAAAATTGTCCTTTTTTTAATGTTCTAGAAAAACATGACCATAACCTTCTATGAAAAGGAAAAACTGTGAGGATGTAGATTTTAGGTGCACGTTAATTATCTCTCTTTATATAAATTACACGGGAAAAAGTCTATGTTGTATTATTTCTATAATTCAAGTTTAACTTTTCTGGTAATGATCAGAGTGTCGGCTTAACAACCGATTGTGATATTCTTCTCAATTGTTAACTAAAAAATCTATTAGTTCAATGACAAGTGGGTTTTACGTGTTCAGTGCGCTTTGCATGGACAATACAAATATTGTGTGTTCCAGTCCTGACCTCTATCACTTATTTACTCCAAAGAGGCTTAATGCTATTCGGCATCTGCCATAAAGAAACCTTCTGCTAGGCGCTTGGACTCTCCCGCTGCACGGGGCAGATCCCAAGCCTTGCCTGCATCTACTCATCCAGCTTTGGCCGCTGTGGATGCTGCTGAGCATAGACGTCGGTCCCAGCATATCTTGCTCAGGCTCTTGCTATTCGTCTGGTTACTGCTGGCTCTTCAGCCAAGCCTATGGTAACTAGCGACGAGCGATCACTCTGGAGACTAAGTCCAGAAATCATGCTCGTGATGTGGCAATGTCTCAATGGTGGTCAGTTGTCAGCAGCTCTGGTGATGTGGCAGCTCCGGATTGGTGCCTGGGAAGGTTCTGTCCAACTGGACTTGAGCTTTACGTATAAAAGGCTCTCAGAAGCGCATGCTGGTGTGCTAGTATCAACCTCTTTCCATGTGTGAATGAGAAATTGCAACAGTGTGGTCTTTGTCAGCATGTGCTCAGGGTCGGTAGTAAGCCATTAGAAAGTCAGCACCTCCGGAGAGGAGTCTGTCTGCATGGATTCAGGGCAGGCATCTAACCATTAGAATTCTGGCACCTACAGACAGGAATTGGTTGAGTGCTGTTGCTGACTGTGCGACCACTGTTTGCTACTTACCCCGTCAGTGGGTTGCGATTCCCTGTGAAGTTAACAGGGATCGTTCATAGCGTCATATCTACTTCATTACTGTGTGCGAGTGACACAGCTCTATTGCAGAGCATCTATTTAGTTACCGTGTGCGAGTGACACAGCTCTATAGCAGAGCACCTTTTCTGTTTCTGTGTGCGAGTGACACAGCATTGTGTGCTCTTCACTGAGTGACTTGTAACTCAGTGTGAGCTAGCAATTGCTCACTGTGTGTTCTGCCATTGTTCGCATTAGCTGCAGTTTTACATCTCTGCATGGTGGACCCCGGGTTGTAATTGCACTTCTTTATAAAATTTATTTAGTGCAATCCGCCATCCCTAACACCTTCCTTCTTCTTCGTAATAAAACTGCTACATTTGTAGGAAATAATGTGACAGCCATTAATGATATAGACAAGTTTCATAGTGTATTACGCAAAAGTGTAATAGTGCAATACAGCAAAATCCAGTATCTCATGGCCGGCATTCACAGGCCGAGCACAGACTGCGATGTCCAGACAGGCCGTGAATCTCCTACCCAAATGCTACATCCTCGGGAGCCAAGAGGTTGTTGAGGCGAGGCAAGGAGACCTGTGTCCAGTCTGGACATCACTGTCATGATCCCAATGGCAGGGGATCACAAAAGGACAAGCACAAAAACAAAACAAGCTCTAGGGTGATGGAACCTGAGCTGACCGCGATCCTGAACCTAAACACACAACTAGCAGTAGCTGGGGAACGTGCCTATGATGATTCCTAGACGTCTCGCGCCAGCCGAAGGATTAACTTCCCCTATTAGAAGAAACACAGACCTCACTTGCCTCCAGAGAAACACCCCACAGAAATAGCAGCCCCCCACATGTAATAACGGTGAAATGAGAGGAAAGCACATACGTAGTTATGAAAATAGAATCAGCAAAAATGAGGCCCGCTAAAGCTAGATAGCAGAGGATACAAAAGTGAACTGCGCGGTCAGCGAAAAACCCTTCAAAAAACCATCCTGAAATTACTTGAACTCATGTGCCAACTCATGGAACATGAGGAGTAATTTCAGCCCACTAGAGCAACCAGCAGCAAGGAATCACATATCTGCAAGCTGGACTAAGACAAAAATTAAGCAAAACGTGGAACAGGAAAATTTAAACTTAGCTTGTCCTGAAGATAACAGACGCAGGGAGCAGAGGTAAAAAGACGCGCTGATTACATTGATAGCCGGCGAGGAAATGACAAAAAAGCCAGGTTAAATAGGAAACTCCCATAACTTGATGGAACAGGTGGACACCAGAGACCGCAGAGAACACAAGTCACCCAGTACCATCAGTAACCACCAGAGGGAGCCCAAAAACAGAACTCACAACAGTACCCCCCCCTTGAGGAGGGGTCACCGAACCCTCACGAGAACCACCAGGGCGACCAGGATGAGCCCTATGAAAAGCACGGACCAAATCGGCAGCATGAACATCAGAGGCAATCACCCAAGAATTATCCTCCTGGCCATAACCCTTCCACTTGACCAAATACTGGAGTTTCCATCTGGAAACACGAGAATCCAAGATCTTCTCCACAACATACTCCAATTCACCCTCCACCAGCACCGGAGCAGGAGGCTCAAGCAAAGGAACAACAGGTACCTCATACTTCCGCAACAACGACAGATGGAACACATTATGAATAGCAAACGATGCTGGGAGATCCAAACGAAACGACACAGGGTTAAGAATTTCCAAGATCCTATAGGGACCGATGAACTGAGGCTTGAACTTAGGAGAAGAGACCTTCATAGGAACAAAACGAGAAGACAACCACACCAAGTCCCCAACAAGAAGTCGAGGACCCACGCGGCGACGGCGATTAGCAAACTGCTGAGCCCTCTCCTGGGACAACTTCAAATTCCACCACATGACTCCAAATCCGATGCAACCTATCCACCACCATGTCCACTCCAGGACAATCAGAAGGCTCCACCTGACCAGAGGAAAAACGAGGATGAAACCCCGAATTACAAAAGAAAGGAGAAACCAAGGTAGCAGAACTAGCCCGATTATTAAGGGCAAACTCGGCAAGCGGCAAAAAGGAAACCCAGTCATCTTGATCAGCAGAAACAAAACACCTTAAATAAGTTTCTAAAGTCTGATTAGTTCGTTCCGTCTGGCCATTCGTCTGGGGATGGAATGCAGACGAAAAGGACAAATCAATGCCCATCTTAGCACAGAACGTCCGCCAAAATCTAGACACAAACTGGGATCCCCTGTCAGAAACGATGTTCTCCGGAATGCCATGCAAACGGACCACGTTTTGAAAAAACAGAGGGACCAACTCAGAGGAGAAAGGTAACTTAGGCAAGGGTACCAGATGAACCATCTTAGAAAAGCGGTCACACACAACCCATATGACGGACATTTTTTGAGAGACAGGGAGATCCGAAATAAAGTCCATGGAAATGTGCGTCCAAGGCCTCTTTGGGATAGGCAAAGGTGACAACAATCCACTGGCCCGAGAACACCAAGCCTTAGCCCGAGCGCAAACTCCACAAGACTGCACGAAAGAACGCACATCCCTCGACAAGGAAGGCCACCAAAAAGACCTGGCCACCAATTCTCTAGTACCAAATATTCCAGGATGACCTGCCAACACAGAAGAATGGACCTCGGAGATGACTCTACTGGTCCAATTATCCGGAACAAACAGTCTTTCCGGCGGACAACGATCAGGTTTATCCGCCTGAAACTCCTGCAAAGCACGTCGCAAGTCTGGGGAGACAGCCGACAAAATCACCCCATCCCTAAGGATACCAGTGGGCTCAGAATTTCCAGGGGAGTCAGGCACAAAACTCCTAGAAAGAGCATCCGCCTTCACATTCTTTGAACCTGGCAGGTATGAAACCACAAAATTGAAATGGGAGAAAAACAGTGACCAACGAGCCTGTCTAGGATTCAGACGCTTGGCAGACTCAAGGTACATCAGATTTTTGTGATCAGTCAAGACCACCACACGATGTCTAGCACCCTCAAGCCAATGACACCACTCCTCAAATGCCCACTTCATGGCCAAAAGCTCCCGATTACCAACATCATAATTCCGTTCAGCGGGCGAAAATTTTCTAGAAAAGAACGCACATGGCTACATCACTGAGCCATCGGAGCTTCTCTGTGACAAACCCCCCCCCCGCTCCGATCTCGGAAGCATCAACCTCAACCTGAAAAGGAAGCGACGTATCTGGCTGACGCAACACAGGAGCAGAAGAAAACCGGCGCTTAAGTTCCTGAAAGGCCTCCACAGCCGCAAGAGACCAATCAGTAACATCAGCACCCTTTTTAGTCAAATCCGTCAAAGGCTTAACAACACTAGAAAAATTAGTTATGAAGCGACGATAAAAATTAGCAAAGCCTAAGAACTTCTGTAGACTCTTAAGAGATGTAGGCTGCGTCCAGTCACAAATAGCCTGAACCTTGACGGGATCCATCTCAATAGTAGAAGGGGAAAAAATATACCCCAAAAAAGAAATCTTCTGGACTCCAAAGAGACATGTAGAACCTTTTACAAACAAAGAATTGGCCCGCAGGACCTGAAACACCTTCCTGACCTGCTGAACATGAGACTCCCAGTCATCAGAAAAAACCAAAACATCATCCAAATACACGATAATAAATTTTTCCAGATATTCACGGAAAATATCGTGCATAAAAGACTGGAAGACAGAAGGAGCATTAGAAAGTCCAAAAGGCATCACCAAATACTCGAAATGGCCCTCAGGCGTATTAAATGCGGTTTTCCACTCATCACCCTGCCTTATCCGCACAAGATTATACGCACCCCGAAGATCAATCTTAGTGAACCATTTAGCCCCCTTAATGCGAGCGAACAAATCAGTCAACAATGGCAAAGGATACTGATATTTGACTGTAATCTTATTAAAAAGACGATAATCTATGCAAGGCCTCAAGGAACCATCTTTTTTGGCCACAAAAAAAAAACCTGCTCCCAAAGGGGACGAAGATGGACGGATATGTCCCTTTTCCAAGGACTCCTTAACATAATTCCGCATAGCAGTATGCTCTGGCACTGACAGATTGAACAAACGACCTTTAGGGAATTTACTGCCAGGAATCAAATCTATAGCACAATCGCAATCCCTGTGAGGAGGAAGCGAACTGAGCTTAGGCTCCTCAAAAACCTCCCGATAATCAGACAAAAATACCGGAACCTCAGAAGGAGTAGATGAAGCGATAGAAATCGGAGATGCATCATCATGAACCCCCTGACATCCCCAGCTTAACACAGACATTGTTTTCCAGTCCAGGACTGGGTTATGAGTTTGTAACCATGGCAGACCAAGCACTAAGACATCATGTAAATTATACAGTACCAGGAAGCGAATCACCTCCTGATGAACGGGAGTCATACGCATGGTCACTTGTGTCCAGAACTGAGGTTTATTCATAGCCAAAGGTGTAGAGTCAATTCCTTTCAAAGGAATAGGAATTTCCAGAGGTTCCAGACTAAACCCACAGCGATTGGCAAATGACCAATCCATAAGACTCAGGGCAGCGCCTGAATCCACATAGGCATCGACGGAAATAGATGATAATGAACAAATCAGCGTCACAGACAGAATGAACTTAGACTGTAAAGTACCAATGGCAACAGACTTATCAACCTTTTTTGTGCGTTTAGAGCATGCTGATATAACATGAGCTGAATCACCACAATAAAAACACAATCCATTTTTCCGCCTATAATTTTGCCGTTCACTTCTGGACTGAATTCTATCACATTGCATTATCTCAGGTGCCTGTTCAGAAGACACCGCCAAATGGTGCACAGGTTTGCGCTCCCGTAAATGCCGATCAATCTGAATAGCCATAGTCATGGACTCATTCAGACCTGTAGGCGCCGGGAACCCCACCATAACATCTTTAATGGCCTCAGAAAGGCCATCTCTGAATTTTGCAGCCAGAGCGCACTCATTCCACTGAGTAAGCACCGACCATTTCCGAAATTTCTGACAATATATTTCTGCTTCATCTTGCCCCTGAGAGAGAGCCAATAAAGCTTTTTCAGCCTGAATCTCTAGGTTAGGTTCCTCATAGAGCAAACCCAATGCCAGAAAAAACGCATCCACATTGAGCAACGCAGGATCCCCTGGTGCCAATGCAAATGCCCAATTCTGAGGGTCACCCCGCAGGAAAGATATAACAATCTTGACCTGCTGAGCAGGGTCTCCAGAGGAGCGAGATTTCAAGGAAAGAAACAACTTGCAATTGTTCCTAAAATTCAGAAAACTAGATCTATCTCCAGAAAAAAACTCTGGGATAGGAATTCTAGGTTCAGACATAGGCGTATGTACAACAAAATCTTGTATATTTTGAACCTTAGCAGCAAGATTATTCAGGCTGGAAGCCAAACTCTGGACGTCCATGATAAACAGCTGAGGTCAGAGCCATTCAAGGATTAAGAGGAGGAAAGAAGCAGCCAAGCTGCAATTAAGGCTAGGCAGCAAACACTGAGGAGGGGAAAAAAAAAAAACTTCCTCAGACTACTTTTCCTCCTACTTCAGCCAAAACAATGACCAATTTTTTTTTGGGCCGGCTATACTGTCATGATCCCAATGGCAGGGGATCACAAAAGGACAAGCACAAAAACAAAACAAGCTCTAGGGTGATGGAACCTGAGCTGACCGCGATCCTGAACCTAAACACACAACTAGCAGTAGCCGGGGAACGTGCCTACGATGATTCCTAGACGTCTCGCGCCAGCCGAAGGATTAACTTCCCCTATTAGAAGAAACACAGACCTCACTTGCCTCCAGAGAAACACCCCACAGAAATAGCAGCCCCCCACATGTAATAACGGTGAAATGAGAGGAAAGCACATACGTAGTTATGAAAATAGAATCAGCAAAAATGAGGCCCGCTAAAGCTAGATAGCAGAGGATACAAAAGTGAACTGCGCGGTCAGCGAAAAACCCTTCAAAAAACCATCCTGAAATTACTTGAACTCATGTGCCAACTCATGGAACATGAGGAGTAATTTCAGCCCACTAGAGCAACCAGCAGCAAGGAATCACATATCTGCAAGCTGGACTAAGACAAAAATTAAGCAAAACGTGGAACAGGAAAATTTAAACTTAGCTTGTCCTGAAGATAACAGACGCAGGGAGCAGAGGTAAAAAGACACGCTGATTACATTGATAGCCGGCGAGGAGATGACAAAAAAGCCAGGTTAAATAGGAAACTCCCATAACCTGATGGAACAGGTGGACACCAGAGACCGCAGAGAACACAAGTCACCCAGTACCATCAGTAACCACCAGAGGGAGCCCAAAAACAGAACTCACAACACATCACAATCTGTATTCAGTTGTATATAGCAAACAGGTGCAAATGGCTTAAGAATCCTGAGATTTTTATGATGCTTTAGGCTTTGGTCATTACATAAAAGCATACATAAAGGAACTTGGCATTTTCAGTTCTTTTGGGCAATGCCATTGTCTTTGAATAGATATTGTTATACATATTTTTCAAAGAAAGGTTTTCCACTTTCTATGATTCTAGTGGCACCACCTAGTGCAGTGTACAATAGGTTCTAGATTAACAGAGGCCGGATGCTTTCTCACTTGGTCAACAAGACTCTAAACATTCACATTAGACGGTGAATCAAGAACATTTGCATTGTATTAGTATTAGTGACTGTACAGTACAAGAATTGCACAAAAATTACTGCATTTGGAATTCTTTGTTTTATTCTAATTTTTCATAATTTAAGAGAAATAATTAAATAATATTACATGGCCTGTGTTTGATAATTCAATTCTGATCTATTCTTGTAAATGCAATTAAGTTGTAATACCAGCCACACAGCAAGGACAGAAGTGATGTTTTCTCTGTTTTTATACCTCTGCAAACTTTTTTTTATCACTATAATTACTTTAAAGTGAATCTGTAATTGTGTTCTTTGTGGCATTAACAGATATTGGTCTTTTTGAATAACCCTTCTAAGCCATATATATGGACATTTAGATCATAAGAAGCTGAATAAAATAGAATACCTTGATATCGGTGATCCAATGTCTATTTCCTAAGAAATCCACATTTTTCTTAATGTGTCAATGAGCTGTTAAGCTCTATAGGCCAGACCCAGATTATTATAATTATTGTTATTTATATAGCACTATTAATTCCATGGTGCTGTACATGAGAAGGGGTTGCATACAAATTACAGATATCACTTACAGTAAGCAAACTAATAATGACAGACTGATACAGAGGGGAGAGGACCCTGCCCTTGCGGGATTACATTCTACAGGATGGTGGGGAAGGAAACAGTAGGTTGGGGGGTTGCCACAGCTCTGGTGATGGTGAGGTGGTAGCTCCGGTAGTGGTGAGGAGGCAGAGGGGTTATTGCAGGATGTAACTTTCTTCAAGAGGTGGGTTTTCAAGTTCCGTCTGAAGGATCCGAATGTAGTTGATAGTCGGATGTGTTGGAGCACAGAATTCCAGATGATGAGGAATATTTGGGAGAAGTCTTGAAGGCGATTAAGTGAAGAGCGAACAAGTGTGGAGGAGAGAAGGAGGTCTTGGGAGGACCAGAGATTATGTGAGGGAAGATATTGGGAGATTAGTTCAGAAATATATGGAGGAGATAGGTTATGGATGGCTTTTTAGGTCAGTATTAGTAATTTGAACTGGATACGCTGAGGGAATGGGAGCCAGTGAAGAGATTTGCAGAGGGGAGAAGCGGAGGAGTAGGGAGCAGAGAGATGAATTTGTCAGGCAGCAGGGTTAAGGATGGACTGGAGAGGTGCGAGAGTGTTAACAGGGAGGCCACAGAAAAGGATGTTGCAGTAGTCTAGGCGGGAGATGATGAGGGCATGCACAAGCATTTTAGTAGAATGAGGGTTGAGGAAAGGACGGATTCTGGAAATATTTTTGAGCTGGAAGCGACAGGAGGTGGAAAGAGCTTGGATGTGCAGATTGAAGGACAGGGCAGAGTCAAGGGTTACTCTGAGGCAGTGGACTTCTGGTCGGAGGAAAGCATCATCTCCCTGATAATCTGCTTTAAAAGGTTATTCAATAAGAAAAAAAATGAACGTTACCAGTGTATGGGTATGTTTCCACGTTCAAGAAATGCTGTGTTTTTGACGCTGCATTGAGCCGCAGCATCAAAAATGCAGTGTCCAGATGTTACAGCATAGTGGAGGAGATTTCATCAAATCCCGTCTCCACTATGCATTAAAAGACGCATGTGGCATACTCGCGAAAATGCACATTCGGCGTGTCTTTTAAAAACGCAGCGTGTCCTTAGATTGCAGAAACAACGCAAGGACAACGCAGGTGACCTGCCAGTGACCTCTGGTGCGGATTTGGTCAGGATTTTACCTGCATAAAATCCTGACCAAATCCTGATGCAATCCTGAACGTGGACACATACCCTTAGACATATAAAAATGAAAGACAAAAATACATACAACTATTTTCTCTGGTGTCTCTCCTAAATTTAAATTATTGTACTATATGATATATACTACAATGGCTGGATGAAGTTAGAAAAAAATATATACAGCCCTAAATTTACTGATATTTTCTTAGTTGAATTAATTACCCTCCAGTATCTGATAGATTGAGTTTGTTAATTCAACACACAATATTACATGACTAGCTGTAGGAACACAGCATGACAAAAATGTGAGAAAAATATTGGCAGCATTTCAATATGTAAGAGTGAATAGCACAGAGATATCTTGGAAACATTCCAATACCATTGATGCATTCCAAGCAGTTGCATAAACACATTTTTCTCGGCTTATCAATTTTTACTTTATAGAAAATATTGATAATGACAACAAAAAAACAGGATGTGAAAATTAAAATGAAGACATACCCATCTTTTGTAATTGCATAAATTATTCCAAGAAGCAATCTCCTCTGTGTGGCAATTATTGAAAGCTGGTTAATAGCAAATATACTGTGTAGGAACATTATATCCAATTCCCTCCCAGTACAGAATATTGTGCAGAAAATTGTAATGCAGATTTGATGTGAAATAGTTCTACAATCATTTCCGTAATTTTGTTAAGTGCGGTGCTTCAAAAGAAAAGTTTGGCCAAATTCAAATACTTGAAGTTGATAAAATGTAACAGAAATACCCCGCAAATAGAAATGCTGACTTGCTTAGCGTAGCTTACGTACACAATTTTAAAATGTATTTATGGCTTTTACAGCCAAAAACGGATTAAGAAAAAACTGTAGCATATTTTTCTTATATGATACCAAAACCAAGATACAATTGACATAAGGGAGTCCTTTTCAGCTACATGTTTAGCTTGTGTGGCTATAAATGGAAGTATTTGCACATGAAATAATCAAATTGCATTTCTATTAAAAAAATAATGTAGTTTTCTGTCTAAACTGTTTACTGTACCAACTTATGGTAGTGAACTGTGGAAAGAATACTTTTCTGAAAAATAACCAGAAAAATTTTTTATGCTTCCTACACAGGTAAGGTTTTTTTTAAAGGCTAATTTCTAACTGTTTTTTTTTACAAACATTTTTATTTAACTTATTTTTATTATTTCCAATTTTGTAACAGTTAAAAAGTGTTTTTTTCCTCTCTTGAAAATTGCTATTCCTAACGATTAGCCTATGGAAAAAAAAGCATTATTGAGGCATGGTACTTTGGATAAAAAAATATATATTGTAATAACTCTCAAATCTAACACAAAAAAAACCACCCCACCACCAATAATAATGATTTGTAAATAGTGCATTTAACCCCTTCACGACCTTGGATGTATCCATACGTCCAGGATGATAGGTACTTACTGACCTATGACCTATTGATACTTCATATCTTTAATGTGGTACTGCAGTCGTGGTAATCACATTAAGGTGCCTACTGATTCTCACAGCATTGCACTGGGAGTTGTCATCACTTGCTCCCCGGAAGTGACGCTTGCGTGTCACAGTCGGGCTTTGCGATTCCCCTATCGGAAGTGATGATGAGCACTTCCGGCGGTGTTGCTGGCACATAGATAAAAGCATGACGGCTTCTAAAACTGCAGACAGCATGATTCTTCACTGCACCGCACAGTGGTCTTAGGGTACAAGACCAGCGGTCTCCTGGTGCCATTATCGTTGGATTTGCCCCACCTTTATTCATTAGACTCCCCTGAAGAATTTGAATGAAGGAAATGCATTGGGAGCAGCACGCCCTAATATCTTGCTATATCCCCAGACATATTTTGATAGATTACTTGGTCAATCCTGTTCATCTGATCGGGTGAGAGTGTTCTTTTTTTTTTCTCAAGGTATATACTCTAATAGTGTTACAGGGATATCTTCATGACCTATATATCAGTATGTATGTCATTATCTGAGGCTGCAGTGAGTTGACCAACAATAAGGTATATGACACATGGCTACCTGACACATATATTAGGTACTACTATCATATTATTTACATTATGTCGCTAGTTGCATGCTGCCAGGATTTATAGTCCTTTATGTTGGTCAGTGTTAGCGACAAAGTGAGGAATTTGTGTAAATAAATTATTTTTTTTTTACATTTTTTGTGTTGCACTGTTTCTGCACTTTAAGTTCAGCTGGACTACACTCGTTCTATGTTTTTTTTAGGCTGGTTTCACATTTGTGTTTTTTTGGGTGTGTTTTTGCGGTAAAAAACGCAAAAAAATGCATGGTGAAAAAACGCATGTAAACGCGTGCAAATGCTGCGTTTTTTTGACGCATGCGTTTTTGCATGTGGTGAAAAAAACGCGGCGTTTTGAAGCGTTTACATGCGTTTTTTCATGCGTTTGCGTTTTTTAAACGCATGATGAGAAATGTGTGACAGCTGCCAATCATCAAAATAAAGTAAAAAACCCACTATAAACAGAAATAGTTAGGGTTAGGGTTAGGGGTAGGGTTAGGGGTAGGGATCATAACCCTAACCCTAAAGGGATCCTAACCCTAACCCTACCGCTAACCCTAACCCTAAAGGGATCCTAACCCTAACCCTACCCCTAACCCTAACACTACCTCTAACCCTAAGGGATCCTAACCCTAACCCTACCCCTAAACCTACCCCTAACCCTAACCCTAACCCTAAAGGGATTAGGGTTAGGGTTAGGGTTAGTGGTAGGGTTAGGGTTAGGGGTATTGTTAGGGTTAGGGGTGGGGTTAGGGTTAGGGTTAGGGGTAGGGTTATGGTTAGGATCCCTTAGGGTTAGGGTTAGGGGTAGGGTTAGGATCCCTTAGGGTTAGGGTTAGGGGTAGGGTTAGGGTTAGGGTTAGGGTTAGGGGTATGGTTATGGTTAGGATCCCTTATGGTTAGGGTTAGGGTTAGGGTTAGGATCCCTTTATCACCTTTATGTTGGGGGGTGGCATATCAGTGTGTTTTCTGGTTTTTTAATATAAAAACGCATGCGTTTTTAACGCAAAAAACGCATGCACAAAAAAACGCATGCGTCCCCATTGACTCCAATGTATTTTTTGACCCCAAAAAAACGCATGAAAACGCATGTGGTTTTTTTTGGTCCAAAAAACGCCTCTCAAAAATACTACAAGTTGCATTTCTGAAAATGAACGCATGCAGTAAAAAAACGCATGCGTTGCAAAACGCGACCAAACGCGTACAAACAAAAACGCATGCGTTTTCAATGTTAAATATAGGGAAAAAACGCATGCGTTTTTTTGAAAAAAAAAACGCTGCAGACAAAAACGCAAGTGTGAAACCACCCTTACTAATTTTATTTAGAGATTAAAAGTTAAGATTTATTTGACCACATATTGCTATATTGCTACTTACCTTCAGTGTTTCCTCAATTATTCCTTAAACCCGTTGCTGTTACCGTCACCAGGCCCAGCACTGATTGGTACGATCAGACGATGAAGTCCATTGCACCAATCAAAGTGCAGACACGATCTGACTAGGGTTGAGCGAAACGGATCGGACAAATTCAAAAATCGCCGACTTTTGGCAAAGTCGGGTTTCATGAAACCCGACCCGATCCTGGTGTGGGATCGGCCATGAGGTCGGCGATCTTCGCTCCAAAGTCGCGTTTCATATGACACTTTCAGCGCCATTTTTCAGCCAAGGAAGGAGGACGCAGAGTGTGGGCAGCGTGATGACATAGGTCTCGATCCCCACCATCTTAGAGAAGGGCATGACAGTGATTGGCTTGCTTTCTGCGGCGTCACAGGGGCTATAAAGGGGTGTGCACGCCGACCGCCATCTTACTTCTGCCGATCGTAGCATAGAGAGAGGTTGCCGCAGCTTCATCAGAAGAAGGGATATAGTTAGGGAGGGAAGATTAAGCCCTGAAACTGCTTGTGCTGTAGCGATTTCCACTGTCCAACACCACCATTTGTTTGCAGGGACAGTGGAGGCTATATTTTTGTGCATCAGCTCTGTAGCTTATTAGGCTGCCTTATAAGGCTCACTGATAGCTGCATTGCTGTTTGCACGCCGCTGTGCAAACCAACTGCTTTTTTGAAAGCAAAAATCCTGTTGCTCCTTTCTGCACAGTTATCTTGTTTATTTGTCCACACTTTTGTGTGCAGCAGCCCTTTTTATTACTTTTCCTGAGATCATTGTAGGGAGATTGAAATTGTGCTACAGTCCTTGTATTTTTTCATATATCTTCCAGCCACTTTCTGCCACTTACATTGTGTTGCTTTATACACTGGGCCTGAGTTTTGGTTCAGTCTCCCCCCAAAAAAGGGGAGATTCAAATTCTCACAAAGTGGATATACTTCTGTCCTGTTAGTTTGTCGTATATCAGCCAGCCACTTTCTGCCACTTAGATTGCGTTGTTATATACACTGGGCCTAAGCTGTGGTTCAGTCTCCCCCCAAAAAAGGGGAGATTCAAATTGTCACAAAGTGGATATACTTCTGTCCTGTTAGTTTGTCGTATATCAGCCAGCCACTTTCTGCCACTTAGATTGCGTTGTTATATACACTGGGCCTAAGTTGTGGTTCAGTCTCCCCAAAAAAAGGGGGAGATGCAAATTCTCACAAAGTGGATATACTTCTGTCCTGTTAGTTTGTCGTATATCAGCCAGCCACTTTCTGCCACTTAGATTGCGTTGTTATATACACTGGGCCTAAGTTGTGGTTCAGTCTCCCAAAAAAAGAAGGAGATTCAAATTCTCACAAAGTGGATATACTTCTGTCCTGTTAGTTTTAGAACCAGAAACACATGGGCTACTTGCACATTGAACAAGTCTGTAGGAACCTGTTCACACACCACCAAGAAACTTGAAGACACAAAAGAGCACAGTGAGGTCAAAAATACTCTGTTGTAAAAAAAAATCACAGTAATAAGCAAGTGCTAGTCAAAAGATGGAAAAAAACAGGGTATTTAGTTGATACGTTTTTTTGCAAAAAAAAATGTATACTAAGCTGCTCCACCAATCGTCAAGGTATACCCATATAGAGCAGTCCTAACTAATGTATATAATCCCTATCTGATGTATTTAAAAACCTGATCATCTGTATAGTACCTGTATAAGCAGGTTAAGTGGATATACTTCTGTCCTGTTAGTTTGTCGTATATTAGCCAGCAACTTTCTGCCACTTATATTGCGCTGTTATATACACTGGGCCTAAGTTGTGGTTCAGTCTCCCCAAAAAAAGGGGAGATTTAAATTGTCACAAAGTGGATATACTTCTGTCATTTATCAGCCAACCACTTTCAGCCACTTATATTGTGTTGTTTTTTGCACAGGGCCTGATTTTTTGTTGCGTCTCCCCCCCCCAAAAAGGGAGACTTAAAATCTCAACACGTTTATATACACCTTCTACTGTTGTGAATTCTGTGGCTGAATTCACTTCTGTGGTCACAAGTGGTATTGCAGTCTCTGGGCTTCCTCCCTCAGGTGTTTTGGTGAGCTCGTTGGCTGCCTTGCTATTTAGCTCCACCTGAGTCTGTCTTCCTTGCTCCTTGTCAATGTTCCAGTGTTGGATCTGAGCTACTGCATCTTTCCTTGGGCCTGCTGCTCTGCTAGATAAGTGCTTCTAGTTTGTTTTCTGTTTTTTCTGTCCAGCTTGCTATTAACTTTTGCTGGAAGCTCTGAGAAGCAAAGGGGTGCACCGCCGTGCTGTTAGTTAGTAACAGTACTGTTATGGCTGGCAATCAGGCAACACAGCGTGCAGTAATCAGCGCACATACAGAGATCTGGCAATAACCAAAAACAATAGGACGAGCTCTGAGACGTGGAATCTCTGTAGACTGCAGTACCTGATCTATCCTCACACAACTATAAGCAGCAGTGGATTGCGCCTATCACTACCTATGCAACTCGGCACTGCCTGAGGAGCTGACTAGCCTGAAGATAGAAATACAAGCCTGACTTACCTCAGAGAAATACCCCAAAGGAATAGGCAGCCCCCCACATATAATGACTGTTAGCAAGATGAAAAGACAAACGTAGGAATGAAATAGATTCAGCAAAGTGAGGCCCGATATTCTAGACAGAGCGAGGATAGCAAAGAGAACTATGCAGTCTACAAAAAACCCTAAAACGAAAACCACGCAAAGGGGCAAAAAGACCCACCGTGCCGAACTAACAGCACGGCGGTGCACCCCTTTGCTTCTCAGAGCTTCCAGCAAAAGTTAATAGCAAGCTTGACAGAAAAAACAGAAAACAAACTAGAAGCACTTATCTAGCAGAGCAGCAGGCCCAAGGAAAGATGCAGTAGCTCAGATCCAACACTGGAACATTGACAAGGAGCAAGGAAGACAGACTCAGGTGGAGCTAAATAGCAAGGCAGCCAACGAGCTCACCAAAACACCTGAGGGAGGAAGCCCAGAGACTGCAATACCACTTGTGACCACAGAAGTGAATTCAGCCACAGAATTCACAACATTCTACCTTGTTTTACAGTACCATATAACGGTTGTTATTTTGGTTAGATTTTCCAAAAAATGAGGAAGTCAGGTGGAAGAGGCCGTGGGCGGTGGTTGCGAGCTGGTACTGATGGTTGTGGTGGTGCATCTGGTGGTAATGGCAAAAGCACAATAGCACCTAAGGCTGGAGGTTTTGAGCCAGTCTCATCTTCTGGCTACACAAGGCCTCGAAGGCACCCTTATCTGGGAGTAGGAAAACGGCTTTTAAAGCCGGAGCAGCAGGAAAATGTTTTGGCTTTCCTTGCTGACTCAGCCTCTAGCTCTTTCACCTCCTCTTCAGAAAGTTCCAAATGTAAAAGCAGCGAGTCGTCAGTGGATGCTCCCAGTCAGGAACAAGACGTTTCCTTGTGTCCTTCACCCAAACCAAAAGTGAAGGATGCGTCAGGCGACACTACAGGTTACTCTATGGAGCTCTTTACACTTACTGTGCCTGGGTTAGAACGGAAATTGTTAACTGCCCATTACAAGATGAATCAGACATGGAGTGCACAGATGCACAGCCACAGCTAGATTATAATGCTGTTCCATTGACAAAGATCACTACATTGCCCTCGCAGTGTACTGAGCCAGAATCTGACCCTGATGAGACTATGGTGCCTCGTCTCGAACGCTATAGCGCCTTACATGGTGACACAGAAGAAGGTGCACATGGCATTGAAGAGGAGGAGAGAGATGACCCAGTTGTTGACCCAGATTGACAGCCATTGGGGGAAGAGGGTGCTGCTGCCAGTAGCTCAGAAGCGGAGGAAGATGATCCGCAGCAGCCATCTACATCGCAACAGCTGTCATCTGGCAGGCCTGTATCAGTCCAAAAACGTTTGTCAAAAACAAAAACAGTTTTAGGACAGCATGGCCATCCGGTGAAAGTAGCACAGTGTGCAATGCCTGAAAAAGTATTCCATAGTAGGAAGAGTGCAGTGTGGCAATTTTTTAACCAAGATGCGAATGATCAGTCAAAAGTTATCTGTAAGAAATGCTCAAAGACCGTTAGCAGAGGGAAGAATCTTCAAAATTTAAATACAACGTGCATGCTTAGACATTTAACCAGCATGCACTTGCAAGCCTGGACTAACTACCAAACGTCCCGTACCATTGGTGCACCTGTTCAGAATGAAGGTAATCAGCAACGCTACATTGCTTCCCTCACTGTAAGCCCTCCGGTTAACTTAGGACACCACCAGCAGCAAATGTGGGTTTCATCGCTAGGCCAAAGCATTCAGGGAATCACAAGGTTATTGGTATGTAGGCTGTATGTACACTGTATGTAGGCCAACATCGAGAATACCATCACCAACCCTCTCTCAATCCCCCATGTCCACCACCACCACCACCGCTAGTTCCACCATATGCACCTCTCCAGTCCAGCTCACCCTACAAGAGACTCTCGTTAGGAAAAGAAAGTACTCATCCTCTCATCTGCGTACACAGGGTTTGAACACCCACATTTCTAGACTAATCTCGTTAGAGATGATGCCCTACCGGTTGGTTGAAAGCAAAGCTTTCAAAGCCCTGATGACCTACGCAGTACCACACTATGACCTACCCAGTTGACACTTCTTTGCGAGAAAAGCCATCCCAGCCCTCCACCAGCATGTCAAAGACCGCATTGTCCATGCACTGAGGCAGTCAGTAGAAAGGTGCACCTCACAACAGATGCATGGACCAGTAGGCATGGCCAAGGACGTTATGTGTCCATCACGGCACACTAGGTTAATGTGGTGGATGCAGGGTCCACAGGGGGCAGCCATAGTGGAACAGTTCTGCCTAGACCACGGTCTAGGAAACAGTTGGCTGTAGGCGTTTGCCACCCCTCCTCCTCCTCCTCCTCCTCCAGAATCAAAAGCTTGTCCACAGAGCGCAGTCGCACGACCACTCCATCTGCAGCTGCCAGTGTCCCGAGGTGTCCCATTATTGAACAGCTAGTGGTAAGTGTCAGCAGGCTGTGCTAGAAATGAAGTGTTTGGGTGACAACAGACACACCGCGGAAGTACTGGCCGAGTACTTGCAGCAACAAACTTAGTCATGGCTGGGCAGTGTACATCTTGAGGCAGGCAAGGTAGTCAGTGATAACGGAAGGAATTTTATGGCTGCCATAGCCCTTTCAGAACTTAAACACATACCGTGCCTGGCTCACACCTTGAACCTGGTGGTGCAGTGCTTCCTCAAAAACTATCCGGAGTTACCTACACTGCTCCTGAAGGTGTGAAGACTTTGCTCGCACATCCGCCGGTCGCCTGTACACTCCAGCCGTATGCTGAACCATCAGCGATCGCTGAATCTTCTCCAGCACCGCCTAATAATTGACATTGCAACAAGGTGGAACTCCACACTGCACATGGTTCAGAGGCTGTGCAACAGAGGCGTGCTGTAATTAATTTGTGGGAGGATACACATACATGGGCAGGCAGTTGGATGGCAGACATGGAGTTGTCTGGTGTGCAGTGGTTGAAGCTCCAAAACCTCTGTCAAGTCCTTCAGTGTTTTGAGGAATGCACACGGCTTGTAAGTGCAGAAGATGCCATCATAAGCATGAGCATCCCACTAATGCGTCTGCTGATGCAAATTTTGACGCACATTAAAGAGCTGGCCTCTGCAGCCGAGGAGGAAGGAAGCCTTGATGACGGTCAGTCATTGTCTGCTCAGGGAACTCTCCTGGACAAGGTGGCCGACGAAGAGGAGGAGGAGGAGGATGACGGGGATGAATATTTATGGGAGGAGGATGCTTCACAGGGGGCAATGGAAACTGGTGGCACTGCAAGGTCAGGTACAGGGTTTTTGCGGGACACAAGTGATGTTGATTTGCAAGAAAGTGGTCCTCAACCCAGCACAAGCAGTGAAGTGACACCTGGAACATTGGCCCACAGGGCTGAGTATGCCTTATGTAACCTAAAAAGGGACCCCCGCATTATCAAAATGATGACCAATGACGATTACTGCTTGGCCTGCCTCCTGGATCCACGATATAAAGGAAAATTACAAAATATCATGCCACGTGAGAACCTTGTGCAAATATTGACTACCAAACAAGCAACTCTTGTAGATCGTTTGGTTCAGGCATTCCCAGCACACAGCGGTGGTGATGGTTCTCACACTAGCCGTAGGGGGCAACATGGCAGAGGTGTTAGAGGTGCACAAATCCGAAGTGGCGTTGGACAGAGGGGTTTTATGACCAGGTTGTGGAGTGATTTTACAATGACCGCTGACACGACAGGTAGTGCTGCATCGATTCAAAGTGACAGTAGACAGCATTTGTCCAGTATGGTTACGAACTACTTTTCCTCCCTTATCGATGTTCTCCCTCACAGGTCATTCCCCTTTGATTACTGGGCATCAAAAATAGACACCTGGCCTGAATTGGCAGAATATGCATTACAGGAGCTCGCTTGCCCTGCTTCTAGTGTGCTATCAGAAAGAGTCTTCAGTGCTGCTGGTTCAATACTGACCGAAAAAAGGACACGTCTGGCTACCCAGAATGATGATGATCTAACCTTCATTAAAATGAACCATGGATTTCAAATTATTTTGCCCCACCTTCTCCTGCTGACACGTAGCTTGCCTGAAAAATGTCTTGCTTTTGGCCTCCTCTTACTGACTTCTCCAATTCTGCCATGTGCAGCTGCTGAATGTCCACCCTAGGCCATTTTTATACCTCCCTAAATGGGCTGACTCCCCCCACAGGGCCGTGGTCACCACCTGGCAAGCACCCATGCGAGTGCCGTTTGCCTGGACAGGTGGGTGCGCCACTCTTGGGCGACGGCACTGGCACAGGGTCCCTCATAGTACAATGAAGTGTCTCTGACAGTGGTGGTGCACAACCAATGTCAGACACACCGTCGTAATATGAGGGGCCCTGTGCCAGTACCGCCGCCCACGAGTGAGTGTTCCCCCCCAGCTCGAACAGTGCTCTACCACTTGCAATACTTACCTCTCCCTGATCCACCACTGTGTAGTCTGTGCTGTTAAATCCTTCAATGGCACTGCCAATACAAATTTGTTGAAATGATAGATGATAGTAAAAATATACAGGGGCCCTGGCCTTCATTTAGACCAGTTAATACTTTACGCCAACTACCACTGTCTGCTACTCAGCAGAGGAGCCCACTCCTGTACCTAGCTATGCCACCTGTTTATTTATGAACAATTTTTTGGCAGACATTTAGCCCACTTTATTATTTTGGCCTACTAACTGTGTCAGCCACTCATTACAGTTGTCCTCCGCTGAATAAAGCTATGCCACCTGTGTACTCCTGTTACCAATTTTGAACTGCATTTAGCCTACTTTTTTATTTTAGGCCTACTTAGTCTCTCTGAGCCACTCATTACAGTTGTCCTCCTCCACTGAACAAAGCAATGCCACCTGTGTACTCCTGTTACCAATTTTGAACTGCATTTAGCCTCCTCACTTATTTGGGCCTAGTAACTGTGTCAGCCTCTCAATACAGTTGTCCTCCGCTGAACAAAGCTATGCCGCCTGTGTACTCCTGTTACCAATTTTGAACTGCATTTAGCCTACTTACTTATTTGGGCCTAGTAACTGTGTCAGCCTCTCATTACAGTTGTCCTCCGCTGAACAAAGCAATGCCGCCTGTGTACTCCTGTTACCAATTTTGAACTGCATTTAGCCTACTTACTTATTTGGGCCTAGTAACTGTGTCAGCCTCTCATTACAGTTGTCCTCCGCTGAACAAAGCAATGCCGCCTGTTTACTCCTGTTACCAATTTTTAACTGCATTTAGCCTACTTAATTATTTGGGCCCAGTAACTGTGTCAGCCTCTCATTACAGTTGTCCTCCATTGAACAAAGCTATGCCACCTGTGTACTTCTGTTACCAATTTTAAACTGCATTTAGCCTACTTTTTATTTTAGGCCTACTAAGTCTTTCTGAGCTACTCTGTTGTGAATTCTGTTGTTAAGCTCCCTCCTGTGGTCATGAATGGTACTTCGGCTGGTTCTGTCCATGGGCTTCCTCTGGTGGTTGTGAGTGGGGCTGCGGCTTCTGAGGTTCCTTCCACAGGTGACAAGGTTAATTCGTTAGCTGGCTGCTCTATTTAACTCCACCTAGATCATTGCTCCATGCCACCTGTCAATGTTCCAGTATTGGTCTAGTTCTCTCCTGGATCGTTCTTGTGACCTGTCTTCCCAGCAGAAGCTAAGTTCCTGCTTGTTTTTCTCTGTTTGCTATTTTTTCTGTCCAGCTTGCTATTTTGATTTTTGTCTTGCTTGCTGGAAGCTCTGGGACGCAGAGGGAGCGCCTCCGCACCGTGAGTCGGTGCGGAGGGTCTTTTTGCGCCCTCTGCGTGGTCTTTTTGTAGTTTTTTGTGCTGACCGCAAAGTTACCTTTCCTATCCTCTGTCTGTTCAGTAAGTCGGGCCTCACTTTGCTAAATCTATTTCATCTCTGTGTTTGTAATTTTCATCTTTACTCACAGTCATTATATGTGGGGGGCTGCCTGTTCCTTTGGGGAATTTCTCTGAGGCAAGGTAGGCTTTATTTTTCTATCTTTAGGGCTAGCTAGTTCCTTAGGCTGTGACGAGTTGCATAGGGAGCGTTAGGAGCAATCCACGGCTATTTCTAGTGTGTGTGATAGGATTAAGGATTGCGGTCAGCAGAGTTCCCACGTCTCAGAGCTTGTCCTGTATTATTAGTAACTATCAGGTCATTCCGTGTGCTCTTAACCACCAGGTCCATTATTGTCCTCACCACCAGGTCATAACAGTACAGGTGGCCCAAAGTATTAATGCATCTCAATAGAGGGATAAGAGAAGTTCTGAGACCATTTTTTTTTCTTTGCACTGTGTTTTGTCTCTCTTTTCCCCTGTACCTCTGGGTGGTTAAGGATACAGGTGTAGATATGGACATTCAAGGTCTGTCCTCTTGTATGGATAATCTCACTGCAAGGGTACAAAACATTCAAGATTTTGTGGTTCAGAATCCGATGTTAGAGCCTAGGATTCCAATTCCTGATTTGTTTTTGGGGATAGATCTAAGTTTCTGAATTTCAAAAATAATTGTAAATTGTTTCTTGCTTTGAAACCTCGCTCCTCAGGTGACCCTGTTCAACAAGTGAAAATCATTATTTCTTTGTTACGTGGCGACCCTCAAGACTGGGCATTTTCCCTTGCGCCAGGAGATCCGGCATTGCGTGATGTTGATGCGTTTTTTCTTGCGCTTGGATTGCTTTATGATGAACCAAATTCAGTGGATCAGGCAGAGAAAATCTTGCTGGCTCTGTGTCAGGGTCAGGATGAGGTAGAGATATATTGTCAGAAGTTTAGGAAGTGGTCTGTACTCACTCAGTCGAATGAATGTGCGCTGGCAGCAATTTTCAGAAAGGGTCTCTCTGAAGCCCTTAAGGATGTCATGGTGGGATTTCCCATGCCTGCTGGTCTGAATGAGTCTATGTCTTTGGCCATTCAGATCGATCGACGCTTGCGTGAGCGTAAAGTTGTGCACCATTTGGCGGTATTATCTGAGCTTAGACCTGAGCCTATGCAATGTGATCGGACTTTGACCAGAGCTGAACGGCAAGAACACAGACGTCGGAATGAGCTGTGTTTTTACTGTGGTGATTCCACTCATGCTATCTCCGATTGTCCTAAGCGCACTAAGCATTTCGCTAGGTCTGCCACCATTGGTACGGTACAGTCGAAATTTCTTTTGTCCGTTACTCTAATTTGCTCTTTGTCATCCTATTCTGTTATGGCATTTGTGGATTCAGGCGCTGCCCTGAATTTGATGGACTTGGAGTTTGCTAGGTGCGGTGGTTTTTTCTTGGAGCCCTTGCAGTATCCTATTCCATTGAGAGGAATTGATGCTACGCCTTTGGCCAAGTATAAGCCCCAGTACTGGACCCAATTGACCATGTGCATGGCTCCTGCACATCAGGAGGATATTCGCTTTTTGGTGTTGCATAATCTGCATGATGTGGTCGTTTTGGGGTTGCCATGGCTACAGGTCCATAATCCAGTATTGGATTGGAAATCTATGTCTGTGTCCAGCTGGGGTTGTCAGGGGGTACATGGTGATGTTCCATTTTTGTCTATTTCGTCATCCACCCCTTCTGAAGTCCCGGAGTTTTTGTCGGATTACCGGGATGTATTTGATGAGCCCAAATCCAGTGCCCTACCTCCTCATAGGGATTGCGATTGTGCTATCAATTTGATTCCTGGTAGTAAGTTTCCTAAGGGCCGACTGTTCAATTTATCTGTGCCAGAGCACGCCGCTATGCGGAGTTATATAAAGGAATCCTTGGAGAAGGGTCATATTCGCCCGTCGTCGTCACCATTGGGAGCAGGGTTCTTTTTTGTGGCCAAGAAGGATGGTTCTTTGAGACCTTGTATTGTTGACCGCTTCTTAATAAGATCACAGTCAAATTTCAGTACCTTTTGCCGCTGCTGTCTGATTTATTTGCTCGGATTAAGGGGGCTAGTTGGTTCACCAAGATAGATCTTCGTGGTGCGTATAATCTTGTGCGTATTAAACAGGGCGATGAATGGAAAACAGCATTTAATACGCCCGAGGGCCGTTTTGAGTACCTGGTTATGCCATTCGGGCTTTCCAATGCTCCATCAGTATTTCAGTCCTTTATGCATGACATCTTCCGAGAGTACCTGGATAAATTCCTGATTGTATATTTGGATGATATTTTGGTCTTCTCGGATGATTGGGAGTTTCACGTGAAGCAGGTCAGAATGGTGTTCCAGGTCCTTCGTGCTAATTCTTTGTTTGTGAAGGGGTCTAAGTGTCTCTTTGGAGTTCAGAAGGTTTCATTTTTGGGTTTCATTTTTTCCCCTTCTACTATCGAGATGGACCCTGTTAAAGTCCAGGCCATTTATGATTGGACTCAGCCGACATCTGTGAAGAGTCTGCAAAAGTTCCTGGGCTTTGCTAATTTTTATCGTCGCTTCATCAGTAATTTTTCTAGTGTTGCTAAACCGTTGACTGATTTGACCAAGAAGGGTGCTGATGTGGTCAATTGGTCTTCTGCGGCTGTGGAAGCTTTTCAGGAGTTGAAGCGTCGTTTTTCTTCTGCCCCTGTGTTGTGCCAGCCAGATGTTTCGCTCCCGTTTCAGGTCGAGGTTGATGCTTCTGAGATTGGAGCAGGAGCTGTTTTGTCGCAAAGAAGTTCTGATGGCTCGGTGATGAAACCATGTGCCTTCTTTTCTAGAAAGTTTTCGCCTGCTGAGCGCAATTATGATGTTGGCAATCGAGAGTTGTTGGCCATGAAGTGGGCATTCGAGGAGTGGCGTCATTGGCTTGAAAGAGCCAAGCATCGCGTGGTGGTCTTGACGGATCACAAGAATTTGACTTATCTCGAGTCTGCCAAACGGTTGAATCCTAGACAGGCTCGTTGGTCGCTATTTTTCTCCCGTTTTGATTTTGTGGTTTCGTACCTTCCGGGCTCTAAGAATGTGAAGGCTGATGCCCTGTCAAGGAGTTTTGTGCCCGACTCTCCGGGTGTTCTTGAGCCGGCGGGTATTCTCAAAGAGGGGGTAATTTTATCTGCCATCTCCCCTGATTTGCGGCGGGTGCTGCAAAAATTTCAGGCTGATAGACCTGACCGTTGCCCAGCGGAGAAACTGTTTGTCCCTGATAAATGGACTAGTAGAGTTATCTCTGAGGTTCATTGTTCAGCGTTGGCTGGTCATCCTGGAATCTTTGGTACCAGAGATTTGGTGGCTAGATCCTTTTGGTGGCCATCTTTGTGGCGGGATGTGCGTTCTTTTGTGCAGCCCTGTGGGACTTGTGCTCGGGCTAAGCCCTGCTGTTCTCATGCCAGTGGGTTGCTTTTGCCCTTGCCGGTCCCGAAGAGGCCCTGGACGCATATTTCTATGGATTTTATTTCGAATCTCCCTGTCTCTCAAAAGATGTCGGTCATTTGGGTGGTTTGTGATCGCTTCTCTAAGATGGTCCATTTGGTACCCTTGTCTAAATTGTCTTCCTCCTCTGATTTGGTGCCATTGTTTTTCCAGCATGTGGTTCGTTTACATGGCATTCCGGAGAACATCGTTTCGGACAGAGGTTCCCAGTTTGTTTCGAGGTTTTGGCGATCCTTTTGTGCTAGGATGGGCATTGATTTGTCTTTTTCCTCGGCTTTCCATCCTCAGACAAATGGCCAAACCGAACGTACTAATCAGACTTTGGAAACATATCTGAGATGCTTTGTTTCTGCTGATCAGGATGACTGGGTGTCCTTTTTGCCTTTGGCTGAGTTCGCCCTTAATAATCGGGCCAGCTCGGCTACTTTGGTTTCGCCGTTTTTCTGCAATTCTGGTTTCCATCCTCGTTTCTCTTCAGGGCAGGTTGAGTCTTCGGACTGTCCTGGTGTAGATACTGTGGTGGATAGGTTGCAGCAGATTTGGACTCATGTGGTGGACAATTTGACATTGTCCCAGGAGAAGGCTCAACGTTTCGCTAACCGCCAGCGCTGTGTGGGTCCCCGACTTCGTGTTGGGGATTTGGTTTGGTTGTCGTCTCGTTATGTTCCTATGAAGGTTTCCTCTCCTAAGTTTAAGCCTCGTTTCATTGGTCCGTATAAGATTTCTGAGGTTCTCAATCCTGTGTCATTTCGTTTGACCCTTCCAGCTTCTTTTGCCATCCATAATGTATTCCATAGGTCGTTGTTGCGGAGATACGTGGCGCCTGTGGTTCCATCCGTTGATCCTCCTGCCCCGGTGTTGGTTGAGGGGGAGTTGGAGTATGTGGTGGAGAAGATTTTGGATTCTCGTATTTCGAGACGGAAACTCCAGTACCTGGTCAAGTGGAAGGGTTATGGTCAGGAAGATAATTCCTGGGTCTTTGCCTCTGATGTTCATGCTGCCGATCTGGTTCCTGCCTTTCATTTGGCTTGTCCTGGTCAGCCTGGGGGCTCTGGTGAGGGTTCGGTGACCCCTCCTCAAGGGGGGGGGGTACTGTTGTGAATTCTGTTGTTAAGCTCCCTCCTGTGGTCATGAATGGTACTTCGGCTGGTTCTGTCCATGGGCTTCCTCTGGTGGTTTTGAGTGGGGCTGCGGCTTCTGAGGTTCCTTCCACAGGTGACGAGGTTAATTCGTTAGCTAGCTGCTCTATTTAACTCCACCTAGATCATTGCTCCATGCCACTTGTCAATGTTCCAGTATTTGTCTAGTTCTCTCCTGGATGGTTCTTGTTCTTCCCAGCAGAAGCTAAGTTCCTGCTTGTTTTTCTCTGTTTGCTATTTTTTCTGTCCAGCTTGCTATTTTGATTTTTGTCTTGCTTGCTGGAAGCTCTGGGACGCAGAGGGAGCGCGGTGCGGAGGGTCTTTTTGCGCCCTCTGCGTGGTTTTGAACTGCATTTAGCCTACTTACTTATTTGGTCCTAGTAACTGTGTCAGCCTCTCATTACAGTTGTCCTCCTCCACTGAACAAAGCTATGCCGCCTGTGTACTCCTGTTACCAATTTTGAACTGCATTTAGACTACTTTTTTATTTTAGGCCTACTAAGTCTGCCTAAGCCACTTGTTACAATTGTCCTCCACTGAACAAAGCAATGCCAGCTGTTTAGTCCTTTAACCAATTTTGAACTGCATTTAGCCTACTTTTTTATTTTGGGCCTACTAACTGTGTCTGCGCCACTCGTTATAATTGTCCTCCACTGAACAAAGCAATGCCGTCTGTTTAGTCCTGTTACCAATTTTGAACTGCTTTTAGCTTACTTTTTCATTTTGGGCCTATATCTGTGTTTCCTCCTCATCCTGCCCATTGCCCAGCCACTGCTAGATGAGTCTGTTGGAACATTGACCCAGACTACTACATTCCCCTTGCACTCTACACAGCCAGAATCTGATCCTGCTGAAAGTCAGGTTCCCCTTCCCGCATACTATACCACCTTAAACTGTTACAAAGAGGAAGGTGCAGATGAAAGTGCAGGTTCCTTCATCAGGTGGGGGGGATACTCGTTGGCACTGGCACAGGGCCCCTCATAGTATGCAAAAGTGTCTCTGCCAGTGGGAGGCGCCGTACTATGAGGGGCACCGCCGTACTATGAGGGGCCCTGTGCCAGTGCCAACTATTGCCCCCCCCCTGCTTGCTCAGGATCACAGCACTTGCAAAGTTGAAATACTTACCTCTCCCTGCTCCACTGCTGTGATGCATTCCGCGTTTCCTTGGCCCACGAAAATCTTGAGCCAGCCCTACCCTCACAACTTTAGCCAAATGACCCCCTGTTTTCAATGCCTAACTATTATTATAAAGTAAATTAAGATTGACAAGCTTCAGTAATACGAATTGATGTTTTTGGCATTAAAATGGGCACTGTAGGTGTTTTCCTGTCCTCCACTCACTGCCGACTTTGATTCCCCATTGACTTGCAGTGGGTTTTCGTGTTTCGGTCGGCCCCCGACTTTTCGCAATACTTGGCCGATTTCACCCGACCCAACATTTGAGAAAGTCGGGTTTCGCGAAACCCGACTCGATCCTAAAAAAGTAAAAGTCGCTCAACTCTACTGGATATGTTTATTTGTGAACCATTCCATTGTAGAATTTGCTTTACGTTTGGGATCGTTGTCTTGTTGGAAGACAAATCTCCATCCCAGTCTCAGGTCTTTTGCAGACTCCAACAGGTTTTCTTCAAGAATGGTCCTGTATTTGGCTCCATCCATCTTCCCATCAATTTTAACCATCCTCCCTGTCCCTGCTAAAGAAAAGCAGGCCCAAACCATGATGCTGCCATCACCATGTTTGACAGTGGGGATGGTGTGTTCAGGGTGATGAGCTGTGTTGCCTTTACGCCAACATATCGTTGGGCATTGTTGCCAAAAAGTTTGATTTTTGTTTCATCTGACCAGAGCACCTTCTTCCACATGTTTGGTGTGTCTTCCAGGTGGCTTGTTGTCAACTTTAAACAATACTTTTTATGGATATGTTTGAGAAATGTCTTTCTTCTTGCCACTCTTCCATAAAGGCCAGATTTGTGCACTGTACGACTGATTCTTGTCCTATGGACAGACTGTCCCACCTCAGCTGTTGATCTCTGTAGTTCATCCAGAGTGATAATGGGCCTCTTGGCTGCATCTCTGATCAGTCTTCTCCTTGTTTAAGATGAAAATTTAGAGGGACGTCCGGGTCTTGGTAGATTTGCAGTGGTATGATACTCCTTCCATTTCAATATGATCGCTTGCACAGTGCTCCTTGGGATGTTTAAAGCTTTGGAAATCATTTTGTATCCAAAATCTGGCTTTAAACTTCTCCACAACAGTATTATGGACCTGCCTGATGTGTTCCTTGGTCTTCATGATGCTCTCTATGCTTCAAACAGAACCCTGAGACTATCACAGAGCAGGTGCATTTATACAGAGACTTGATTACACACAGGTGGATTATATTTATCATCATTAGGCATTTAGGACAGCATTAGATCATTGAGAGATCCACAATGAACTTCTGGAGTGAGTTTGCTGCACTGAAAGTAAAGGGGCCGAATAATATTGCACGCCTCACTTTTCAGTTTTTGAAATTCCACAAAAATTTAAAATAACCAATAAATTTCCTTCAACTTCACAATTGTGTTCCACTTGTTGTTGATTCTTCACCAAAAATTTACATTCGGTTTCTTAACGTTTGAAGCATGGTATGTGGGAAAAGGTTGAAAAGTTCAAGGGGGGCCGAATATTTACGCATGGCACTGTATTACTAGTGATGAGCGAATACATTAGTTACTCATCGAGTAATTTGACATTTCCCTCCGTATATTTGAGTGACCGGCCCAGTCGCTTTATTTGCAGCCAATAAACATTCTGGGCTGGCTTGCCAATCATAGTAATGCCGGCACCATCTTTGGCGTGGCATTACTGTGGTTTGCTGGCTTCCCAGCATCTTAGGGGATATTTAAAGGTTGCCAGTGCCATCTTGCACACATTGCAGCTGGAAACAGCATAGGGAGAGTGTAGTTTGAGCATAGGGAAATTGAAAGTAGTGTCGGGAGAGTGATAGGAGTTTATACTGAACGTTTATTCATTCCAAAAAGCTCTTTTATGAGCTGAAGATTGTGAAGAGATTAGATTACTTGTTTGTTAGAGGGGGATTTCAATAGCAGTGAGAGATTTAATAGGAGAGAGGGTAGCCGAAAGGCAGGCATCTGGGTGGGTGTTCTGATCATAGAATCATAGAATGGTAGAGCTGGAAGGGACCTCCTGGGTCATCTGGTCCAACCCCCTTCTCAAATCAGGATTCACTAAATAATCCCAGACAGATGTCTGTCGAGCCTCTGTTTGAAGACTTCCATTGAAGGAGAACCCGCCACCTCTCATGGCAGCCTGTTCCACTCATTGATCACCCTAACTGTCAAAAAGTTTTTCTAATATCTAATCTCTGTCTCCTCCGTTTCAGTTTCGTCCCATTGCTTCTAGTCTTTCCTTGTGCAAATGAGAATAAAGATGGTCCTTCTACAATGTGACAGCCCTTGAGATATTTGTAGATAGCTATTACGTCTCCTCTTAGTCTTCTTTTTTGCAAGCCAAAAATTCCCAAATTCTGTAAATGTTCCTCATAGGACATGGTTGGCAGACCATATAGGAACAACACTGTATGCACTACCCGAAAAGGTGCCCAAGTAGGGTCCAACACCATATATCAAGAGAAAATAAACTTAGGCACTCAACTTAGCGGAGTTTTATGATTTAATGTAGTCATCAAAATAAACTTTTCAGCCACAATAGACGGCCTTCTTCAGTAACAATGTGCAGGATTAGAGATATGCGTGAATGACCGCATATAAAAGTGTCCCACATCAGCACTGTAACAGAGTGAATCTGCAGGGCTGTGAAATGTCCAAAAACCGGGTAACCGGTAATACATGGGAGCCCAGGTGAATGGCGTGCCGGCGTGGCAGACAGAGCTCTGAACTGGTCACTCTTCTCTGAACTTGCTCCAGCTTGTTGATGTCTTTTTAAAATGTGGTGCCAAAAACTGGACACAGTATTCCAGATGAGGTCTGACCAAAGAGTAGAGGGCAATAATGACTTCTAGATTTAATGCCTCTGTTAATGCATCCCAGAATTGTATTTGCCTTTTTTGCTGCTGCTTTACAATGTTGACTCATGTTCAGTCTGTGATCTACTAGTATAGCCAAGTCTTTTTCACATGTGCTGTTGCTTAGCCCTATTCCTCCCATTCTGTATATGCTTCTTTCATTTTTTTTGCCTGATGTAGTACTTTGCATTTTTCCCTGTTAAAAGCCATTCTGTTAGTTGCTATTATTTATATATTTTTGAATCTTCTCTCTCTCTTCTCTAGTATTAGCTATCCCTCCTAGCTTTGTGTCATCGGGAAATTTATTCAGTTTACCCTCAATTCCTTCATCTAAATCATTGATAAAGATGTTGAATAATACAGGTACCAGGATAGACCCCTGTGGTACCCCACTTGAGACATTCTTCCAACTGGATGTGCAGCCATTTATGACCACTCTTTGGGTCCTATCACTAAGCCAGTTATGAGTCCACCAGTTGCCTTGTCCATTCCATACTTAGTCATTTTTTTAAATAAGGATTGCGTGAGATACTTTTTCAAATGCTTTGCTGAAGTCAAGATATACTATATCTACAGCATTTCCCTGATCCACCCAGTTGGTGATTCTGTCATAGAAGGACATTAAGTTATTCTGACATGACTTATTAGTTACAAACCCATGCTGACTCTGTTTAATCACTTCATTCTTATCCAGGTACTTACATACATGTTGTTTAATAATTTGTCCAAAGATCTTTCCTGGTATAGACGTCAGACTCACTGGCCTATAGTTCCCTGGGTCCACCTTCTTCCCCTTTTTGAAGATAGGAACAACACTTGCTCTTCTCCAGTCTTCTGGGACTTCTCCTGTTCTCCAAGAATTTTCAAAGATTATGGAGAGTGGTTCAAAAATTTCTTCTGCTATCGCCTTCAGTACTCTGGGGTGTAATTCATCTGGACCTGGAGACTTGAATTCATTTATGTTTTCTAAGTGTTTCCTTACTATCTTTCTGTTTTTTGATATCCTGGATTCTTCTATTCCCTTAATAGGACAGTGAAAATCAGTTGACGTTGCATTTCCTTTCTGAGAGAAAACAGATGCAAAATAGGAATTTAAAAGTTCGTCCTTCTTAACATCCTTTCTTACCATTTCATAATTTCCATCCTGTAAAAATCCTATAACATCTTTGACTTTTCCTTTACTGTGTTGACATATCCCCAAAATCCTTTTTTATTGCTTTTGACATCCCTTGCAAGCCTTAATTCATTGTCAGCTTTAGAAAATATGATTCGCGCCCTGCAGGTTCTGCAGACAGCACTATATTCTTCTTTAGATATGCCTCCCTCTTTCCATTTGATAAACATTCCTTTTTAGCATGTGTTTAAGTTCTGTGTTCATCCATCCTGGTTTCCTTAAATGCTTCCTATTCTTCCCTCTTTTCAGAATTGTTAACGATTGTGCTTTGAGAATCTAATTTTTCAAGATTTGCCATCCTTCCTGAACATTTTTGTCCTTGAGGATATCCAGACATTGGATCCTTCTGATTCTCTTTCGTAGTGCCTTAAAGGGAAGGTGCCACCAGTTTTCTTGTATTTTGTTTTTTTGTGAAATTAAGCTTAAAATAGTAATTAAAATGTATTAATACAATGTTTGCACTGTTTGCAAACATTTCTATATGAAAAATATTATATATTTTTCTACAAATATACATATTTACCACTAGGGGGAGCATTTTCCGTTTTAGACCTCAAGCAGCTATAGTAAGATTTAGCAGCTCTGCCCCAGGGATATTAGACCACCCAAAAGGGGAGGGAAATGGTGATGTCAGCAGTTACTGCCCCAACAGTAAGAAAGAAGAGCAGCATCACAGGGCAGAGCCATTTTGTGTGTGACTGCCCTGTGACCTGCTATCACCAGCAGTTACTGCATCAGAGTGACAGCTAGTTTACAGAGGAGCAGAACACAGTGGGCTCAGCAGCATCTGGACCCAAGACGAGTGAAGACATCTGGTGTGCATGGAGCAGCATTAGGATGCATTAGCATGTATGTAGCATGTATGCAGCATGTATGCAGCATGTATGTAGCATGTACTGTATGTAGCATGCATGTAGCATGCATGTATGTAGCACGCATGTATGTAGCATGCATGTAGCATGCATGTAGCATGCATGTAGCATGCATGTATGTAGCACGTATGTATGGAGTATATATGGAGTATTTTTTTTTTCATTCAACACATTAGCCGGATGATGGGACTATTACTGTCCCATAATTGGCTAATGTGTCAATCACTGTCATTGTAGCAGGCATCGTCCGATGGGACTTGTAGTCCCATCGGACGATACTTGCACACACGCAGAGACCCTCCCCACACCGCACATAGCCCCCCCCACGCCGCACAGAGACCCCCCACGCCGCACAGAGACCCCTCCACGCTGCACAGAGACCCCCCCACACCGCACAGAGACCCCCCCACGCCGCACAGAGAGGGAGAGCGACACAGGGGGAGAGTGCAGTTTACCGAAGATCACTGGGACTGTGTGCAAGTAGGGATGCGGAGACAGAGCAGAGGGAAGCACACAGGGCAGCGTGTGAGAGCAGAGGATGTCTGCCCAGGACATGCCTGCCTGGAGTACAGAGGAGCAGTCAGTGCTTCTGTCCTGAGATAGAGAGTAAGTGGAGCTCAACAAATAGTACTGGACTATAAAAAAATGGCAGCTAGTCACACCTACAGCAGTGAGTTGTGCAGCCCACAGAGGCGTGCCCAGCTCACTGCTAATGCTGCTGCAATGTTACAGATAGGGTCCGAGCCGGTCTATTATCTCCTATGTCCATGGGGTGCCATAATCTGACACTGATAGTGCCCTGCTACTGCTGCAAAACCAAGATGTCAGCCCCCAGTGCCTTCTTTCTACTCATATAACACACGGAATCTGTTTTACATGCATTCAAATCTGGGTTATAACAGCATGTTATGCTACATTACATTGATTAATTAATGATCTACAAACGCGGTACCTTCCCTTTAAAATCTACCTTTCTGAAATCTAACCTTGATGTCTGTGTCTTCACAGGTCTTCATCCTCTAGTTATCCAAAATTCTAAAATAGCATGGTCGCTACCTCCTAGCATCCCAGCCACTCTTACCTCCTCAACTATTTCCTCCCTGTTTATAAGGATTAGAACCAATGAAGCAGATCCCCTTGTTTTCTCTCCTACCTTTGGAAGATAAAATTGTCAGCAAGAGAGGATAAGAATTTGCCTGACCTGTTAGTTTTGCCTGAGAGAGATTTCCAATAAATGTCTGGATAGTTGAAATCTCTGATGACAACTATGTCATATTTTTTGGAGAACTTGGTCATTTGATGCATAAACAGTTCATCCATATCTACAGCTTGCACAGGAGACGTGGAGTAAATGCCTACAATCGTGTCCTTTCCATTGTTCTGTCCTTGTATTCTTACCCAAACAGTTTCCACAGAACTCCCAGTCTCTGAAGGTTCTCAATCTCTGTGCAGATATATGCTTTTCTAACATACAATGCAACACTTCCTCCTCGTTTATCAAGTCTGATTCTTGCAAATAAGTTGTATCCTTTTAGTCTTGTATTCCAATCATGTGTGTCCCATCAAGTTTCAATGATTGCAATGACATCATATTTCTTTTCCTGCGTTAGTAGTTCCAATTATCCTTGTTTGTTGCCCATGCTTTGTGCATTCGTATATAAACATTTTAGTTTGTGATTGGTTTCTCTTTCTCTAATATTTTTATTATTTATATTTTTTTGTCTTTGTTCTTCCCTTCCACTTCAAATAGCAGAATTCTCAATAGTATTTGTCAGGTGTAAGGCTTTTTCTGGCCTTTTGCTTCCCTTCCCATATTGTTCTAGTTTAAAGCTCTCATGATGAGTGTAGCAAGGTGACTTCCAAATACATGTTTTCCAGTCTTCATAAGGTGCACCCCATTTCTAGCAAGTAGTCCATCATATAGGTAATTCACTCTGTGATCCAGAAATCCAAATCCTTGCTGACGGCACCAGCGACGTAGCCAGTTGTTCACCTGCAGAATCTTATTTCACCTTCTTGTTCCATGGCCATCCACTGGAAGAATGGAAAAGAAGACAAGTTGCGCTCCCAGTTCTTTCACTTTCTTACCTAAGTTTTCAAAGTCACTGCAGATGGTTTCCAGGTCGTTTCTTTGAGTGTCATTTGTCCCCACATGTATTAGCAGAAATGGGTAGTCATCTACAGGTCTGAAGAGTCCTGATATTCTGTCAGACACATCTTTAATTTTTGCACCTGGAAGACAGCACATTTCTCTTGAGGTTATATCCGGTCTGCAGATTGCCGCATCTGTTCCTCTCAACAGGGAATCTCCCATGACCACATCTCTCCGTTTCTTCTTGGCAACAGTTTTCTTTCTCCATTCAAGAGGACTCTGAGGGCGTCCAAGGTTGTTCTTTGTGGGCAAAGTCTTATCTTGATGTATTTGTCCGTCATTCTCCTGTGTGAGAGCCTGGTATTGGTTCCTGAGTAGTATGGGTGCTGACTGCCTCCCATGTTATGACCTGGTGGTTAAGAGGCCACACTGATATGACCTGGTGGCTAAAACGCAACATGGAGCGAGCTCTGAGAAGGTGGTATCTCTACTGACCGCAGTCCCTAATCCTAACAACAACACTAGAAATAGCCGTGGTATGTTCCTGACTCTCCCTAGACACCTCTTCACAGCCTAAGAAATAACTACCCCTAAAGAAGGAAATAGAAAGCTATCTTGAGAAAACCCCCAAAAGGAAAGATAGCCCCCCACAAATATTGACTGAGAATGGAGAGGGAAATGACGTACACAGAAATGAAATCAGAATTCAGCAAAGGAGGCCAATACTAAACTAGATAGACAGAGAGAAAAGGATACTGTGCGGTCAGTATAAAAACTACAAAATCCACGCAGAATTTACAAAAATGAACTCCACACCGACTCACGGTGTGGAGGGGCAAATCTGCTTTCCCAGAGCTTCCAGCTAGCCTGAATAAGACATAATGACAAGCTGGACAAAAAGAGACATATTTGCAAAGCAATAGAGTCCAAACAAATGGACAAACAAAAACTTATCTTTTGCAGACAAGGACTGGCCATATGAGAATTCCAAGGAGAGAACCAAATCCAACCAAGAACATTGACAGCAGGCATGGACTAAAGCCCAGAGCAGGTTTAAATAACAAACCCAGGCAAGGCGATTAGTGAAGGCAGCTGCTACAGCTACCTAAAGGAGCAGCAGTTCCACTCGAAACCACCAGAGGGAGCCCAAGGGCAGAACTCACAAAAATACCATTAGCAACCACAGGAGGGAGCTCCAGAATGGAATTCACAACAGTACCCCCCCTTGAGGAGGGGTCACCGAACCCTCACCAGAGCTCCCAGGCCGATCAGGACGAGCCAAATGGAAAGCACGAACCAAATCGGCAGCATGAACATCGGAGGCAACAACCCAAGAATTATCCTCCTGGCCATATCCCTTCCACTTGACCAGATACTGAAGCTTCCGCCTCGAAAAATGAGAATCCAAAATCTTCTCCACCACATATTCCAATTCCCCCTCAACCAACACCGGAGCAGGAGGATCAACGGAAGGAACCATAGGTACCACATATCTCCGCAACAAGGATCTATGGAACACATTATGAATGGAAAAGGAAGCTGGAAGGGCCAAACGAAAAGACACTGGATTGATAATTTCAGAAATCTTATAAGGCCCAATAAAGCGAGGCTTGAACTTAGGGGAAGAAACCTTCATAGGAACATGACGAGAAGACAACCAGACCAAATCACCAACACGAAGCCGGGGACCAACACACCGACGACGGTTAGCAAAACGCTGAGCCTTTTCCTGAGACAACGTCAAATTGTCCACCACATGAGTCCAAATTTGCTGCAACCTGTCCACCACGGAATCCACACCAGGACAGTCAGAAGGCTCAAGCTGCCCTGAAGAAAAACGAGGATGAAAACCAAAGTTACAAAAGAAAGGCGAAACCAAGGTAGCAGAACTAGCCCGATTATTAAGGGCAAACTCGGCCAACGGCAAAAAGGTCACCCAATCATCCTGATCAGCAGACACGAAGCATCTCAAATAGGTTTCCAAGGTCTGATTGGTTCGCTCCATTTGGCCATTTGTCTGAGGATGGAATGCTGAAGAAAAAGACAAATCAATGCCCATTCTAGCACAAAAGGACCGCCAAAACCTAGAAACGAACTGGGAACCTCTGTCAGACACAATATTCTCCGGAATACCATGCAAACGAACCACATGCTGAAAAAATAATGGAACCAAATCAGAGGAGGAAGGCAACTTAGGCAACGGCACCAAATGGACCATCTTAGAAAACCGGTCACAAACCACCCAGATGACAGACATCTTCTGAGAGACAGGAAGATCAGAAATAAAATCCATGGAAATATGCGTCCAGGGCCTCTCAGGAATAGGCAAAGGCAAAAGAAACCCGCTGGCATGGGAACAGCAAGGCTTAGCCCGAGCACAGGTACCACAGGACTGCACAAACGAACGCACATCCCGCGACAAGGAAGGCCACCAAAAGGACCTAGCCACCAAATCTCTGGTACCGAAAATCCCAGGGTGACCAGCCAATTCACCACATCAGCGCCCTTCCTCGTCAAATCGGTCAGAGGCTTCACCACACTAGAAAAATTAGCAATAAAGCGGCGATAAAAATTGGCAAAGCCCAAAAATTTCTGAAGGCTCTTTACCGATGTAGGTTGAGTCCAATCATGAATGGCCTGGACTTTAACAGGGTCCATTTCAATAGCCGAGGGGGAAAAAATGAAACCCAAAAAAGAAACCTTCTGAACTCCAAAGAGGCACTTAGACCCCTTCACAAACAACGCATTAGCATAAAGGACCTGAAATACCATCCTAACCTGCTTTACATGAGACTCCCAATCATCGGAGAAAACCAAAATATCATCCAAATACACAATCATGAATTTGTCTAGATAATTCCGGAAGATATCATGCATAAAGGACTGAAATACCGATGGAGCATTAGAGAGCCTGAATGGCATCACAAGATATTCAAAATGGCCTTCGGGCATATTAAATGCTGTTTTCCATTCATCACCTTGTTTAATACGCACGAGATTATACGCCCCTCGAAGGTCGATTTTAGTAAACCAACTGGCACCCTTAATCCGAGCAAACAAATCAGAAAGTAAAGGTAAAGGGTACTGGAATTTGACAGTGATCTTATTGAGAAGGCGATAATCTATACAGGGTATCAAGGAGCCATCCTTCTTGGCAACAAAAAAAATCCCGCTCCCAACGGTGACGAAGACGGGCGAATATGCCCCTTCTCCAAGGACTCCTTTACATAACTCCGCATAGCGGCATGCTCTGGCACAGACAGATTGAAAAGTCGGCCCTTAGGGAACTTACAGCCAGGAATCAAATTAATGGCACAATCGCAGTTCCTATGAGGAGGACCATAGAAAACCCAGCACAACAACATCATGCAAATTATGCAACACCAAAAAGCGAATATTTTCCTGATGTGCTGGAGCCATGTACATGGTTAACTGAGTCCAATACTGAGGTTTATTCTTGGCCAATGGCGTAGCATCAATTCCCCTTAAGGGAGTAGAACTCTGCAAAGGCTCCAAGGAAAAACCACAGCGCTTGGCAAATTCCAAGTCCATTAAGTTCAGGGCAGCGCCAGAATCCTCAAATGCCATAACAGAAAAGGACGACAATGAGCAAATCAGGGTAACAGAATAGAGAAATTTAGGCTGTACAGTACTAATGGTAACAGACCCAGGAACCCTCCTAGTACGCTTAGGGCAATCAGAAATAGCATGAGCAGAATCACCACAGTAAAAACACAGGCCATTCTGACGTCTGAATTTCTGTCTTTCTGCTCTAGTCAAAATCCTATCACATTGCATAGAGTCAAGACTTTGCTCAGAGGACACTGCCATATGGTGCACCACCTTGCGCTCATGCAAGCGCCGATCAATCTGAATGGCTAGAGACATAGATTCGCTCAAACCGGTAGGCGTAGGAAAGCCCACCATAACATCTTTAAGAGTTTCAGAAAGACCTTTTCTGAAAATAGCAGCCAGAGCCTCTTCATTCCACCTAGTGAGCACAGACCATTTTCTAAATTTCTGGAAGTATAACTCTGCCGCTTCTTGACCCTGACAGAGGGACAACAGTGTTTTCTCAGCATGCTCTACAGAGTTAGGTTCGTTATACAACAATCCGAGCGCTTGAAAAAATGTATCCACACTCAACAATTCCGGATCCCCTGATTCAAGAGCAAAAGCCCAGTCTTGAGGATCACCACGCAGTAAGGATATGATGATTTTTACTTGCTGAATGGGATCACCAGAAGAACGGGGTTTCAAAGCAAAAAACAATTTGCAGCTATTTTTGAAGTTCAAAAACTTGGATCTGTCCCCAAAAAACAAATCAGGAGTAGGAATTCTAGGCTCTAGAGCCGGAGTCTGGACAATATAATCTTGGATACTCTGGACTCTTGCAGCAAGTTGATCCACACGAGAAAACAAACTCTGAACCTCCATACCAGAGCATATATCCAGCACCACCCAGATATCAAGAGGAAAAAAAAGACAGAACAGACCACAGAAAAAAAAAATGGTTCAGAACTTTCTTATCCTTCTTTTGAGATGCATTTAATTCATTTCTGGCCTGCTGTACTGTTATGACCTGGTGGTTAAGAGGCCACACTGATATGACCTGGTGGCTAAAACGCAACATGGAGCGAGCTCTGAGAAGGTGGTATCTCTACTGACCGCAGTCCCTAATCCTAACAACAACACTAGAAATAGCCGTGGTATGTTCCTGACTCTCCCTAGACACCTCTTCACAGCCTAAGAAATAACTACCCCTAAAGAAGGAAATAGAAAGCTATCTTGCCTCAGAGAAAACCCCCAAAAGGAAAGATAGCCCCCACAAATATTGACTGAGAATGGAGAGGGAAATGACGTACACAGAAATGAAATCAGAATTCAGCAAAGGAGGCCAATACTAAACTAGATAGACAGAGAGAAAAGGATACTGTGCGGTCAGTATAAAAACTACAAAATCCACGCAGAATTTACAAAAATGAACTCCACACCGACTCACGGTGTGGAGGGGCAAATCTGCTTTCCCAGAGCTTCCAGCTAGCCTGAATAAGACATAGTGACAAGCTGGACAAAAAGAGACATATTTGCAAAGCAATAGAGTCCAAACAAATGGACAAACAAAAACTTATCTTTTGCAGACAAGGACTGGCCATATGAGAATTCCAAGGAGAGAACCAAATCCAACCAAGAACATTGACAGCAGGCATGGACTAAAGCCCAGAGCAGGTTTAAATAACAAACCCAGGCAAGGCGATTAGTGAAGGCAGCTGCTACAGCTACCTAAAGGAGCAACAGTTCCACTTGAAACCACCAGAAGGAGCCCAAGGGCAGAACTCACAAAAATACCATTAGCAATCACAGGAGGGAGCTCCAGAACGGAATTCACAACACTCCCAATCCTCCTGCTTCTCTGTGTCACATGCTTCCATTCCTCTGTTTCTTCAGGTGCACTTGGAATTTCTTCTTTTTCTATAACATGAAGAGATAATTCTGCTCTGTCTAAGAACTCTTCACCTTCCTTAATGATTTTCAATGTAGCTAACCTCTCTTCTAGATTTTGCAACTTTTCCTTCAACAGGGACACAAGCTTGCATTTCTGGCATGTGAAGTTTGGCTTTTCCACTGGTAAGTCTGTAAACATGTAGCAAGAAATGCAGCTCACCAATTGGCTCCTGACCTCTTCCATTTTCTTACTGTAAAAAAGATAGCAAAGTGGTGAAAAATATGCCAAAATTCACTTGCCGGTAGGCACAGTTTACCGATTTTCTCCTTTCAGCTGCAATGGCCAAAATCCAGTGTTCTTTGAGCTCCTGGAGACTCTTTACTTATCCCAGAAGGCACTGGGAATATGCAAATTCTCTCCTCAGGACTCTTCCCCAGTTTACCGATGTCCTCCTTTGAGCTGCAACAGCCAAAATCCAGTGTTCTTTGAGTTCACGGAAACTCTTCACTTAACCCAGAAGGCACCTGAGAATATGCAAATTCTCTCCTCAGGACTCTTCCCCTGTTTCCTTATTATTGCACGTACATGCTGCAGATCTCTGCTATTTTCCACTGTGTTGTGTAGTAGGTATTATTAAGAACAGACTGTGGGATTAGATTAGGGTGATATAGGGAGGGTTTCATCCACTACCATAATATACAAATAAGCTATTTGTAGAAGGAAATGAATATTATGTAGTAACAGCATATACAAAACAATTTTTTGGTAGATACATTGATAGCAAAGTGGTGAAAAATATGCCAAAATTCACGAGCCGGTAGGTGCAGTTTACCGATTTTCTCATTTCAGCTGCAATGGCCAAAATCCAGTGTTCTTGGAGCTCGCGGAGGACTCTTCACTAATCCCAGAAGGCACTGCGAATATGCAAATTCTCTCCTCAGGACTCTTCCCCTGATTTACCGATGTCCTCCTTTCAGCTGCAATGGCCAAAATCCAGTGTCCTTTGAGCTTGCAGAGACTCTTCACTTATCCCAGAAGGCACTGGGAATATGCAAACTCCTCAGAACTCTTCCCCTGGTTTACCGATGTCCTCCTTTCAGCTGCAACGGGCAAAATTAGTGTTCTTTGAGCTCACGGAGACTCTTCACTTATCCCAGAAGGCACTGGGAATATGCAAATTCTCTCCTCAGGACTCTTCCCCTGTTTCCCTATTATTGCACATACATGCTGCAGATCTCTGCTATTTTCCACTGTGTTGTATAGTAGGTATTATTAACCCCTTTACCCCCAAGGGTGGTTTGCACGTCAATGACCAGGCCAATTTTTACAATTCCGACCACTGTCCCTTTATGAGGTTATAACTCTGGAACGCTTCAACGGATCCCGGTGATTCTGACATTGTTTTCTCGTGACATATTGTACTTCATGATAGTGGTAAAATTTCTTTGATAGTACCTGCGTTTATTTGTGAAAAAAACGGAAATTTGGCGAAAATTTTGAAAATTTCGCAATTTTCAAATTTTGAAATTTTTATGCAATTAAATCATAGAGATATGTCACACAAAATACTTAATAAGTAACATTTCCCACATGTCTACTTTACATCAGCACAATTTTGGAACCAATTTTTTTTTTGTTAGGGAGTTATAAGGGTTAAAAGTTGACCAGCAATTTCTCATTTTTACAACACCATTTTTTTTTAGGGACCACGTCTCATTTGAAGTCATTTTGAGGGGTCTATATGATAGAAAATGCCCAAGTGTGACACCATTCTAAAAACTGCACCCATCAAGGTGCTCAAAACCACATTCAAGAAGTTTATTAACCCTTCAGGTGTTTAATAGGAATTTTTGGAATGTTTAAATAAAAATGAACATTTAACTTTTTTACACAAAAAATTTAATTCAGCTCCAATTTGTTTTATTTTACCAAGGGTAACAGGAGAAAATGGACCCCAAAAGTTGTTGTCCAATTTGTCCTGAGTACGCTGATACCCCATATGTGGCAGTAAACCACTGTTTGGGCGCATGGGAGAGCTCGGAAGGGAAGGAGCGCCGTTTGACTTTTCAATGCAAAATTGACAGGAATTGAGATGGGACGCCATGTTGCGTTTGGAGAGCCACTGATGTGTCTAAACATTGAAACCCCCCACAAGTGACACCATTTTGGAAAGTAGACCTCCTAAGGAACTTATCTGGATGTGTGGTGAGCACTTTGACCCACCAAGTGCTTCACAGAAGTTTATAATGCAGAACCGTAAAAAGAAAAAATCATATTTTTTCACAAAAATTATATTTTTGCCCCCAATTTTTTATTTTTCCAAGGGTAAGAGAAGAAATTGGACCTCAAAAGTTGTTGTCCAATTTGTCCTGAGTACGCTGATACCCCATATGTGGCAGTAAACCACTGTTTGGGCGCATGGGAGAGCTCGGAAGGGAAGGAGCGCCGTTTGACTTTTCAATGCAAAATTGACAGAAATTGAGATGGGACGCCATGTTGCGTTTGGAGAGCCACTGATGTGCCTAAACATTGAAACCCCCCACAAGTGACACCATTTTGGAAAGTAGACCCCCTAAGGAACTTATCTAGAGGTGTGGTGAGCACTTTGACCCACCAAGTGCTTCACAGAAGTTTATAATGCAGAACCGTAAAAATAAAAAATCATATTTTTTCACAAAAATTATATTTTTGCCCCCAATTTTTTATTTTTCCAAGGGTAAGAGAAGAAATTGGACCTCAAAAGTTGTTGTCCAATTTGTCCTGAGTACGCTGATACCCCATATGTGGCAGTAAACCACTGTTTGGGCGCATGGGAGAGCTCGGAAGGGAAGGAGCGCCGTTTGACTTTTCAATGCAAAATTGACAGGAATTGAGATGGGACGCCATGTTGCATTTGGAGAGCCACTGATGTGCCTAAACATTGAAACCCCCCACAAGTGACACCATTTTGGAAAGTAGTCCCCCTAAGGAACTTATCTGGATGTGTGGTGAGCACTTTGACCCACCAAGGGCTTCGCAGAAGTTTATAATGCAGAGCCATAAAAATAAAACAAAATTTTTTTCCCACAAAAATTATTTTTTAGCCCCCAGTTTTGTATTTTCCCTAGGGTAACAGGAGAAATTGGACCCCAAAAGTTGTTGTCCAGTTTGTCCTGAGTACGCTGATACCCCATATGTGGGGGGGAACCACCGTTTGGGTGCATGGGAGGGCTCGGAAGGGAAGGAGCGCCATTTGGAATGCAGACTTAGATGGAATGGTCTGCAGGCGTCACATTGCGTTTGCAGAGCCCCTAATGTACCTAAACAGTAGAAACCCCCCACAAGTGACACCATTTTGGAACGTAGACCCCCTAAGGAACTCATCTTGATGTGTTGTGAGAGCTTTGAACCCCCAAGTATTTCACTACAGTTTATAACGCAGAGCCGTGCAAATAAAAAATATTTTTTTTTCCACAAAAATTATATTTTAGCCCCCAGTTTTGTATTTTTCCAAGGTTAGCAGGAGAAATTGGACCCTAAATGTTGTTGTCCAATTTGTCCTGAGTACGCTGATACCCGATATGTGGGGGGGAACCACCGTTTGGGCGCATGGGAGGGCTCGGAAGGGAAGGAGCATCATTTGGAATGCAGACTTAGATGGATTGGTCTGCAGGCGTCACATTGCGTTTGCAGAGCCCCTAATGTACCTAAACAGTAGAAACCCCCCACAAGTGACCCCATATTGGAAACTAGACCCCTCAATGAACTTATCTAGATGTGTTGTGAGAACTTTGAACTCCCAAGTGTTTCACTACAGTTTATAACGCAGAGCTGTGAAAATAAAAAATCTTTTTGTTTTCCCATAAAAATTATTTTTTAGCCCCCAGTTTTGTATTTTCCCAAGGGTAACAGGAGAAATTGGTCCACAAAAGTTGTTGTCCAATTTGTCCTGAGTACGCTGATAACCCATATGTGAGGGTAAACCCCTGTTTGGGCACACAGGAGAGCTCGGAAGGGAAGGAGCACTGTTTTACTTTTTCAACGCAGAATTGGCTGGAATTGAGATCGGACGCCATGTCGTGTTTGGAGAGACCCTGATGTGCCGAAACAGTGGAAACCCCCCAATTATAAGTGAAACCCTAATCTAAACACACCCCTAACCCTAATTCCAACGGTAACCCTAACCACACCTCTAACCCTGACACACCCCTAACCCTAATCCCAACCCTATTCCCAACTGTAAATGTAATCTAAACCCTAACCCTAACTTTAGCCCCAACCCTAACTGTAGCCCCAACCCTAACCCTAACCCTAGCCCTAACCCTAGCCCTAACCCTAGCCCTAACCCTAGCCCTAACCCTAACCCTAGCCCTAACCCTAGCCCTAACCCTAGCCCTAGCCCTAACCCTAGCCCTAACCCTAGCCCTAACCCTAGCCCTAGCCCTAACCCTAGCCCTAACCCTAGCCCTAGCCCTAACCCTAGCCCTAACCCTAGCCCTAACCCTAGCCCTAGCCCTAACCCTAGCCCTAACCCTAGCCCTAGCCCTAGCCCTAGCCCTAGCCCTATCCCTAGCCCTAATGGGAAAATGGAAATAAATAAATTTTTTTTTATTTTTCCCTAACTAAGGGGGTGATGAAGGGGGGTTTGATTTACTTTTATAGCGAGTTTTTTAGCGGATTTTTATGATTGGCAGCCGTCACACACTGAAAGACCCTTTTTATTGCAAAAAAATATTTTTTGCAATACCACATTTTGAGAGCTATAATTTTTCCATATTTTGGTCCACAGAGTCATGTGAGGTCTTGTTTTTTGCGGGACGAGTTGACGTTTTTATTGAAAACATTTTCGGGCACGTGACATTTTTTGATCGCTTATTATTCCGATTTTTGTGAGGAAGAATGACCAAAAACCAGCTATTCATGAATTTCTATTGGGGGAGGCGTTTATACCGTTCCGCGTTTGGTAAAATTGATAAATCAGTTTTATTCTTCGGGTCAGTACGATTACAGCGATACCTCATTTATATCATTTTTTTATGGTTTGGCGCTTTTATACGATAAAAACTATTTTACAGAAAAAATAATTATTTTTGCATCGCTTTATTCTCAGGACTATAACTTTTTTATTTTTTTGCTGATGATGCTGTATGGCGGCTCTTTTTTTGCGGGACAATATGATGCTTTCAGCGGTACCATGGTTATTTATATCTGTCCTTTTGATCGCGTGTTATTCCACTTTTTGTTCGGCAGTATGATAATAAAGCGTTGTTTTTTGCCTCGTTTTTTTTTTTTTTCTTACGGTGTTTACTGAAGGGGTTAACTAGTGGGACAGTTTTGTAGGTCGGGTCGTTACGGACGCGGCGATACTAAATATGTGTACTTTTATTGGTTTTTTTTTTTATTTAGATGAAGAAATGTATTTATGGGAATAATATATATATTTTTTTTCATTATTTTGGAATATTTTTTTTTATTTTTTTTACACATTTGGAAAAATTTTTTTTAACTTTTTTACTTTGTCCCAGGGGGGGACATCACAGATCAGTGATCTGACAGTTTGCACAGCACTCTGTCAGATCACTGATCTGACATGCAGCGCTGCAGCCTTCACAGTGCCTGCTCTAAGCAGGCTCTGTGAAGCCACCTCCCTCCCTGCAGGACCCGGATCCGCGGCCATCTTGGATCCGGGGCTGGAGGGAGCAGGGTGGGAGGTGAGACCCTCGCAGCAACGCGATCACATCGCGTTGCTCCGGGGGTCTCAGGGAAGCCCGCAGGGAGCCCCCTCCCTGCGCGGTGCTTCCCTGCACCGCCGGCACATCGCGATCATCTTTGATCACGGTGTGCCAGGGGTTAATGTGCCGGGGCGGTCCGTGACCGCTCCTGGCACATAGTGCCGGATGTCAGCTGCGATAAGCAGCTGACACCCGGCCGCGATCGGCCGCGCTCCCCCCGTGAGCGCGGCCGATCGGCTATGATGTACTATCCCGTCCAGGGTCAGATAAGCCCAGGGCACCTCGACGGGATAGTACGTCTAAGGTCACAGAGGGGTTAAGAACAGACTGTGGGATTAGGGTGATATAGGGAGGGTTTCATCCACTACCATATTATACAAATAAGATATTTGTAGAAGGAAATAAATATTAGGTGGTAACAGCATATACAAAACATTTTTTGGGGAGATACATAATATTTCTGTCTAACAGAGTTTTTTTTTTACATTTTTAACACAAAATAATACTCGTCAGTGCTCGCATATATTAACATCCATTCTTTAATCTAATTGCTAAATAATATTCCTCGTCTATTGCTTAAATCTATATATATAATTGCCTAAGGGTTTTTCCGTCTGTCTGTCTGTCTGTCTTTCTGTCTGTCTGTCCTGGAAATCTCGCATCTCTGATTGGTCGAGGCCGCTAGGCCTCGACCAATCAGCGACGGGCACAGCGACGATGATGTCATAAAGGACGTAGACATCCCGCGTCTGATTGGTCAAGGCCGCCAGGCCTCGACCAATCAGCGACGGGCACAGCGACGATGATGTCATAAGGGTTTTTCCGTCTGTCTGTCTGTCTTTCTGTCTGTCTGTCCTGGAAATCTCGCGTCTCTGATTGGTCGAGGCCGCCAGGCCTCGACCAATCAGCGACGGGCACAGCGACGATGATGTCATAAAGGACGTAGACATCCCGCGTCTGATTGGTCAAGGCCGCCAGGCCTCGACCAATCAGCGACGGGCACAGCGACGATGATGTCATAATGGTTGCCATGGCGACGATGATGTCATAAAGGTTGCCTCGACCAATCAGCGACGGGCACAGTCTGCCGCGAATTCTGGAATCATCATTGTCCATATACTACGGGGACATGCATATTCTAGAATACCCGATGCGTTAGAATCGGGCCACAATCTAGTACTTAATATATGTCTAGCAGTTGTGGGTGGGAGGAAGGAGGGCCAGGTTGAGGATTCAGAGGCCCAGCCTCTTGACTACTGAGACTGGACCGTGTGGAAGACTTTGTGATGCTGCCTGTCAACACACTGGATTCTTGGTCTGCCATCCTACTCACTACATCATGGCAATTTTCCTGGCTTAATTTTTGACAAGTACCCTCACTGAGGTGTTATGTACAAATTCAATATATCTAGCAATGTGTGGCATTCTTTTTAAGATATCAGCTTCATTACACACAGAAACAACAGACTCATGAAAATTAGCGATAAATAGTCACATTTGTGTATCTCTGCAGGCTTTTTGTCAGTTGCACAACTGATATGCTATTTATTAAATCAATGGAAAATGCGTAGGCTTGTGCAGATTGGTCAATGGCACTCTTGTCTCATTCTCTTGAGGAGGCTGTTTCCAAGTAAAATGAGGCTTGTACATGTTCCTGACATGCTTTTCAGACCTGACAGCCTGACCACAATATAGGCCCTCGCTTGCATACACAGTATTCAGAATTGAATTCTAATACTTTTGGTGTCTGGTTGACACCAATTTACTAACATTGATCAGCTTCCCCAAATCCTGTGTTATATTCACCTTGCAGCAGCTTCACCTTAAAAAAAATGTTTCGTTTGGTAGGCCTTTTTAAAAATCAGTAAAACCGGCACAATAGTTTGACAACATTATTCTCAGATACCATATGTGAGTCAGAAAGGTGTGCAGGTATCTGCTCCATGCTGTTACCATTTAGTTTTAGTTCTTTCCCATTTATTTAAGCTCTTTTCTCAGGCCCCCAGACCTGTTCGTTGGGTCCAGGAGAAAAATATTCGGCTTTCCCATTGACTTGCATTCGATTCGTTATTCGGTACAAATACACGGATATTAGAAATTATTTGGGCCGATTTTCCCAAATCTATTTCACTATTTGATCATCACTATTTATTACCATTGCTTAGTAATTGCTGTAGAATAGTGCAGTGAACACAGCCTATATTATATTAAATTGCTTTATTTGATAGCCAACAGCTCATTCTATAAATTCAGAAAAAAATGAAGGCTCTCAGTTTAGAAATTTCAGCAACTTACACCTTTTTTGTAAGATTTGAATAGATGCTTTGAGACATATTGTCACCTCAGCTTATGGAAATCTGTTAAATAGCAGGTGAGTGAGATAATAATACATATTATAAAATGCAGGGGGTTATGCATCAGCAAGGTGCCTGCACCTGTCAAAACTACCCCTATTTGAAACAGCATTTTTTTCATTGAAAAGTCAGCATTAGCCACCAAGATATGGTCATACCTGAAGATAATACAAGTCTGTACAGAATGGAGATTGAATGTGCAGTATATCTAGCATGATAAAGCTATGTTCACTCAGTTAGCAACAACCTTTGCCTAAATCAGAGCAGACATAGAAATCTCTCTGTATAAGTCAATTAGTCAAAGTCTGTCTATTGCTCCTTTTGTGGGTGCAGAAACAAGCGCAGAATTAGACACTGTGGAGAGTGAGAAAATAGCAATATTTGGGAATTTTAGTTAAAATATAGTTATTGATATGGAAAATATAAAAAAATAACACATTTTGAAAGAAATGCATTTAGCGTAAAAACCTCATTTAACCTAAGTTTACAGACGTGTCATACAGTTAGGTCCAGAAATATTTGGACAGTGACTGAATCTTCTTGATTTGGGCTCTGAATGCCACTATTTTTTTAAATGAAACAACTACGATGCAATTGAACACTTTCATGGTGCAAACCATTAATAAGCCTATTTTAAGACTGATTAATGGTTTGCATCTTGTGGTTAACCCTCTATATTTGCTCTCATGAAGTCTTCTCTTTATGGTAGAATTAGATACTAAAACACTTACTTATTGGAGAGAATTTTCTTTACTTGGGCGGATGTTGTGAAGGGGTTTTTCTTCACCATAGAAAGGATTAAGTGATCATCCAGAACTGTTGTCTTCCATGGACATCCAGGCTTTTTTTTAATTTCCAAGCTCACCAGTGCGCTCTTTTTTTGCAGAATGTACCAAACTGTTGATTTGGCCACTTCTTACATTTCTGCTATCTCTGGATTTCATCTCTTTTCACACTAATGAAGGTCTGTTTCTCTTCCATTGAGAGCTCCTTTGACCTCATGTTGTGGGTTCACAACAACAGCTTCCAAATGCAAATGCCACAACTGAAATCAGCTCTAGACCTTTTCCCTACTTAATTGATTAGGTTTTACGAGAAAATAGCCAATGCCTGGCAGTTAAGACCTTTAGAGATAACTGTCAAATTTCATTAGGTTTATATATTAAAACGCTGAACACATACACCAATTATGATGTGAATACCCTCAAATTTAGAATCTGCACCTTAATTATAAAACTATTTTAATATGTTTTGGTAAACAGCTAAAATGCCAAAACCTGTATTACTGTAGAAATATTTCTGGACTTAACTGTATTTGTGTATTATATAATGACACAGTCCTCCAGTAATTGTAGCTTCAATCGCTCAGTCACTGCTGTTTACCCACTTCGGAGGCATCATAAGAGATTTACATGTTGTTTTCTGGTTTCCATCTGTTCCAGCATCCACCTTCATTTTTGTTTGCGAAATACAGTTTAAGAAATCAAATGAAAGAAAGTCCAACAGGGGGAATAAAAAAATAATTAAAACATAATTTAATCACGTTTTAAAAATTAAAAATCATAAAGTTTAAATTATTCTTCTTTTCCACCTATAGAAAAAGTAATAAAAAGCGAGCAAAATGTTGTATGCTCTATAAAAAGGTACCAAACACTACAGCTCAGCATGAAACAAGTCTCAGAACATTTTGATAAGACCCTAATTATTTTTACAAAGTTCAGAATTATTTTTTAAACAAGAAAATGAATATGTCCCTAGGTTTTTGCTACTCCATCTGAGAGCAACATGATCTGGGGACCCTGATTAGAGTGATATATCATGTAGGACAGCAAAAATTGCAAAGTATTATAGTTCCAGGAAAGTGAGTTAACCCCTTTCCAACATGCTTTGTACATATACAGCTCTGCGGGAGCTGTGTTCCCGCAAACCGAAGTATGTGTACGGCACCGCTAAGCGCCGTGGTGATCGGGTGAGGGTGTCAGCTCTATGTGAGAGCTGACAACCCGCAGCAAAGCCCGCAATCCAATCACGGTCATTTAACCCCTCTGATGTCAGTATTGACAGTGAAATCGAGGAGCGTTGCACAGGGAAAAGTTTCACTGCGCACTTCCATCAGCAATGTAATATTATCGCACTGTCCTGATGGTCTCAATGAAGACCCCCGGCTGCAAGATGGCTGCAGAGTACTTTATTGAAGGTGGCGAGTCAGAGCCTGCTTAGGGCAGGACCTGAGATGCCTCCTTCCCTGCCTGTCATGTGCTGCTCCGATGCTGTGCAGCGCAGGAGCATTGCAGAACATTAGATCAGCGATTTGATGATATACAGTAATGTCCCATCATGGGACAATGTAAAAAAAATCCCCAAATAAAGAACGAAAAGAAGAAATACAGTAAATATTTTTCCAATAAATACATTTATTTATGTAAATAAAAAAAAAACTATAAAAGTACACATATTTGATATTGCCGCCTCCATAAAAACCCACTCTATAAAACTGTCCCACTAGTTAACCCCTTCAGTGAACATTGTAAAAAAAGGCAAAAAACAATGCTTTATCATCATACCACCTATCCAAAAGTGCAATAAATTGCGATCAAAAGATGAATATACATAAAAATGGTACTGCTGAAAACGTAATCTTGTCTTGCAAAAAAAAAAAACAAGCTGCCATACAGTTCCATCAACAGAAAAATAAAAAAATTATAGCTCTCAGAATTAAGCAATGCAAAAATAAGGATTTTTTCTATAAGATAGTTTTTATTGTGTAAAAGCACCAAAACATAAAAAAATATATAAATTGGGTATCGTAATCGTACTGACCCGAAGAGTAAAGCTGCCTTACCAATTTTACCTCACAATTCCTAAATTGCTGATTTTTGTTCATTCTGTCGCCCAAAAATCAGAATAGAAAGCGATTAAAAAATATCGTGTGCCAAAAAAAGGTACCAATAAAAATGTCAACTTGTCTCGCAAAAACAAGTCATTACATGACTCTATGGGCCAAATTATGGAAAAATTATAGCTATCTAAATATTGTGATGCAAAAACACAATATAAATCTAGTATCGCTGTAATCGCACGGACCCAAAAAATAAAGTTGCCTAGTCACTTATACCACATGAGGAATGGCACAAAAAATAAATAAAAACAATTCTTCACACACTGTTGAATTGTTCATTCTGCCTCCCAAAGATTGCAGTAAGGCTTGGCGCACATTTATCCTGCGCTCTGCACTGAGCGCTTTCATTGGGGTTTCCATGTAAATATCTGAAATACGTGATTCAAACGGAACCCCCAGAGGAAGATTTTCTATTATAAGGCAGACGGAGGCCCTGTGGACACCATCTGACCTGTGATCCGGCGGTGTCTTTTAGGATTCCATAAAAATGTACAGTTTTGTGCTCTTCTGAAAAAGACACCGCCTCATTATAGTGAATGGATCCCTCGGGGGGTTTCATTTGTCATGTCACTCAGAGATTTAGATAGAAACAACAAAGTAAGTGTTTACTAAATGTGATCCCAAATGTTATGTAAAATTTTCCCAATAAAAGCTTCAACTCAATCCACAAAAAAGCAAGTCCCCACTCAGATCTGTCATCTGTTAATGGAAATATAGGGGGCATCCACATTACTGGTAGCACAAAAGCTCTGGAAAGCTAAATGGCTCCTCACCGCTCAAAAGAAATTCAGCAAATTTTTCGCTCCCAAATCCAAATGGCCATTCAAGCAAAGCTTTCTGCACATGTAAACTGTACATATCTGAAGCTGCCAATGAGTGATGGAGATGGAGCTCAGCATTTAGAGAACTGGTAGATCTGCAGCAGAAAAAATTGTTTTTTAGTCAAAACAACAGCAAGCAGTACAGCAAGGCTAAGTTCCCGTGATGAATATATGCTACATTCCTTATGTTGCAGACAGAGCTCATAAATGAGGACGACTACTTGGCAGTAGATTTACTAGTCTACTAATGATAATCTACTGCTGATAAAACAGTGATTTTATCAAACTACAGCCGGCAGTCCAGTAAGTTGCACATTAATGGAATCAGGGTTAGGGTGTGTGCACACGTTGCAGATTTGCCTGTGCAATTTTCTGTGCAGATTCTTCCCTCTCTTGCCAGAAAAAGCAGGTGCAGATTTGATGCGTTTTTTGATGTTTTTGATGCATTTTTTATGCGTTTTTCATGAGTCTTTTTTTCATGCAGATTTGCATGCATTTTTGAAAGCTAAGTAAAGATCTATTGAACAAAAAAAAGAATTGTGATGTCATTTCTTGTCCAACCTCTACATTTACATACTCCATTGAAGAATGTTTACACACACACAGAGATAGATAGATCTATAGTTAGATAGATAGATAGATAGATAGATAGATAGATAGATAGATAGATAGATAGATAGATAGATAGATAGAATGTCCACAGGGACAGGGTCCTCTCCCCTCTGTACCAATCTGTCATTGCAAATTTGTTTACTGTAAATGATATCTATAACCTTGCACGTAACCCCTTTTCTCATGTACAGCACCATGGATTTAATGGTGCTATATAAATAAATAATAATAATAATAATAGATAGATAGATAGATAGATAGATAGATAGATAGATAGATAGATACAGACCAAAAGTTTGGACACACCTTCTCATTTAAAGATTTTTTCTGCATTTTCATGACTGTGAAAATTGTACATTCACACTGAAGGCATCAAAACTATGAATTAACACATGTGGAATTATATACTTAACAAAAAAGTGTGAAACTACTGAAATTATGTCTTATATTCTAGGTTTTTCAAAGTAGCCACCTTTTGCTTTGATGACTGCTTTGCACACTCTTGGCATTCTCTTGATGAGCTTCAAGAGGTAGTCATTGGGAATGGTCTTCCAACAATCTCCCAAAGTTCCCAGAGATGCTTAGCACTTGATGGCCCTTTTGCCTTCACTCTGCGGTCCATCTCGATTGGGTTCAGGTCTGGCATAGCACCCCATCACTCTCCTGCTTGGTCAAATAGCCCTTACAAAGCCTGGAGGTGTGTTTGGGGTCATTGTCCTGTTGAAAAATAAATGATCGTCCAACTAAACGCAAACCAGATGGAATAGCATGTCGTTCCAAGATGCTGTGGTAGCCATGCTGGTTCAGTATGCCTTCAATTTTGAATAAATCCCCAACAGTGTCACCAGCAAAGCACCCCCACACCATCACACCTTCTCCTCCATGCTTCCCGGTGGGAACCAGGCATGTAGAGTCCATCCGTTCACTTTTTCTGCGTTGCACAAAGAGACGGTGGTTGGAACCAAAGATCTCAAGTTTTTACTCATCAGACCAAAGCACAGATTTCCACTGAATTAATGTCCATTCCTTGTGTTCTTTAGCCCAAACAAGTCTCTTCTGCTTGTTGCCTGTCCTTAGCAGTGGTTTCCCAGCAGCTATTTTACCATGAAGGCCTGTTGCACAAAGTCTCCTCTTAACAGTTGTTGAAGAAATGTGTCTGCTGCTAGATCTCTGTGTGGCATTGACCTGGTCTCTAATCTGAGCTGCTGTTAACCTGCGATTTATGAGGCTGGTGACTTATCCTCAGAAGCAGAGGTGACTCTTGGTCTTCCTTTCCTGGGGCGGTCCTCATGTGAGCCAGTTTCTTTGTACCGCTTGATGGTTTTTGCCACTGCACTTGGGGACACTTTCAAAGTTTTCCCAATTTTTCGGACTGACTGACCTTCATTTCTTAAAGCTACCTTTTTCTTGGCATAATACAAATTCTAATAGTCTATTCAGTAGGACTATCAGCTGTGTATCCACCAGACTTCTGCACAACACAACTGATGGTCCCAACCATATTTATAAGGCAAGAAATCCCACTTATTAAACCTGACAGGGCAAACCTGTGAAGTGAAAACCACTTCTGGTGACTACCTCTTGAAACTCATCAAGAGAATGCCAAGAGTGTGCAAAGCAGTCATCAAAGCAAAAGGTGGCTACTTTGAAGAACCTAGAATATAAGACATAATTTCAGTTGTTTCACACTTTTTTGTTAAGTATTTAATTCCACATGTGTTAATTCATAGTTTTGATGCCTTCAGTGTGAATGTACAATTTTCATAGTCATGAAAATGCAGAAAAATCTTTAATAGAGAAGGTGTGTCCAAACCTTTGGTCTGTACTGTAGATAATACCAAGCCCGATGTTTAGTAATAAACACAATAAAATGGTACATAAAGAGTTAAATAAAGACACAAACACAAAATCTGCGTTGGCCGGGGTCACAAGTTTCGCACAAGTTTCGCACAAGTTTCGCACTTCAATACCCGGCACTGCTGCCGGCACTGGGACCGGAGCGTTCAGCTGCATTGAAATACATGCAGCTGACTGCTCCGGTCCCGAGTGCCGGTGGCAGTGCCGGGTATTGAAGTGCGAAACTTGTGCAACTTTCTCGCAAGTGTGACCCGGCCTTAAACACAATATCTGTTTAATTTAAAAAAGAAGTTGAAAAAAAAATTGCGTGGGCTCCTGCGCAACTTTCAAGTCCAGAGTGGGAAGGCCAGTGACTGGGGGCCGATGTTTATGGGTTAATACCCATGGATCTTCCCAGGCTATGAATATCAGCCCAGAGCTGTATATTTAGCATTTACTGGCTGTTAAAATAGGGGGACCCCCCCAAAAAAAGACATGGGGTCCACCTATAATTTATAGCCAGAGAAAGCTATGCAGACAGCTACGGGCTGATATTCATAGTCTAGATATGGACCATGGATATTGGCCCCCCAGCTACAAACACCAGCACACAGCCACCCTGGCGCATCTGTAACAAGTGCCAATTCCGGCACTTAGCCTCTCTCTTCCCACTGCCCTGTAATGGTGGCATATGGGGTAATAAAGTGTTAATGTCACCTTTGATTGTAAGATGACATTAAGCCTGGTTAGTAATGGAGAGGTGTCAATAAGACACCTCTCCATTACTAATCCTATAGTTATTAATGGATTTTAATAAACACACACACATGCAGAATAAAGTATTTTAATTAAATAAAACACCACACAGTTTTGCCATCTTTATTGTACACTCATTCCTGTGATGCCCTCGATCTCCTGGAAAAAAAAAGAATTTAATAGCGAGTGTCCCACGATGATCTCCCCTATAGAGCTGTTACATCAGGCCTGCCTACACACAGCTCCGCACACACACACCGCCCCACACACACCCACACACACACACACAAATACACATCCCCGCACAGCCCTGCAGACCCCTGCACGCAGACCCCTGCATAGCCCAGCACAGCCCCGCAGACCCTCGCACAGCCCCGCAGACCCCCGCACAGCTCTGCAGACCCCTGCACAGCCTGGCACAGCCCAGCAGACCCCGGAACAGCCCTGTAGACCCCCGCACAGCCCCGCAGACCCCTGCACAGCCCTGCAGACCCCGGCACAGCCCCGCAGACACACAGATACACTCAAACACCCGCACACAGACATGCACCTCTTCTCCGCACAAGCACAGTCTCTGCCCACACACACAGTCTCGGCCCACACTCCGCCCACACACACTTTCCCCAGCAGCGTTTCTCGCAGGCACATCCGCAGCAAATCTGCAGATCATTGTGGGTTTGCTGCGAATTGGCCTGACACAATGGAAGTCAATGGGTGCAGAAACGCAGCAGATCTGCAAAAAGAATTGACATGGTCCTTTTTTGAATCTGCTATGTTTTCCGTGCGGATTTTTCCACACTAGCACAGCTTTTTTTTTCCATTGATTTACATTGTACTGTAAATCACTTGCGGATCTGCAGCGTTTCTGCACGGAAAAAAGTGCTGCTAATCTGCAGGAAATCCACAACGTGTGCACATACCCTTACTGTCTCTAAATCTTTCTCCTCTCAGATTAGATGGCAAAAAACCTGGTTAAAGATTCTTTAAAATGTTAGTATAAACATAACTTGATTTTGCCATAATCACACTGGAATATAATAAGGCCAGGCCATTTTTGCATTACCCTAAATGTGGTAAAAAGAAACCCCAAAACTATGACACAATTTATTTTCTTTTCACTATTTCATCCCATTGTAATTATTTTTATCAGTGCATTTTATGGTAAAATGAATGAAGATATTTAAAACTACAACTCATCCAACAAAAAGCAAGTCCTCATCTGGGCATATGTAAAGAAAAATAAAATGTTATTCTTCTTGGAAGTAGGGGAGCAAGAAAACAAAACTGCAAAAATTGAAAATGTCATCTTTAAACAATAGGTAATTTTCTGGTGCCACGTTCCCTTTAATCACAATGCGTGATAAGATTGAAACTCTGCAGCATAATTTCGATTTTCTTCTTCAAATTTCTTCCGCACATTTTCTGAAAAGTCCGTGGGAGATATATTTAAGATAAATCTTCCAATGTGAACAAATTCTCAAAAAAAAAAAATAAGCTAGAGATATATAGATAAATAGATAAATCTATCTGTGTGTATGAAAATTGTGTCTGTACTTATTTACTATCTAAAAAATATAAAGCTGATGAGCAGCATAGATTGTGAGTAGTATATTTATTCTTACATGATTATACTAATAGACTAACAGTTGGACTATTGAGCGCTCGGTAGGAGGGCCTTGGAGATAAATTCTGCGCTTTCCGTTGCACATCTTGGAGCATGTTGTGTGCATGGATTTTTCTTAACAATGCTGAAAAATGTAATAAGGTGAGAAAATGCATGCATGGAGTCTAAATAAAAGCCACTTATCAGCTGTAGTAGGGCTGTTATTTTTTCTCTCTGCTGCCTGTAAAGAGATGGTTATGTACACAGACATTTGAAATGTGAGGGCCCCACGTTTATACGTAATTGGTTGCTCTTTTTTTTCCTCTCCCTAGCAGTCCATAAAAAATGTGCTTCTTAGTGGCCATTAGAAGCCAGTGGTTGCACCATACTGTGATTTGGGAGCCGAAGAAAATTGGCGAAACTGACTGATATCTGATAAACAGTAACAGGAGTCAGTTTATTGCACCAATCGTTAAATAATGGTGCTGATTATAAGGCTGCTAACTGCAGATGCTGTAATTGTCTGTCATAAATCTTAGTCATTTGTGACAGGAGTACAATGAAAGAAAGCATCTGCTTGAGGGCAAATGACTTCTGATAAATATCAGCTCTGCTGAAATGTACTTGGATGTGTCTCAATATTTTGGAGAACCATTCATGTTGCTTCCACAAATGTGAAGTTATTATTGGTCTGTATTGATTTAGCCACCTTTTCTTAAAGAGACAGAGTGAAACTCAAGGTTGAAGTTGAATAGCTTCTTGCTCCTTTATCTGATCTTCTCACTCCCATCAAAGGCATGTTTTAGGAAGAAAAAAAAAATGCTTCTATTTCCCTACAGATTGTGCTGCAATCATTACTTCAGGAAGTCACTAAACAGCAGCTTTCTTTAGCCATCCATTGTTTTCATGAGAGTAAAAGCGAATTGTAGTGAAAATTATGAAATATGTATTTATTAGGAGGAGTATATATTGCAATGATTTACATACATACTGTATATTATTATTTATTATAGCCCCATTTATTCCATGGCAATTTACATGTGAAAAGGGGTATACATAATAAAAACCAAGTACAATATCTTGAACAAAACTAGTTACCCACTGATACAGGAGGAGTGAGGACCCTGTCCGCGAGGGCTCACAATCTACTAGGGATGGGTGAGGATACAGTAGGTGAGGGGAGAGCTGGTCGTACAGAAGAGGTGGAATGAGGGTTAATGCAGATTGTACACTTGTCCAAAGAGGTTTCCATGGTAGGCGACAATCTGATATGTTGGGGTAGAGAGTTCCAGAGTAGGGGGGATGCACTGGAGAAATCTTGTATGTGATTGCGGGAAGAGGAGATAAGAGGGGAGAACAGAAGGAGATCTTGTGAAGATCGGGGGTTGCTTGCAGGTATGTACCAGGAGACTAGGTCACAGATGAATGAAGGAGACAGGTTGTGGATGGCTTTGTATGCCATAGTTAGGGTTTTGAACTGGAGTCTCTGGGTAAGGCCTGAATGCTCCGGTCCGAACCGCTGGCGGCAGTGTCGGGTATTGATGCGAGAGACTCTAGCAAGTTTCTCACATTGCACACGCAAGTGTGACACCGGCCTAACGGGGAGTCAGTGAAGGGATTGACAGAGAGCAGAGACCAGGGATAGATGGATTAGTCAGGCAGCAGAGTTTAGGATATATTGGAGGGGTGCAAGAGTGTTAGAGGGGAGTCCACAATGCAGGAGGTTGCAGAAGTCGAAGCGGGCAATGATGAGGACATGCGCTAGTGTTTTTGCAGATTCTCTGTTAAGGATTGTGCGGATCCAGGAAATATTTTTGAGTTGGAGTGGGCAGGAAGTGGAATTGGCTTGGATTTGTGCTTTGAAGGAGAGATCAGAGTGAAGGGTGACCCCCGAGGTTGCGAGTTTGCGAGATTGAGGTGAGTGAGCAGCTATTGACTTTGATGGAAAGGTCTGTTGGGATGGTTGAGTGAGATGGGGGAAAGATGATGAATTCTTTTTTGTAAAAGTTTTAGAAATTTAGCATGGAAGAAAGATGAAATAGTGGACAGACATTGTGGGATTTTGGCTAGAAAGTAGGTGATATCAGGTTCAGAGAGTATGTGTCAACAGCATAGAGGTGATACGGAAAGCCATGGGACTCTATGATCTGTCCCAAGCTGAAGGAGTAGATGGAGGAGTGCAGGGGTACTAGAACTGAACCTTGGGGACACTGACAGATAGGGGGCAAGATGAGGAGGTGGTTTGTGAGTGGGAGATGCTGAATGTCCGGTCTGTTAGGTATGATCCAAGATAGGACCAAGTCTGTGATGCTAGTAGGTGATAGAATCTTTTCACTGTGTACAGAATTATTAGGCAAGTTGTATTTTGATCACATGATACTTTTTATACATGTTGTCCTACTCCAAGCTGTCCAGGCTTGAGAGCCAACTACCAATTAAGTAAATCAGGTGATGTGCATCTCTGTAATGAGGAGGGGTGTTGTCTAATGACATCAAAACCCTATAAAAGATGTGCTAAATTATTAGGCAACTTCCTTTCCTTTGGAAAAATGGGTCAGAAGAGAGATTTGATGGGCTCTGAAAAGTCCAAAATTGTGCAATGTCTTGCAAAGGGATGCAGCAGTCTTGAAATTGCCAAACTTTTGAAGCGTGATCACCGAACAATCAAGCGTTTCATGGCAAATAGCCAACAGGGTTGCAAGAAGCGTGTTGGGCAAAAAAGGCGCAAAATAACTGCCCAAGAATTGAGGAAAATCAAGCATGAAGCTGCCAAGATGCCATTTGCCACCAGTTTTGCCATATTTTGGAGCTGCAATGTTACTGGAGTAACAAAATGTACAAGGTGTGCAACACTCAGGGACATGGCCAAGGTAAGGAAGGCTGAAAAACGACCACCTTTGAATAAGAAACATAAGATAAAATGTCAAGACAGGGCCAAGAAATATCTTAAGACTGACTTTTCAAAGGTTTTATGGACTGATGAAATGAGAGTGACTCTTGATGGGCCATATGGATGGGCCAGAGGCTGGATCAGTAAAGGGCAGAGAGCTCCACTCCGACTCAGACGCTAGCAAGGCGGAGGTGGGGTACTGGTATGGGCTGGTATCATCAAAGATGAACTTGTGGGACCTTTCCGGGTTGAGGATGGAGTGAAGCTCAACTCCCAGACCTACTGCCAGTTTCTGGAAGACAACTTCTTCAAGTAGTGGTACACTTAGAAGTCAGTATCGTTCAAGAAATACATGATTTTCATGCAGGACAATACTCCATCACATGCATCCATCTACTCCACAACGTGGCTGGCCAGTAACGGTCTCAAAGAAGAAAAAATAATGACATGGCCCCCTTGTTCACCTGATCTGAACCCCATAGAGAACCTGTGGTCCCTCATAAAATGTGAGATCTACAGGGAAGGAAAACAGTCCACCTCTCGGAACAGTGTCTGGGAGGCTGTGGTGGCTGCTGCACGCAATGTTGATTGTAAACAGATCAAGCAACTGACAGAATCTATGGATGAAAGGCTGATGAGTGTCATCATAAAGAAAGGTGGCTATATTGGTCACTAATTTTGAGGGGTTTTGTTTTTGCATGTCAGAAATGTTTATTTCTAAATTTTGTGCAGTTATATTGGTTTACCTGGTGAAAATAAACAAGTGAGATGGGAATATATTTGGTTTTTATTAAGTTGCCTAATAATTCTGCACAGTAATAGTTATCAGCACAAATAGATATCCTCCTAAGATAGCCAAATCTAAAAAAAGCTCCACTCCAACTTCCAAAAATATTAAGCTTTGATATTTATGAATCTTTTGGGTTGATTGAGAACATAGTTCTTGATCAATAATAAAAATAATCCTCTAAAATACAACTTGCCTAATAATTCTGCACACAGTGTAGTAAGAGGGATTGGTTCACTGTGTTGAAGACAGAGTATAGGTCCAGGAGGAGGAGGGCAGAGTAGTGTCACTTGGATTTGGCAGTTACTAAATCACTGATGACTTTAGTCAGTTTATTTAAACCATGGAAGGGACATGTGGGTTGATTCCCCATCTATTTGTTATCAGGGTAACAGTACTCTTTGCCATGAGAAAATAACCACCACTGTGGAATTCCGGAGGCACTTTATAAGCACAGAGACATTATATTCTTCTACATTGCAACAACTTTAGTGTCTGCATGCTGCTGCCTGCCAATAGCAAGTACACTCCCCTGATGATTTTTTGTTGGTGGGAACCTCTTTTTTGGATAATTGCTCCACTTGGGTACTGCCCTTGTTAGGGCAGGAGCAACTGTAGAGGGCAGAATAGGTCAGTGAGAGGTATGCTTCTACCCGTATGGATGTGAAGCGGAGAACAGTCTGCACTTTAATTGGGTGAGATCCCTGATGTTTCTTCCTTTTTCATTCACTTTATTGCATTGTGACACTTTACTTATTTAGTCTTAACATTCACTAGTCAGATACGTTACTTTGCACTCTTTCTAAAGGATGGAAATGTTTTATTGTGGTTTGTAGCATCTTGAGAGTAGGTGTTAAGTTTGGATTTGTGCTTTTGCTGCTCTGCTGTATTCTTAGGCTATGATTTAATTAAAAGTTCAGTTTTAATAGTATCCTCTAGGCTTGATGTGTTTGTAATACTGAGGAGGTTCCCTGTTAAAGACAAAAACAAGGGCCTTTGTCTTTAGTCAGTGAAGTTTCAGTGGAATTATGTAGTCGGAAGTCAGATTGTAAGCTATCAAAGAGGGTGTGGGAGGAAAGGTTGGAGGATAGTTCAAAATGGACATGTTGTCAAAGTAGTTTTGAGGTATAAGGGAGAAGTGATATGCGGCAATAGCTAGACAGAAAAGATGGGTCAAGGGAGGGCTTTTTGAGGATGAGTGTGATCTAGGCATGTTTGAAGCATGAGGGGAAGACATTAGTTTTTAGTGGCAGGTTGAAGGGATGGGTTAGTATTGGGATGAAGACGGTGATGAGGTTTGGGTTGAGATGGCGCAGGATTGAGTCAAATACACAGGTGGTGAGATGTGGAGAGTAGAGAGGAAGAGTAGAGAGGAAAATTGATCTTCCATAATGGCGCAGAAGCTGGTTTTGGAGGAGGAGGGGTAGTAGTTATGAGGAGGGTCTGTGGGGACTTTAGGCAAAAGCACTTTCTGATGTTATCAATATTCTGCTTGAGGAATCTGGAAAAATTTTCAGCTGAGATGAGAGGAGATGGAGAGCGTGCTGGGGGATGGAGGAGAAAATTGAAGGTGTTGAATAGCTGTTTAGGGTTGTGTGACTGAGGATATTGCAGCGCCCCAGAGATCGGGTCTTTGCAGTATGACACTCTGCAACTAAGGGGAGTGATGGTACGTCTGATGGCACTAAAGCAGTTCTCCTGACCAGGTATCACCAGAACACTTTACACTTCACACTCCGGCCACTAGGGGGAGCAAAAGGCTTTATTTATTGGGCCACTCCTCACACTGGTAAAACTAGGGGTTGGGGAGGAAGTTAGTCAGAAGTTGACTGGGTTGGATTCAGGCAACATCCCGTGGCAGGGGGTGTTGCAGGGAGAAGACACAGGGGGGTCCCTGTCAGGCGTGGGAACCTGGCAGGTGCCTAGCGAACAGAACAGAACGTAACGGAGCCGCGCCAGTCTCTGATAGTCCTGTTAAACGTGCCCTGGATTGAGGATCCTGAAGTCTACAGTAAAGAGGTAAAGAGACTGCAATCTTGTGTCCTCGTTATTGCCTGCACCTCACACCATCACCATCCATCTTACTGGGAAGCCCTGGGGACATACTTCACCTGTGGGAAGGTATACCATCCAGCTGCCATTTCATTACCCCAGCGGACCCCACAGCAGCGTCGGTCACCCTGACCGAACACCACAGCTGGCGTCACGAACCCCTGACAGACTGCACCACCTTTATTGGATGCCCCTTAGCAGGGTCGCGGACCGGGTCTAGCCACCGTGACAGCCTCAGAACCGAACTAGAGAGGCCCGGTACCGAGAGCCTGTGGCCCTGTGTCTGGGTGCGATCCAATATGAGAGATGATAAGTAGGTTTATTTGCTGCAGTGAGTGTGGACTTGAAAGTATTGAGGTACTGTTTGAATGTGATGAAGTGATCGTTGGATTGGGATCTATTCAATCTACGCTCAGCAACCCTGGCAGCTCGCCTCACTTGTTATTAAAATACATCCTCCCAAAATCTTTACTTTGAATCCAGGAAACAAGTGCTAAAAAGCAGTATGTATACTTTTGTCTATAACCTATATTTTGCATTACTAGACTAATTATCCAGAGATGATCACATAACACAACAGGAGCCAATTATCAAATTGCATGTTGTTATTAATCTATACATGGATACTACACCAGTACTATATGTGACTGTGGCTGTAACAAATATTTTATCAGATCCATTGATTAGTATCAAATGTGATCAAATGGGCCAGTATAACTTTCTTTTTGGGCAGGGGCAGATGACAGTATCTTTGGTCTGAGTGTGATCTGACAAAACATCGGATTGCACTGGATCCAATGTCAGATTTTTTCCTAGGACTGAGCTGATCCACGGAAAAAATGGCTTCATACCTGAGTTTGATTGAGTGCAGTCCAGTTTCTATGGACTTATAGAATGGAGAAAATGGAGAAATTAGAGTGTAATTGCATAATTGAGCTGACTCACATCAGAAAATATACAGTTCTACACCTAGCCTTTAGGTAATATGGAATTCACACCTAATGCACCTAATGTTGTGAAGTGGTGAACACATCAGGATAAAGTACACATTTTGCCGGTGGCTTACGGTATTTTGTTCTTAAAAAATCCAAGATTCCAAAGAAAATAGGAATTAAACACAACTTTATTCCATCTTTAAAGATCACATGGTGAAATACAATTGAGGTAGACGAGTGAAACAACGTATCAGCCCAAAAGGACCTTTTTCAAGCCAGAAGCACAATAAAAATTACAGCCAAGGTATTTCCTCCTTGTACTCTCGGCCAGTCTGAGCATGTATACCAATGGTGGAGTTGGGAGAAATATCTGCTTGCTGGCAAAGCTATCTAATTTGCATGACTTGCTTTATTAGCAAGCAGAATCTAAGTGCTTAGCAACTCTGTGTTACTCTAACCCAGTTCTGGAAGTGTAATGCAATCCAGAAGAAGAGAAACACAGTTGTGCCATGTATCTATTGGCATCATGTTGTTACTATGTTGCTATTTAACATCCACATCTTAATGACTCCACTAACCCTATGTCAAATAGATTTACAACCTTGACTTCCATCCAGTTGTAGTTTCAGGAAAGATTCCACTACATCAGACAATAATTTATTGAATGTAGCTTAGTCCATGAAGTGTTTTGATCTAGATACAACTATTATTGTTACTTACAGTAGATATGAATATTTTTATCATGTAGACACAGCATGGCTGAGACCTCTAATGACCCATAATTACTTCTTTGTCCTTTTAGTTGGGCCCCACAGCTATATCTCACTGCCTGCAAGACTCTTTAAGTACAGGTACAGGTCCAATATCCAATTACACCAGAGTTTGATCAGAATGTGATCCGATTTTTCAGAGGTGGAGAGAGAAAAATTCTCCACCCTCTATTATGTCAGTCCATGAAAATTGGACCATACTCGGATGTCATCTGAGTACGATCTTTTGTTTTTTTTAACTGACTCATAGATATGAATGGGCAATTGCCATCCGATTCTCAGAGACAAATGACTCATGCTGCAATTTTTTTTCCTTGGACCACTCACTCTGTGGAAAAAAATCGGACATGCACCTGGCCCCCTAGAATAACATGGGTACGAGTGCTATCCATCAAAACCATGGATTGCACTTATCCAGTTAAGACAATTGTCTACACAAGCCGTAAAACAGAGGGATTTGTACAAATGCAATCTCAGAATTTCCTTTAGTTGGTCATAGTTTTTTTTTTGGAAGGTTGGAAGGGCGCCTGGTATTTTTTGGTGTTTGTGAGGTCACTTTAATCACTCATATAATGTAACCCTTCATGAGGAGAAGTATATTCCCGGCACACACCACATAACTCTTCAATCAAGATTTCCATGTGTTTACATAAGGTGCACACAGGATATATACGGGAGACAAACCGTGCTCATATTCCCTGCCGCACTAATTAATCAGTGCAACATGACATCAATAAAATACAAAATAAGAAGATAACGAGAAAACACACTGCACTATGTATAGCAATCCTTGTAGTGTCATACATTGGAATTTACATTATTATACAGTTATTGCAAAAATGACATTTCTTTCATTCAGACCACATGGCCCTAGCGCACCTGTATTCAGAAGCCCATAACGCAGTGTGTCGATCCATTAATACCTTTACGTGTTCCCACTAGTATCAAGATTGGGAATTATTACCATAAACTGTAACTAGCTTGAACTAGTATTCCAAGTATTCATTTTGACTGTTATATGCCGACAACTCATTTCAATGCAACTGTATTAAAGAAACATATGTCTCGAGCATATTTTCCACTAAAATTGATGCCTGGAATTAAAACAAAATTAATTGACAATTAAATGTATGTAGTTGAAAATAAATACGTGAGGGATTTGGGTAATCTGTGTCTGTAAACTGGTGAAATTAACATGTTCTATGCGTGCTTTTAAGCATAGCTTTAATTTCTGCACACTTTATAGTTATAACCATAGCATTAAGGCCGGCGTCACACTTGCGAGTTTTACGGACGTAAGAGCGCAGAAACTACGTCCGTAAAACTCGCATAACATACGGCACAATGATTCTCTATGGGTCTAGTCCTATCAGCCGTATATTACGGATCCGTAATATACGGCGTTGTACGGCCGCACAAAATCGCAGCATGCTGCATTTGTCAGCGTATAGCGCAAAAAATACGCCAATGCAAGTCTATGGGAGAGCGTATAATACGGAATGCATACGGACCATGCGTGTGCATTGCGAGAAATACGCAACTTACAGGCAGATGTCCGGAAATGTCCAAAGGCGTCAATCAGGCAGGTGAGACATGCTAATTAGCTGGAAAAGCCAGACAGTGAACCCAGAAGTCTGCTGCACGCCTCCACGGAGTGATATTCAGCATGGCAAACATTGTCAATACGGACATGCTGATAATTTTGGTCCAAGAGAGGCCTGTCATATGGGACCAAAGAGACCCAAATTATGCCAACAGGGCACAAAAAGAGGCAGCATAGAGGAGCGTGTGTGGGTCCCTCTTCCCACATTATGACCAGCAGCCACGTGAGGCACAGCGACAGATAAGTAAGTACACCCATGTTGGAAATGTAATGCTCTTGTGAAACAGCAGGCCTTTACTACTTTGAATTTCTCATCAAGAATGTATTAAATATTCATGAAAGAACTAGAAAGCACACCAGTAGATACATGGTGTTGTACCTGATAAAAGGATTTCATTAATGTTTTAAATAGGTGTCCCTTACTAACAGTGTTTACCATTAATTGTCCTTTCTGTGATAGAGGTTAGGGGACTCTGTCCTTGTGGCCTTGCTTCATAATTGTGTGTTTTTTTTTTTTTATTTAATATTAAATGTGCTCCTCAAATGCCTATTTGTATGCTTCACTTAAATCTGTGTATTCAATTTCACCTTGTGTGAGCAATCTGCATAATGGTGTAATGAATGTGTGTATTTTTTGTTGTTTTTTAGTGGGTGATGTTACAACAAGGTGGCGGAGTATCCGGGACCAGTATAGGAGGGAGAGGCAGCAGCGGGAGAAAAGTGGAGCCGGGGCACCTCCAAAAAAAAAAAAATACATATATTTCGACCGCCTAACCTTCCTTAACCCCAGCATGGACCTCAGGCCGTAAGTACAAACATCACTCACTGTTTTAATTTTTTTTTTTGAGAGAAAATTTCTTTTAAATTGTGACAAAATTTTTTGTTTTATTTTTCAGAACTCAGTCTAACCTCACTGACAGGGAGACAGGGTCTGAGTCAGAGCTGGTCATTGACCCAGTTGGGGAAGGTGAAGAGGTGGCTGGTCCATCTGCTGCTCACTCAGGCTCCATCCCTCATAGATCCTCCACATCTGGCCAGGCAGCTCCATCTGCATCACAACCACACCCAGAGGCCCCAGAGTTTGCATCTTCCGCCGCAGCATCATCATCAGCTGCAGCACCACCACCTAGCCAGGATGAGCCTGGAAATAGCAGCAGCCCAGCTGTTGCCCTGGATCCATCCCCACAGGCTGCAGTCAGACCACAGCGTTCACGCCGCAGGAGAGAGCTGATCCAAAGCCGCCGAAACATTGATGCTGGGGTCATGAACTATTTGGCACGGGTTCGAGAGGATGATGGGGAGGAGGGATTTACAAGGAGCCTTGCCCAGTACTTAAGGTCCATAGAGCGGGAGTTGAGGCTGCGTTTGAGAGGGTGTTTTCAGATCCTTATTGACGCATGCACCCCCCCAAATAACCCATACAATCTATTGCAGATGATTGAACAGTGGCAGATGTCACCTGAAAATATTCTCGGCCTCAAAGATTACAAGGCCTGGCTGCTCAACAAGGATCTGAAGCACCCCCTCAACGTCAGCCAACACCTCAACCCCAAACAACAACGAACCCACAATGGCAACCTCAGCAACATATGGCTGGATATCATCAACCATCCCAATATGGCCACTTGTCCTCACCTAGTGCTGGAGGCTGGTCCCAACCTGGGTATGGACAATATGGTCATTTTGGGTTGGGGTATGATTCCCGGACATATGGTCAGCAACAGCAGGGGTATGTCCCAAATCCTAGGCCCACTCTTCAAACTTACCAGCATCATAGCTAAGCTAATGTCCCTCAGGCCACTACAACATCTGCACAGGGTTCTGGACAATTGGGCGTACAAAGGCCACCTGATGCTGACCCTGAGCAAGCTACATCTCCTGCACCAACCTACCAGGACTTGTAATTTTGTTTTATGTTTGTTTTGGTTTGTTATTTTTTCCTTGTTATTTTTTTGAGGTTTATATTTTTTTAACCACAATATTGGTTTAGATTGTGCATACATAGCAGTCTTAATTGTGGATTTTGTTCAGAATGTTGTTGCCACTAAAAAAAGGCAAATTTGTGGCCAAAATCTGGTTATGGGCCCAAAAAAAAACCCATAACAAATGGTATGCAGTAAAAAGTTATATTAATACCAATCAAAGTCTGGATGCGCTCGAATCATTCTTCCATCACACACACATGATATGCTGACAACCATATGTGAAATAATTAAATACAACAGACAGAGATTAGAAATTGGTTAACACATACTTCATAGATCAAAATAATTAAGCATGCAAAAATGCATAGTCTTGCCAGGGAGTAGCACCTTGAGGAGTCAAAAAATAATTTGTAAAGACATCACGAACTTTAAGACCAGAAAGTGGACGGTGCAAAGGAGGGACATATGGGGTAGGCCTACTAACATTGTTCATGAGGTGATCTTCAAAATGTGGAGAGGAACAATCATGTATTCTTGTGAAATTATGTAGAATTACACAGGCTTTGATCACTTCATTGATTGTAGCCTCACTCAGCTGGATGGCAGACTGAAGAACACGCCATTTGGCAACAAGAATCCCAAAGGCGCACTCAACCAGTCTCCGTGCCCTTGCAAGTCTCAAATTAAACACCCTCCGACGGTGGTCAAGGTTGCGCCTGGGGTAAGGCCTCATGACGTGCCTCGTCAGTTGGAAGGCCTCATCCCCAACAAAAACAAAAGGCAGTGCTTCCGCATTGGAGCCTGGGAGTTGTTGTGGTGGTGGGAGGTTCAACTGGTTGTCACGTAGCCGCCGACCCATTATGGACGAATTGAAGACCCTAGAGTCTCCAGTTCGCCCATAGGCACCAATGTCTACAATTATAAACCTGTAGTTACTGTCAGCAACTGCTAACAGAACTACAGAGAAAAACTGTTTGTAATTGTAGAATTGGGAACCAGAGTTCGGCGGCTTACGCACCCTGATATGTTTCCCATCCACAGCTCCAATGCAGTTAGGGAAGTCACAAGTATTTTTGAAACCAGTGGCGATTTTGAGCCAATCCTCCTGTTTGGGCTCAGGCATCACAACTTCCTGAAGTTTCTGCCATATTTGGGAACAGGTTGTCCTAACAATGGCTGAAATTGTCGACCGCCCAATCAGAAACTCCAGGTGTAGACCCGCATAGGACAAGCCTGTGGACAGGAAGCTGCAATACAAGAAAAATGTAAAAAAACCATTAACATGATGACTACGAAAACAGGAATAAGCAAAAGTGTATATTTCATTTCCTAGGACATTATTTACAATCGAAAAAGGTTAATTTTACTATCTTAAAATAATAGCATATTAACAACATTCTTTTATATGTGCTTGTGGCTTCATGTCCAAGTTAAGTTAATGAAACATAGTAGGACACCACACAGTTTAGAACAAACAAACAAAAAACAGTATGGGCGAATGTGGAATACATACCGTAAGGTAAGGAGCAGACGCTCCTCAGCAGAGATGGCTTTTCTCATCCAGGTGTCCTGATAGGTGAGGGCAGGACGTAAGATCTCCAACAACATGTCAAAAGTCCTGATGGACATGCGACTATACAGGTAAAACTTGTCAGGATGTGCCCTCAAAGCTGAATATAGTCTCTGGAAATGTCCTTTACTCTGGCGTTGGGTCAATAGAGGATGGACCCACAATCTTCGTCTCCTCCTTCGCGGATCAACATTGACCGGATATGGCTGTCCAAAGCGACGAGACAACACCCAGTGAAGCAACACCCGCTGAGTTGTGCTTAAATACACATGGTCAGACATGTTTGTAAGTTCCAAGCAACACACCCAAAATATGTTAGAGAACATATAGGGCAGATGGGAGGGGTCCACCTGTTGTCGAGGGCTTAAATAGTGTGTTTAATGATGATTTAAATGATGTGCAGGCCAGAAAACCGTTAAATGTCCATTTTGTGAGGGTGCGTGAAAAAAACGCAATACGGATTACATACGGATTACACACGCACAAGCACATGCGCAAAATACGCGACCACACCTAAGAAACGCAGTAACTACGGAAGTCGATTACGGAGACATTGTGGCGTATTGAACGCGTAGTACGGACGTATAATACGTTCCGTATTGTCTTACGCCAAGTGTGACGCCGGCCTTATTCACAGCATGAAGTATAGCCACTTTCTGCTTATGTTATTGAACAAGCCAGGAAACTGCTCAGCTAAAAGCTTTGTGTTTCCTCTAAATGTTTATTGGATATAATAAGAAGCAGTTGTTTTGAATTCTCTGACAGTCTGATCTTTTCCCTGCCAGTACATGTATTCCATGAAAATAATGTCTAGATTCCCATACACAAGTGATATCGTCTCATGAGCAATGAGAATTGACTGAGCGGAATGAGTGGCACTTGTCTCAATTAATCAACACGATTACTGATTTCTTGTATGTAATTTATTGAATGCTTATAAATCCAATGTTTGGAGGCACACTAAATTCTGTATATATTCATTCATTTTCTCAATTCCATGCAACCACGCCAATAGAAAAGATATGATGTTTAAAAACATTGCCTGAATATCTCATTTGACTATGCTGACAGTCACTTAACCCCTTCGTGACCTAGGCAATTTTAACTTAAAGGGAAGGTGCAATCAAAAAAATTTTTTTTTCAGAAATTGTAAAAATGTAAAGAATTAATGATTACATTTTCTTAAAAAATATTAGCATTTGTTTATAATTTAGTAAAATATGAAAAATTATTTGAAAAGTTTTGGAATTTCCACTTTTCAACACTAGGGGGAGCAGCTGCTGAAATTTCAGAAAAACCTAGTGTACAACTAGCTCACATTACTGCACTGCAGTAATTATGGGCGGAGTCTGCTGACGTGTGTGATGTCTCCTCTCCTCCCCTTCTGGGTGTTTGCTAAGGGATTAGAGAGGATGATATTCAGGAACCCAGTGAGCAGCCATTTTGTTGGTGACTGCAGAGTATGGCTGCCGTCACACTATCAGTATTTGGTCAGTATTTTACATCAGTATTTGTAAGCCAAAACCAGGAGTGGAACAATTAGAGGAAAAGTATAATAGAAACATATGCACCACTTCTGTATTTATCACCCATTCCTGGTTTTGGCTACAAATACTGAGGTAAAATACAAACCAAATAATGATAGTGTGAAGGCAGCCTTATACTGACAAGTAGACAGTCACCGAGGATGGCAGGCAGCAAGGATTCTGGGAGATATGTGGTGGAGGAAGCAGGGTGACAGCAGCACAGAGTATTTCAGGAGAGCAGTGTGCTGGTCTATAGGGGCCCCCTTTTTGGTGCGCTGAGCAGCCAGGGATTGTACATAGAGCGCTGTCTTTTATACACATGGATGGACCGTCTGCTTCACAGAAATCCAGGAAACATTTCTGCGGATTGATGGCCTGGTCTGATCCAGACTTTGCATGCAGACCCCATTCCCCTCCTCAGATCCTGTCTTCTCCATCCTGTCCTGGCAATGTGTGAAAGCGAGGCGACAGGCGAAGTACGGGGTGACGCTGGGAAGGAAATGTAGCCATGTAGTAACAATAAAAATGAGACCCCTCTCTTCAGCCGCCTCACCAGCCTTCCCCTGACTGCACCTAACTGGAGGTCATGCTGCCCCCTCTATTACCCCAGACCCGCGTGCAGGTGCTCAGCCAGAACCACCATAGAATGGGTCCGCTTTCTGAAGATAATACTGCCATAGTGTTCTCGCATAATACCGCCATATAGATCACACACAATACTATCAAATAGATCACACAATACTGTCATACAGTTCTCACATAATACCACCATATATATCACACATAATACCGCCAGTGTTCTCACATACCACCATATGCTTCTCACATAATACCGCCATATAGATCACCCATAATGCCGCCACATAGATCTCACATGTATTGTAAATAAAGAATCGGCCAGAATAAAGTCCTTTATTAATCTTTTTTATACCATACCGAACGCATAATCCTCAACTCCCTCATCTCCCACAACAAAAATAATAAACCACAATGGGGAAAGTCACGCAGGGGGGAGAGGAGTGCATAGGAGAGGATTAGATACTGACTGCTGAGCCGTGTATCTAATCCTGTCCTGTGTGATACTGTGCTGCGCCGTGTATCTAATCCTATCTTGTGTGATACTGTACACAGGACAGGATTAGCTACACAAGACTAGATTAGCTACACAGGACAGAGGTAGCAGTGGTAGATGGTATATAGAGGCAGGCAGCAGTGGTAGATGGTATATAGAGGCAGGCAGCAGTGGTAGATGGTATATAGAGGCAGGCAGCACTGTTAGGTGGTATACAGAGGCAGGTAGCAGTGGTATACAGAGGCAGGCAGCAGTAGTAGATGGTATATAGAGGCAGGCAGCAGTGGTATATAGGAGCAGGTAGCAGTGGTATATAAGGGCTGGTAGCAGTGGTATATAGGGACAGGTAGCAGTGGTATATAAGGGCTGGTAGCAGTGGTATATAGGGGCAGGTAGCAGTGGTATATAAGGGCTGGTAGCAGTGGTATATAGGGGCTGGTAGCAGTGGTATATAGGGGCAGGTAGCAGTGGTATATAAGGGCTGGTAGCAGTGGTATATAGGGACAGGTAGCAGTGGTATATAAGGGCTGGTAGCAGTGGTATATAGGGACAGGTAGCAGTGGTATATAAGGGCTGGTAGCAGTGGTATATAGGGACAGGTAGCAGTGGTATATAGGAGCAGGTAGCAGTGGTATATAAGGGCTGGTAGCAGTGGTATATAGGGACAGGTAGCAGTGGTATATAAAGGCTGGTAGCAGTGGTATATAGGGACAGGTAGCAGTGGTATATAGGGACAGGTAGCAGTGGTATATAAGGGCTGGTAGCAGTGGTATATAGGGACAGGTAGCAGTGGTATATAAGGGCTGGTAGCAGTGGTATATAGGGACAGGTAGCAGTGGTATATAGGGACAGGTAGCAGTGGTATATAAGGGCTGGTAGCAGTGGTATATAGGGACAGGTAGCAGTGGTATATAGGGACAGGTAGCAGTGGTATATAGGGGCAGGTAGCAGTGGTATATAGGAGCAGGTAGCAGTGGTATATAGGGGTAGGTAGCAGTGGTATATAAGGGCTGGTAGCAGTGGTATATAGGGACAGGTAGGAGTGGTATATAGGGACAGGTAGCAGTGGTATATAAGGGCTGGTAGCAGTGGTATATAGGGGCAGGTAGCAGTGGTATATAGAGACAGGTAGCAGTGGTATATAAGGGCTGGTAGCAGTGGTATATAGGGGCAGGTAGCAGTGGTAGATGCATAAGAAAATAAAAACTCTGTACTTACCTTCAGTCCTCTTCCAGGAAGTGCTGAGTCATGTTCAGGGCAGAGCAGTGTGAGATCTCCCTGCTCTGCTCTGAACAGGTCGGCAGTGAGCAGTGATTGCAGCCTGTGCTGTAATACTAAGTACAGGCTGCAATCACAGCTCCTGGCTGCAGATACTCACCCCGGACCTCGCTCCCAGCAGCAGCTTCTCCCTGGCAGCTCCTGCTAGGATCGCACACACTGAGCTGTGTGTGCGATGACAGAGGAAAAAAACAAAATGGCCGCGATCTCCTCTCACAGCTGTGACGTAGCAGCCCAGGGGGCGTGGCCAAGTCACAGCTGAGAGGCAGGAGGAGCGGTCGGAGCCCGACTGTTGGCTCCTATGCCCATGGCTGCCGTAAGTGAGGTGTGCAAGTGTCGTGTCCAGACACTTACACCCACACTAATGAAAATGGCGGCCTCCAGTGGCAAAAGTAAAAATGAATAAATAAAAAAGTATTAAAGTAGTACATTTACTTTTGTATTAAAAATAATTGATTATATAATCAATAATTATTAATACAAAAACTAAAATCACGGCACCCTCCCTTTAAAGCAAACCAGTCAGCAGGGTTTTGCTGGGTAAGCTACAGGTATTGTCAGGTTGGCAATGGTAAACTGATTAAAATGATACCTGAGTTAAAGAAATCCATCTTGTGATTCTTGTGTAATCAGTGTTAGGCTGCGGTCACACTAGCAGTATTTGGTCAGTATTTTACATCAGTATTTGTAGCCAAAACCAGGAGTGGGTGATAAATGCAGAAGTGGTGCATATGTTTCTATTATACTTTTCCTCTAATTGTTCCACACCTGGTTATGGCTTACAAATACTGATGTAAAATACTGACCAAATACTGCTAGTGTGACGGCAGCCTAAAGCCCCCGTCACACACAGCGAGATCGCTAGCGAGATCGCTGCTGAGTCACAAGTTTTGTGACGCAACAGCGATCTCAGTAGCGATCTCGCTATGTGTGACACGTAGCAGCGACCAGGCCCCTGCTGTGAGATCGCTGGTCGTGTCGGAATGGCCTGGGCCATTTTTTGATCGTTGGGGTCCCGCTGGGTAGCACACATCGCTGTGTTTGACACCTTACCAACGACCTCGCTGTCAGGATGTCCCATTGAATCATCATGAAATAGCATCGTTCTACAGGTCGCTACAGGTCGCTACAGGTCGCCGCATCGCTGCTGCGTCGTTGGTGAGATCTCACTGTTTGACATCTCACCAGCGACCACATAGCGACGCTTGAGCGATCCCTGACAGGTCGTATCGTTGTCGGAATCGCTCAAGCGTCGCTATGTGTGACGGGACCTTTAGAAGTTTTCACTTAATGAGATGCTTGTGTCCACGGCAGGACAGTAGGCAGAGTCTTATCTTTCTGCTCTAAGCCAGAGAAACCAAGGAAAGACCTGCACACAGGTTGCCCTGAAGCACAAATATGTTCCTCATAATAGAGACAGAGAGAGAGACAGACTGTGCTTCGGAGCTGTTCATCTGTCTGTCCATGTGTCACTGTAAATGTAGGGGTTCCCAGAGAATCCACGTGCCTCATTAGTGAATGATTCTGTTGAGTAAGTTGCCTGAATCATGTTTTGAGGGGTATACATAGAAACCCAGATATAAGCGCTCAGCGGAGAGCACAGGATAAATGTGACCCGAGCATTGTTCTGATTTTTGGGAGATGTAATATGAACAAATAGACAAGAGTACAATAATAGTCCTATTTTTTATTTTGCGTGGTTTACCATACGGTATAAGTGATAAAACAACTTTATCATTCGGGTCGGTAGGATGACAGCGAAACAGATTTATTTTGGGTTTTTTATGTTTTGCTGCTATCACACAGTAAAAATGTTTTTGAAATAAAAAAAGTTTTTTCGTTGCCATATTCTGAGAGTTGTAACTTTTTAAATTTTTGGCGAAGAATGCTGTATAAGAGTTTATTTTTTTATATGACGAGCTAGAGATTTTTTTGGTATATAACTTTTTGACCATTTTTTAATTCAGATTTTTCAGACACAGAACAAAAAACAGCAATTTAGTTGTTTTTTTTCTTTTTTTGCACCATTCATCGTGCTGTAAAAACGGTAATACCGATTTGTTTATTGAGTCGGTGTGATTACAGCGCTGCTAGATTTATATAGGTTTTTCTATGCTTTGCTGCTTCTACAGACTAAAAACAATATTTTACACAAATGAATTTGTTTTTGCACCTCCATATTCTGAGAGCTGCAGCTTTTTTTTTCCTGAATGAACCATATTAGAGCTCGTTTTTTGTGGGATGATTTGATGTTTTTATTTGTTCCACTTTTTTTTTTTTACATATACCATATTTTACAGACTGTAAGATACACCGGACCATAAGACGCATGTAGGTTTTAGAAAAAGAAATTAGAAAAAAAATGTAAGCAAAAAATGTGGTAAATTCTGTACTAATGTCCCCTATCCTGGTGTATATATATCCCCAATCCAGGTATATATGGTCCCTCTTCCTTATCTTGGCATTCATGGCCCTCTCATATCTATTCAGGTATGCAAGGCCCCCTCATCACTTTACTGGTATGCATGGTCCTCTCATCCTTATCCTGATAGGCATGGCCCCTTCATCCCTATCCTGGTATGCAAGGCCCTCTCATCCCTATCCGGTATGCATGGCCTTTGTGAGGATATGGATGCTTACTAAAGACTATAGGACAAATGAACATAGAGCGGAGACTTTTTCCTGCATGGAGCATTGGTTTTGTTGTGCTTTGTTAGATATTTTCTTGCTGTATTTTATTAGTGATTTGCTTGCTCATCAATTCATCCTCAGGGGAGCCATCATCACAAGGGGGTCTCACATACAGCCCCATGTGTTGGAATATGCTTTGTTCTGTGAGCTAAATAAAATTGTTTAAGGGGGAGGGAGAAAAAAGGCGTATGGGTTGAATCAGGCAGTTGTTGGCTTCAATGTGAGATGATCTGAGCTGGGATGGATGGATGGACTATGGAGATTAATTATTGGCTGGAGGGTATCTATGAGCTAAGGTCATGATATCCATCATCCGGAGGAACATAGGCTGTGACTGCACACTATACCGGCTGGAGACACCAAAAGCTGTGGGCCAACCAAATATTGGGGGACAGTGGGTATCGCCTGGTATGGGGCCAGTGGAACCAACAATCTCAGATTGGGAACTTGTGGACTGAGTACATTGTGCACTGGCCATCTACATGGGTTTTTTTGTAGTACCATGGATGTATGGAATAAAAAATAGTTGCATCGTTAACCTGCCTATGTGATTTTTATAACCCACAACATCAGATCCTCACAGCCTCCATCAAAAATACATTAAAAAATATAAGCCATTCTTCTTACCTTCCCTGCACTCCCTTGCAGCATTCTGTTCTGATGCCGACAGCTCATTTATGCTTGTAATAAGCACATGGCAGGGACATCATATCCTGCTTTCAAGCAGAGGATAGCTGCCAGACTACTCACTGCTCTTGGCGCCCGAGACTATCGGCGTGTGGAGCAGTGAATATTAATTGATCTTTGATAGTGGACACGCTGTCAGCCGCAGCAGCTGGTTTCCTGCGGCGGCAGGATGATCAGGTGTGCCCTCTATTGAAGGGAAAGAATATTCATTGCTCTTCACTCCCATGGGGGTCAAGAGCAGTGAATATTTATTCTCTTTAATAGCAGGCACATGTGATCACCCAGCCACTGCAGGAAGCCAGCGGCTGCTACTTCTGTGCCCAATTTTAAAGTTCAATGAATATTCACTGCTCTTCAGACCCATGTGAGTGGAGAGCAGTGAATATTCATTCCCTCAAGTAGCGGGCACACTTCAGCGCCCTGCCATTACAGGAAGCCTGCGGCTATCACCATGTCCGCTATTAAAGAGAAATGAATATTCACTGCTCTCCACTCCAATGGGTGTGACCTGCTGCTCTGCCCCTGTGCTCCCCCACCTCCCCATTAACAGCAGGTACATCTGGACTTTAAGACACCCACCCCATTTTCTTACAAATTTTTGGAAGAAAAAAGTGCGTCTTACAGTCCAAAAAATAGGGTAGCTTTTTGATCGCTTTTAATTCAATTTTTGTGTGCTAATAATTATACTGAAAAAGCAACATTTTTGTAGTGTTTTTATTATTTTTTCATGGTGTTTCCTATACGGAGTAAATAACTTGACAGTTTTATAGATAAGGTTATACTGGACACCACAATACCAAATATGTGTACTTTTCTTGTTTATCTTTGCTTTATCACAAAAGCTATGTTTTTAGTGGTGAAAAGGCTTTTTGTCATTCTTGTGCGTTTTTTGCGTTGTTTTCAATTTTTTACACATTTTATTTTACTTTTTTCACTAAGTTTGTCTGTGAGACATGTACCAACTGACCGTTGGTCTCATGCACTGCAGTACTCGTGTACTGCAGTACCAGACATCTATCAGTGATTGACTGACAGAGACTGTGAAACTCTGCTGAAAGCTTGATCCCACAAATGACAGAGATATCTAAGTGGATAATAGCAGCATAGTGGCTCAGTGGTTATCACTGCAGCCTTGCAGCTCTGGAGTCCTGGGTTCAAATCCCACCAAGGACAACATCTGCAAGGAGTTTGTATGTTCTCCCCGTGTTTGCGTGGGTTTCCTCCGGTTTCCTCCCACATTCCAAGGCATACTGATAGGGAATTTAGATTGTGAGCCCCATCTGGGACAGAGATGATAATGTGTGCAAACTGTAAGGCGCTGCGGAATATGTTAGCGCTATATAAAACTAAAGATTATTATTATTATAATAGGCCCCTATTGGCTCCAAAACTGGCCAGACCAATATCGCAGGATGTACAGCTGTCACCCGTGGGACAGATAGCGGGGCGGCGCTATTCTCTTCTTTCCTAGCACCATTTTAAAATGGCGATGAGGAAATAAGGCTCCTTTAACTGCCCCTGCTTTAATGTTGATTGGCGGTCATTAAGAGTTTAAAGGGAATATACCAACATAATAAGTTATGGTTGAGTATTAGGGCTTGTGCACATGGTTGTATTTTCAGTCTGAGTGCAATACCACAAAACATTGGATCACACTGGGACCAATATTATTCTATGGGGCTGGGTACATGTCAAAACCCTGCATACCTCAGTTGCCTCTGATATTCTGATCGCATCCAGCCATGCAAGTCAATGAGTGCATGGAAACCACTGGACTGCACTTGGATGACATCTGAATATAGTCCAATTTCCAAGCCTGATAAAATGGAGAAGATGGAGAATTTTTTTTTCCATCTTCTCCTCATCCGAGAGATTTGAATCACAGTATGATCACTAGTGTTGAGCGATACCGTCCGATACTTGAAAGTATCGGTATCGGATAGTATCGGCCGATACCCGAAAAATATCGGATATCGCCGATACCAATATCCGATACCAATACAAGTCAATGGGACATCAAGTATCGGAAGGTATTCTCATGGTTCCCAGGGTCTGAAGGAGAGGAAACTCTCCTTCAGGCCCTGGGATCCATAGGGATGTGTAAAATAAAGAATTAAAATAAAAAATATTGATATGCTCACCTCTCCGGCGGCCCCTGGACATCACGCTGCTAACCGGGAGGCTTCTTTGTTTAAAATGCGCGCCTTTAGGACCTGCGAATGACTTCCCGGCTTCTGATTGGTCACGTGCCGCCCATGTGACCGGCACGCGACCAATCAGAAGCCGTGACATCATTTGCAGGTCCTCAATTCCTAGAATTAGGAGTTTTTGTGAATGAGAATGACGTCGCGGCTTCTGATTGGTCGCGTGCCGGTCACATGGGCGGCACGCGACCAATCAGAAGCCGGGACGTCATTCTCATTCACTAAACTCCTAATTCTAGGAATTGAGGACCTGCGAATGACGTCACGGCTTCTGATTGGTCGCGTGCCGGTCACATGGGCGGCACGCGACCAATCAGAAGCCGGGACGTCATTCGCAGGTCCTAAAGGCGCGCATTTTAAACAAAGAAGCCTCTCGGTTAGCAGCGTGATGTCCAGGGGCCGCCGGAGAGGTGAGCATATCAATATTTTTTATTTTAATTCTTTATTTTACACATCCCTATTGATCCGATACCGATACCCGATATCACAAAAGTATCGGATCTCGGTATCGGAATTCCGATACCGCAAGTATCGGCCGATACCCGATACTTGCGGTATCGGAATGCTCAACACTGATGATCACACTAAGAGTTTGATCAGAGTGTGATTTGTGTAATTGACCCACAAGAGAATATTGACTCTTGTGACCCTAGCCATAGTATAGGTGATAACTTGCTGAATGATATAAGTCCCACTACTGGGCCTGCCATCAATTTCCAATTCTTGTTTAAGCGGTGTCACAAACACATTCTTTGTCAATGGGACATAGCTAAGCTCTGTACTCAATTTCCGCAAGTCCCATAAACAATCAATGGACTGGTGGCAATCATGTACTTTATTCACATGAGGCTCATCAGAATATTATTCTTTGAATAGGTTGTCGTTTTGGTGCAATGGAAGCCCTAACAAACAGCAAGTTCTCGCCTATCTTACGACAACACTTTTAGCCTATTATGTTTTTGAAGTGTGGTAGAAAACCCTAATATTCAAAACATAATTCAAATAGGTAACTTCATGCTATAAGTCATCTCATATTTACAAACTGCCACAATGGCAACACATACCTTATTGCCACATTTTATAATACTATTTACATTGTTTGCAGATAATCTTTATTAATCATAATTTAAAGACCTATCTCTTTAAATTATGATTAATAAAGATTATCTGCAAACAATGTAAATAAGCCATTTAATGCCTTAGTCAGTGCTGTATTTAATCCTATCATTAAATACAGCACTGACTAAGGCATTAAATGGCTGCGATCATGGCTATTGCAGTTGAGTGTCATCAACTTGTGATGATGGTGCCGGTTGCTTGTGAGCCAGTGCGATCATGAAGTTGTACATGTGCAGTGGTTAGCGGGAAGTCACCTCCTGCTGCATCATACACATTAGGCAGATGTTGGGTTAAGAAAACCTCCTCTTCATATTCACCTATCACCATTGATCCAGCAGCACAGGAACATACTGTGCTCTGACACATTGTGTGCCGATTTGCTCATTCTCTGGCCTGCGCTCTGCTATCCAGAGAATATCTTGGGAATTCCAGTGTCCCACGGGCTGCAATTGACAGCTTCAAGGGCCACATATGGCTCTCAGGTCACGTGTTTGAGACCTCTGGTCTAGAATCTATTCCATATTTCAATCTAAGAGTTAAACTACAGAAGAGTAGATAACAAGCTTAGCCAAATATCAGGAGCAGTTTTTTTGGAGCAGTATTAAAGGGACTCTGTCACCTGAATTTGGAGGGAACAATCTTCAGCCTTGTGCAGGCGTGTACTACAGAGGACAGAGAATGAACTTCAATCCAATATTGCAGCCAGCATGCAGCCAGCGGGTAAGGAAAGGGTGAATCAAACACCCGAAAACCCCGCCCATATGGCTGAAGATTGTTCCCTCCAAATTCAGGTGACAGAGTCCCTTTAAATCCATTTTTTGGCACTGGAAAAAGACATATGTAGATTTAAATAGGGTCATCGCCTTTGCAATTGGTACTGCTAATCAGCTTTACCATTTACTGTCCAGGAGGACGTAATTAGAATACGCAAAGAAACAGATAGATGGTGGACATGCCGCCGAACTAGGGGAGCAACTAATGGGGGATTAACTTGGTGGAAAATATGTTACCCAGAGATGACAACAGTCATGCTTTTCTCGACCACCTTTGCTACCTGCTAAGACAATGCGATGGCGCTCAGCTGCAAAGATAGAGGAAAGGTGCGCATGAATCACCCTCTGAGAGCTAGGGCAGATATCTTATATAACATATGCCAATTTGCTATCAATTCTTGTAACTTTGGCACAGGATTGTTGACCTCTCACTAATCCCAGCCAGAAAACGGCCATGCAGAGAAGAAGAATTTCCCCGAGAGTTTAGTGGCATACTTACTTACCAGAATGTCAGCAATTTATTGCACATAAAGCATAATCAAGAATGCGTGATGAGTAATTGAAGGTGATAATATTCAGTTTGGTGGCATTTTGCCATGAATTTAAAACTACATAACTTTATTTGACTAGAATAAGACAATACATGCTGAAGTCTGTTGTGTTATAGAAAAAGAAATATGGCTTCATAGTAGGAAATTCACCTGTAGACTAAATAATGGGGAAGGGAAGTGCACAGGATCAAGAGTAAAATGAACAGCACAACTATACCACAAGGAACTGAGCAGTGCTATCAATGATACTTGGACAGAAATAATTGTGTAGGGTTTTCCTGTATTAAAACATCCCTTATTGAATTAATGGCATTTCTTATAATGATCTATACAAATGTAAAACCCAGGTATACTGCTGTTAGTGTATTGCAATGTCTGCTCCAATATTCCTTTTATCCATTAAATTTAGAAAAATATAGAAAATGACTTTTTTTTAACATGGTCTTCATTTGGAGTAGTATCCTGCAGTGCAATATACTTCAGACAAATCTGATGCCCCATTGTGTCCTGAATGTAATTCATTCATTTCATTTTATCCTTATTTTTCGGTTTCTTGCCAGGAGAGAATGCATTGTGCTTCTTACTGGAACCACTGGCTGACAGGATATCTTTTTACATCTCACTTACCAACTGTTTAATTTGTTTTGGGAGCAGTTTTTATCTGGATTTTTTTTTAAAGATATCATGGTCATAATAGGATCAAACTGAGAACAATGAATTCAATATTGTCTCTGGCGAGGGAATACATAAAAGTGAGCAAAACACGCATCGACTACAATGGAGGAAGGTTTTCCTTCATATAGGCCCGTCTGCTTACATGAATAATAGAAATCTTGTAGTTATCCTTGCTAAAAGTCACATCATATTTTTGTCCTGGTTCTGTACTTTCCGCTCATAATGGCAGAATCAAATATTATTTCTTTTTTTTAAGGGTTTCTTTTGAAATTGCTGTTGTGTCCTTTCAAATTGTAGGGTGACATAAGATCACCATCACCGGAGCTGCTGCAACCCTCAACCTATTGCCTCCTTCCCCACCATCCTGTAGAATGTAAGCCCACAAGGGCAGGGTCCTCGCCCTTCTGTTTCAGTCTGTAATTGTTAGTTTGCTCAGCAAGAGCAGCACGATCTGTAATCAAGTGAATGATGGGCGACCCATATAAAGTGATATCTCCCAAAGCAGACCGCGAAAACAACAAGGGGATTTATATGATAAACAGTTTAATTTTATTAAACATATATAATATACAAAATGGGGACAAAGTTGCAAAAGCAGTGTATATGGATGGCATTTACTAATTAAAATCCATCTTTTCATAAGATGCCAAAGACCCTTTAACCCCTTAATCCCATAAGACGTACTATCCCGTCCAGGTGACCTGGGACTTAATTCCCAGGGACGGGATAGTACGTCATATGCGATCGGCCGCGCTCACGGGGGGAGCGCCGCCGATCGCGGCCAGGTGTCAGCTGACTATCGCAGCTGACATCCGGCACTATGTGCCAGGAGCGGTCACGGACCGCTCCCGGCACATTAACCCCCGGCACACCGCGATCAAAGATGATCACGATGTGCCGGCGGTGCAGGGAAGCATCGCGCAGGGAGGGGGCTCCCTGCGTGCTTCCCTGAGACGATCGGTACACGGTGATGTACTCACCGTGTACCGAGCGTCTTCTCCCTGCAGTCCCCGGATCCAAAATGGCCGCCGGGCTGCATCCGGGTCCTGCAGGGAGCACTTCCGTGTCAGGATCAGGCTGCAGCTGCAGCTCTAATCCTGCCCGGCTGTATGTCAGATCACCGATCTGATAGAGTGCTGTGCACACTGTCAGATCGGTGATCTGTGATGTCCCCCCCTGGGACAAAGTGAAAAAGTAGAAAAAAAAATTTCCACACGTGTAAAAAAAAAATTCCTAAATAAAGAAGAAAAAAAAAAATATTATTCCCATAAATACATTTCTTTATCTAAAAAAAAAACAAAAAAACAATAAAAGTACACATATTTAGTATCGCCGCGTCCGTAATGACACGACCTATAAAACTGGCCCACTAGTTAACCCCTTCAGTGAACACCGTAAGAAAAAAAAAAAAAAAACGAGCCAAAAAAACAACGCTTTATTATCATAACGCTGAACAAAAAGTGGAATAACACGCGATCAAAAAGACAGATATAAATAACCATGATACCACTGAAAGCGTCATCTTGTCCCGCAAAAAATGAGCCGCCATATAGCATCATAACCAAAAAAATAAAAAAGTTATAGTCCTCAGAATAAAGTGATGCCAAAATAATTATTTTTTCTATAAAATAGCTTTTATCGTATAAAAGCACCAAAACATAAAAAAAGATATAAATGAGGTATCGCTGTAATCGTACTGACCCGAAGAATAAAACTGCTTTATCAATTTTACCAAAAGCGGAACGGTATAAACGCCTCCCCCAAAAGAAATTCATGAATAGCTGGTTTTTGGTCATTCTGCCTCACAAAAAATCGGAATAAAAAGCGATCAAAAACTGTCACGTGTCCGAAAATGTAACCGATAAAAACGTCAACTCGTCCCGCAAAAAACAAGACCTCACATGACTCTGTGGACCAAAATATGGAAAAATTATAGGTCTCAAAATGTGGAGACGCAAAAACTTTTTTGCTATATAAAGCGTCTTTTAGTGTGTGACGGCTGCCAATCATAAAAATCCGATATAAAAAACGCTATAAAAGTAAATCAAACCCCCCTTCATCACCCCCTTAGTTAGGCTAGGTTCACATTGCGTTAATGGGTTAACGCTAACGGACAGCGTTGCACGGCGAAAATGTCACAATTAACGCCGTGCAACGGGTCCGTTAGCACACCCATTGACAGCAATGTGATTTTCGGGTGTAGCGCATCGCTAGAGCGTGCCATTTTTGGCTCGCGCTAGCAAGGTGCCGTTCTTTTGTGGCGCGCCTCGGACGCTGCTTGCAGCGTCCGCGGCGCGCCCGGGGTCCGATCCCCGATCTTCCAGAGCGGGGACGTTAACGCGACCACTAAACACGACACCTAAAAAGACATTGCGTTAGCGCAATCCGCTAGCGCTAAACGGATTTCCCTAACGCAATGTGAACCTAGCCTTAGGGAAAAATAATAAAATTTAAAAAAATTTATTTATTTCCATTTTCCCATTCGGGTTAGGGCTAGGGTTAGGGTTAGGGTTTGGATTACATTTACGGTTGGGATTAGGGTTGGGATTAGAATTAGGGGTGTGTCAGGGTTAGGTGTGTGGTTAGGGTTACAGTTGGGATTAGGGTTAGGGGTGTGTCTGGGTTAGAGGTGTGGTTAGGGTTACAGTTGGGATTAGGGTTAGGGGTGCGTTTGGATTAGGGTTTCATTTATAATTGGGGGGTTTCCTCTGTTTAGGCACATCAGGGGCTCTCCAAACGCGACATGGCGTCCGATCTCAATTCCAGCCAATTCTGCATTGAAAAAGTAAAACAGTGCTCCTTCACTTCCGAGCTCTTCCGTGCGCCCAAACAGGGGTTTACCCCAACATATGGGGTATCATCGTACTCGAGACAAATTGGACAACAACTTTTTGGGTCCAAGTTCTCTTGTTATCCTTGGGAAAATAAAAATTTGGGGGGCTAAAAATCATTTTTGTGGGAAAAAAAAAGGATTTTTTATTTTCACGGCTCTGCGTTGTAAACTGTAGTGAAACACTTGGGGGTTCAAAGTTTTCAGAACACATCTAGATAAGTTCAGTGGGAGGTCTAGTTTCCAATATGAGGTCACTTGTGGGGGGTTTGTACTGTTTGGGTACATCAGGGGCTCTGCAAATGCAACGTGACGCCTGCAGACCAATCCATCTAAGTCTGCATTCCAAATGGCGCTCCTTCCCTTCCGAGCTCTGCCATGCGCCCAAACAGTGGTCCCCCCCCACATATGGGGTATCAGCGTACTCAGGACAAATTGAACAACAACTTTTGGGGTCCAATTTATTCTGTTACCCTTGTAAAAATACAAAGCTGGGGGCTAAAAAATCATTTTTGTGAAAAAAAAAAGAATTTTTATTTTCACGGCTCTGCGTTATAAACTGTAGTGAAACACTTAGGGGTTCAAAGTTCTCACAACACATCTAGATAAGTTCCTTGGGAGGTCTAGTTTCTAATATGGGGTCACTTGTGGGGGGTTTGTACTGTTTGGGTACATCAGGGGCTCTGCAAATGCAACGTGACTCCTGCAGGCAAATCCATCTAAGTCTGCATTCCAAATGGTGCTCCTTCCCTTCCGAGCTCTGCCATGCGCCCAAACAGTGGTTCCCCCCCACATATTGGGTATCAGCGTACTCACGACAAATTGGACAACAACTTTTGGGGTCCAATTTATTCTGTTACCCTTGTGAAAATACAAAACTGGGGGTTAAAAAATAATTTTTGCGAAAAAAAAAAAAAATTATTTTAACGGCTCTGCGTTATAAACTGTAGTGAAACACTTGGAGGTTCAAAGCTCTCAAAACACATCTAGATAAGTTCCTTAGGGGGTCTAGTTTCCAAAATGGTGTCACTTGTGGGGGGTTTTAATGTTTAGGCACATCAGGGGCTCTCCAAACCAACATGGCGTCCCATCTTAATTCCAGTCAATTTTGCATTGAAAAGTCAAATGGCGCTCCTTCCCTTCCGAGCTCTGCTATGCGCCCAAAAAGTGGTTTACCCCCACATATGGGGTATCGTCGCACTCAGGACAAATTGCACAACAACTTTTGTGGTCTAATTTCTTCTCTTACCCTTGGGAAAATAAAAAATTGGGGGCGAAAAGATCATTTTTGTGAAAAAATAAGATTTTTTATTTTTACGACTCTGCATTATAAACTTCTGTGAAGCACTTGTTGGGTCAAAGTGCTCACCACACATCTAGATAAGTTCCTTAAGGGGTCTACTTTTCAAAATGGTGTCACTTGTGAGGGGTTCCAATGTTTAGGCACATGAGGGGCTCTCCAAACGCAACATGGCGTCCCATCTCAATTCCAGTCAATTTTGCATTGAGAAGTCAAATGGCGCTCCTTTCCTTCCGAGCTCTGTCATGCGCCCAAACAGTGGTTTACCCCCACATATGGGGTATCGTCGCACTCAGGACAAATTGCACAACAACTTTTGTGGTCTAATTTCTTCTCTTACCCTTGGGAAAATAAAAAATTGGTGGCGAAAAGATCATTTTTGTGAAAAAATATGATTTTTTATTTTTACGGCTCTGCATTATAAACTTCTGTGAAGCACTTGTTGGGTCAAAGTGCTCACCACACCTCTAGATAATTTCCTTAAGGGGTCTACTTTCCAAAATGGTGTCACTTGTGGGGATTTCAATGTTTAGGCACATCAGGGGCTCTCCAAACGCAACATGGCATCTCATCTCAATTCCAGTCAATTTTGCATTGAAAAGTAAAATGGCGCTCCTTCCCTTCCGAGCTCTGCCATACGCCCAAACAATGGTTTACACCCATATATGGGGTATCAGCATACTCAGGACAAATTGGACAACAATTTTTGAGGTCCAATTTCTTCTCTTACTCTTGGGAAAATAAAAAATTGGGGGCGAAAAGATCATTTTTGTGAAAAAATATGATTTTTTATTTTTACGGCTCTGCATTATAAACTTCTGTGAAGCAATTGGTGGGTCAAAGTGGTCACCACACATCTAGATAAGTTCCTTAGGGTGTCTACTTTCCAAAATGGTGTCACTTGTGGGGGGTTTCAATGTTTAGGCACATGAGGGGCTCTCCAAACGCAACATGGCGTCCCATCTCAATTCCTGTCAATTTTGCATTGAAAAGTCAAATGGCGCTCCTTTCCTTCCGAGCTCTGCCATGCACCCAAACAGTGGTTTACCCCCACATATGGGGTATCAGCGTACTCAGTACAGATTGTACAACAACGATTGGCATCCATTTTATCCTGTTACCCTTGGTAAAATAAATCAAATTGGAGCTGAAATAAATTTTGTGTGAAAAAAAGTTAAATATTCATTTTTATTTAAACATTCCAAAAATTCCTGTGAAACCCCTGAAGAGTTAATAAACTTCTTGAATGTGGTTTTGAGCACATTGAGGGGTGCAGTTTTTAGAATGGTGTCACACTTGGGTATTTTCTATCATATAGACCCCTCAAAATGACTTCAAATGAGATGTGGTCCCTAAAAAAAAATGGTGTTGTAAAAATGAGAAATTGCTGGTCAAATTTTAACCCTTATAACTCCCTAACAAAAAAAAATTTTGGTTCCAAAATTGTGCTGATGTAAAGTAGACATGTGGGAAATGTTACTTATTAAGTATTTTACGTGACATATCTCTGTGATTTAAGGGCATAAAAATTTAAAGTTGGAAAATTGCGAAAATTTTCTAAATTTTCGCCAAATTTCCGTTTTTTTCACAAATAAACGCAAGTTATATCGGATAAATGTTACCACTAAAATGAAGTACAATATGTCACGAGAAAACAGTGTCAGAATCGCCAAGATCCGTTGAAGCGTTCCAGAGTTATAACCTCATAAAGGGACAGTGGTCAGAATTGTAAAAATTGGCCCGGTCATTAACGTGCAAACCACCCTCGGGGCTTAAGGGGTTAAAAAGTTTTTTTTTTCTGTATGCCAATGTATATATAGTATTGCACCATCGTTTTATATGTCTGATCTGTTTATCCGATTGCTTTGCTTGAATATGGTCTAATATAATCTACATTGTTTTTGCAAATGAAAAACTGACAGCAAAATCTGTCGATTTTGAAATGTGCTCTTATGTGACTTGATTTAAATTAATCAGAATATGACTTACTGTCTAAATCAGGTTTTTATAATAAATGTATTTAGTCTATTTCTTTACATTTTCCACATCGCTATTTATGTTTAATAAATTAGAAAACTACATCTTCGCTCCGGCTACTAAGCCTAATGCTAGACTCCTCTTTCCTGTTCTTCACAGATAATTCTTCAGCAGCCATATGAACCCAAGCAACAGTAGAATGGCTCATTGACCACTACAGGAGAACTTTCTAGACATGCTCTTTCGTCTGTGCAGAGGTCATTGTGCAGGGAGAGGGAGGAGGTAAGATATGACCATCAAGTATTATTAATGGTGGATTACGTGTTAATTACTGTATGTAATGGTTTCATCTGTCATTGCAATCCTGCCTCTAATGATAATTACAGCAGAACAGTGAATGGTACATAGCAGTAAGTACAAGCCCAGTATAATGCTCAGTGGCCAGTGTAAAAATGGCAAGATTTCTTAATGGGACAGTTTTTAGAAATATTTTTTAAAGAAGCATGTTTATTATAAGACCCAATTGAAACAGGTCTTCTTTTCATTACAGATTCAATTAAAGCAGATTTCTGGTAAAACAAAAAAAAAAAAAAACAGGAAAGCACATCATGTACTTCACAGGCTATAACACAAAAGTGTTATATTTGATATTTGATATTTCTTTCTCAGCTACATTACTACAGATCTATTGTTAGCACCAGTCACATTCTTAAACAGTACAATACAATAGCACAAACATTAACAGACCAGCAAACATAGGGAGCAAGTGTGTACGGTATAAGTACAGGATCACACCTCTATTTATTTACAAAAGCAAAGATCTAGAAGTGCACAGGTCTACAGCTCCACAACCTTGTGACTAGGGTTGAGCGACTTTTACTTTTATAGGAACGGGTCGGGTTTCACGAAACCCGACTTTTTCAAAAGTAGGGTCGAGTGAAATCGGCCGATCCTATAAAAAAGTCGGGGTCGGGGTCAGCCGAAACTCGAAACCCAATGCAGTGCATTGGGTTTCCAATGGTTCCCAGAGTCTGAAGGAGAGGAAACTCTCCTTCAGGCCCTGCGATCCATATTTAAGTGTAAAATAAAGAATTAAAATAAAAAATATCGCTATACTCACTCTCTGACGCGCCCTGGTACTAACCGGGAACCTTCCTTCCTTTGAATCAGCGCTTGCAGGACCTTGCGGTGATGTCGCGGTGACGTCGCGGCTTGTGATTGGTCGCGCGGCCGCCCATGTGACCGCTCGCGTGACCAATCACAAGCCGCGACGTCACCGCGACGTCACGCAAGGTCCTGCAAGCGCTGATTCTTAGGAAGGAAGGCTGCCGGAAAGAAGCAGGGCGCGTCCGAGGGTGAGTATATTCCTATTAGGTATATACTCACCCTCGGATGCGCCCTGCTTCTTTCCGGCAGCCTTCCTTCCTAAGAATCAGCGCTTGCAGGACCTTGCGTGACGTCGCGGTGACGTCGCGGCTTGTGATTGGTCGCGCGAGCGGTGCCGGAAAGAAGGCTGCCGGAAAGAAGCAGTGCGCGTCCGAGGGTGAGTGTATTCCTATTAGGTATATACTCACCCTCGGACGCGCCCTGCTTCTTTCCGGCAGCCTTGGTTCCTAAGAATCAGCGCTTGCAGGACCTTGCGTGACGTCGCGGTGACGTCGCGGCTTGTGATTGGTCGCGCGAGCGGTCACATGGGCGGCCGTGCGACCAATCACAAGCCGCGACGTCACCGCGATGTCCTGCAAGCGCTGATTCAAAGGAAGGAAGGTTCCCGGTTAGTACCAGGGCGCGTCAGAGGGTGAGTATAGCGATATTTTTTATTTTAATTCTTTATTTTACACTTAAATATGGATTCCGATACCGATTTCCGATATTGCAAACACATCGGAACTCGGGATCGGAATTCCGATACCAGATTCAGAAGATCGCCGACTTCATGGCCGACCCCACACAGGGGTCGGGTCGGGTTTCATGAAACCCGACTTTGCCAAAAGTCGGCGACTTCTGAAAGTGGCCGACCCGTTTCGCTCAACCCTACTTGTGACTAATGGTATACCACAGTTTGTCAACCGGTAATAAATTCAGTAAAAAGTAAGGCTTTTGGCCAGTAAGATGAAGAGAAAACATCAGCTCACCTCTCTGTGACTTGTAAATCACAAAACGAACCCAAGGATAATCCAGTATAAAAGTTGAAACTGTCCAAGCTTTATTTCCATTATCAATAAAAAAAGGTAAAAATTGCGCACAAAACTACAACCCTACTGACGCGTTTCAGATGCCAGTGCCCTGCACAATGTTACTATGTGGAGATTTTATGGAATACAAAAATAAAGATTGTAATTTATGACCCTTATGATGGATTTTCATTGACTTTTGATGAGTGTCTGTAATTACGGTAAACTGTTTTTCTACAGAGATTTTTGACCGAGATGTTAGGAAAGAACAGAGTGATACATTCCAGCATGTTTCTATGCATAGGGAATACTGGGCCTCATTAATCAAACCTTTCTAAAAGTGACCATTTTGCCAGGTATAGAGATATATAAATTACCCTGCATTATAGCATAGAGAAATTCTATGTCTCAATTCCTTTGGGTTACCCATTTATTTTCCATAATCCTGCATCAGAAGCCTAGTTTAGGATATTTACATGAATTCTGAATAAGTGAGTATAGAAGAAAAGTGTCAGAGATATGACTTTATTTTTCTCTTAGGTAGAAACACCATCTATCATCTATAGTTCCTGAATGATTACATTTGACATACTCTTGACTTACTCAGTACTTCACTTAGTGGAGGATTTACAAAAATCAAAAAGAAAGGTAAGAGGAAAAGAAAGGTAGCATATTTTGACATATGACTTTTTGAAGTAAGGCTATTTTTCCTCTTTACTTTGGTAACAGTTTTTAAATAATGCTTTCAAATAAATATTTTTTACATTTTAAAATACAATATTTTGTTGGTCTTTTATTTTGTAAAACTAAATTGTGGCAATAGAATTAACAAAAAAGTAGCCACTTTCTACCTACATACTTAACACATACAAACTGAGCAATAGAAAGTAGAAGACATTAGAGATACTGTCGTATTGTCAATCCTTTACTTCAATACATATACAGTACAGACCAAAAGTTTGGACACACCTTCTCATTTAAAGATTTTTCTGTATTTTCATGACTATGAAAATTGTACATTCACACTGAAGGCATCAAAACTATGAATTAACACATGTGGAATTATATACTTAACAAAAAAAAAGTGTGAAACGACTGTAATTATGTCTTATATTCTAGGTTCTTCAAAATAGACACCTTTTGCTTTGATGACTGCTTTGCACACTTTTGGCATTCTCTTGATGAGCTTCAAGAGGTAGTCACCGGGAAAGGACTTCCAACAATCTTGAAGGAGTTCCCAGAGATGCTTAGCACTTGTTGGCCCTTTTGCTTTCACTCTGCGGTCCAGCTCACCCCAAACCATCTCTATTGGGTTCAGGTCTGGTGACTGTGGAGGCCAGGTCATCTGTAGCTTGAGACAAGAGTGAAAGGAGTTATCCAGGTTTGGGATGAAAGACTCAATTACTCCATGTGACTGCAGACTGAATCCTCACAGCATACGCACTGTGTTCTGTCAGAGCTTTCCAGTGCTAACTGTGAGAGCAAGCAGTCACGTCACCTCAAGTATGCAATTTGCATGCAGTCACATGACAACAAGATATACTCGGGCTTGCACAATTCAGCTTTATTGAGTGAGGCTGCGTAAGTCTAGTCGGAATGTTGCCGGGAGTATGCGAATCGAATACTTTCAGTCACTTAACGTAAGTGTAAAGATTCAAAAGTCTTGAGTGACTGCAAAATTTCATTCCAAACCTGAACAACTTCATGAATGGACAGAATAAAAATAATCATGTACAGTGTCAGACTGGGTGCCAAGGGTCCACCAGTAACCAACTCCAGGGCCCCACTTTTCAGCTACATGCAAATGTGACATTATCCTCAATCACAAATTTCAATAGCAATGAACTGGGTAGATTGTTAAATTAATATGATGCTGCCTTTATCTGTACATAGTTATTCAAGTATATTGTGCTCATACAAGAGGGTGGCAGCCCACTCCAGCACAGGGGCCCACCGGAGGATTCTCTTATTCTCCTGTGGGCCAGTCCAAGCCTGATCATGTAACATGAGGGAGGTTGGAGCTGTTTAAGATCAATTTATTCATGATGTACTGGGGGCTTTGCAATGTTAGAATGCTTAGAAATCCTCTTCCTTTCAAAATGACTTTTGAAAGGACATGCAGGAGTTAATTCAACATTGATAGTTTTGGCATGGACATTGAAGCAATCTGTTGATTGAACGGAGCAAAAAGAATACATTTCAAGAGTTTCACTTACTGTTTCAACTGGATTCAATAAAAAAAAAAAAAACAATATTTGTATGCCAGTCTTAAGGGGAGGTGTGCAGAAATAAGATGGATCAAGTTTATTCAGAGGTGCATGCTACTTAAAGGGGTTCTTCAACAAATGTTGTAAAATAAATATATAAAATAAATAATACACATTTAAATATTAAACATTAAACCTTTATTCAGCAAAACTGTATGATCTAGTGCACCCTGTTATGATTTAAAAGATGGCAACTGCCACTTATATAATTGTGCAGCCCATCCTAGATTTCAGAAGACAAGCAGTAGGACGGGCTGCATGAAGAACACACCATGTCAGAGCAGCGTCCAATCAGGCTTCATGAATGCACATTCTTCTGGTCAGTCAACCTGACAGGACACTGAGTGGAGCCAGACTAAAGGAGAAGTTAAACACCTTTCTTTAGCTGACGGAGTATGAACATTCATCTGAGTCAGCCTGACAGTGCATCTGTCTGGTGCTTCATGCAGCCTACCCTATTGCATCTCTACTGAAATCTAAAATGGGCTGCAGAATGAAATAGATGGCAGTTGTCATCTTTGAAATCCTGACCGAGTGCACTAGATAAAACACACATGTTTGATTAATAAAGGTTTTTAGAAAAATGTTTTTAATGTATACATGTTTATTTCTTTTATTACATTTTTTAGAGAACCCCTTTAATGAATTCAGGGCATCTTATCAATAGCATGTGCCTTTGAGTAACAGTAGTTAGAAAAGCCACATTTTTTCATGAATTTGATGGACTGATATATCCATGCCCCATCTCACCTCGTATTCTTATCTAATTATAGCTGAAATCAGCATATACCCCTCTTACAATGCTAAACAAATGGAAACAGATGATTCTGTCTTTATTGCATGACCCGACTGAAGATCTAATAGAATCTGACTTGCATGTTTTTCCTGCAATAAATAATAGGCTCATTCAACTATATTTTATATACCAAAGCTACCTGGCACCCATAAGATTACATAAAATTGTCAGAATTTCATCCTCAAGTTGTGTTATATGTCAAATATCGCCATCAGATTTTTGGCACATGGTATGGATCAGCCCTTTTACCTCTGGTTTCTGGAGTGAGGTTTTGTCTTTTCTTTCCACAATGTTGTACCCCCAAAGTTCAAAAGACCTTCTAATTTGTTTATTTGGGGTATTGGGTGAGGAAGAGTGGTCTCATCGTACTTGAATTTTTCTTTGGGAAACACTTTCTAGCTTGGAAAACTATAGCTTTAAAATGGATGGATAAAAAGGCACTTTGTCTTCGAACTTGGAAAACACTAGTAAATATTACTTGCTCCTGTGAAAGATAGTTTTATATCTATTCTATAGCAGCTGTCCTGATAAATTCCAACATGTGTGGGGTCTAGGGTATAATTCTGATTCAACATTGACTCCTTTTAGCAAATTGGCTGAATGGAATAGTTATTAACTTCCTTTTATTTTGTTTGACCTGAACTTAATTATATCTTAATTGCTCGTATCATTATATGGGACGTTTGCTGTGCACATTCTAAGTTAACAGAGTGATATGCATATGACTTTACATCCGTTTGATTGTTTTGCCACAATGTAAGATATTTTATTGTTTTACATAATCTAAATGGTGCCATTTGACATCTTTGATTTTACTCCATTTTATTGTATATTTGTTTGATTTGTATGATGGTTTATTTTGTTGTTTTTTTCTTCTTTAATAAAACATGTTTAGAAAAAAAAAGTTTCTATAAAGTTGTGGTCTAAACTGCTGTCTTACATACCGGAGCTGTCTTTTTCTAGAGGTTTGCATCCAATTGCATCAGTGCCTTTTCCGAATGGCCACCAGACAGTTTGTGTTCACATATGAGGAAAACGTATATAAGGAAATTATCAGAATTAGTGAATGTAGCAAAATTTCATCTAATATACATTTCATAACTACCGTACTTTTTAAAAATACAGAATTTTTTTTTGTGCTCATGGATGCAACTTTAAATTTGGAGAAAAAAATGTATCAGAATACATCTCTGGATCAAGAACACATATCCTAAAATCTTGTACATATAACTTGTGAAGTATCTTACATGTAAGACGTCCAGTCCACTATTCAACTTTTTAAATGAATTAACCACCGCAATGTGTTTAATAGTCTTGCTGCTCTTACAATAAAAAATTCCTGTCCGTAAGGTCAATTTTCAGTCCTCTAAACATAGTGGATCATCCATATTGGATGTGCAAGTCTTCTGTCCTCTTAGTAATTTTGGCAAAGCTGACTACAAAGAAAGATTTGGCATTCATATTCACTACAAGGGCTAAATGTTAATTTCTCAGATAGCTAGTTATTTAGAGATTTGTTCAATATTGTGGTTTGTAAGAAGACAGAAAAAATACTATGGGGCCAATACACTTTGAATAGTCGGGGCGCGTGTCTGCCCTACATTACCATGACCACACAGCTAATTAGCACCTACTATAACTAGTCTTACCTGACCGTTGGATGATTATTTTCCTATTGTACCGTGATCTCCTATTCTGCAGCATGGGGATATTTCTTTCGATTGTTATTCATACTCTTTCCATGGTCTGGTAATCTGTGATTTTCACATTCTCTGAGAACATGCACTTTATTTACACTGGCCTGTTACATACATGACATTATATGTGAATTACATGGTTCTATTAATCTATTACATCTGTGGTATTTTAGAACCAGAAACACATGGGCTACTTGCACATTGAACAAGTCTGTAGGAACCTGTTCACACACCGCCAAGAAACTTGAAGACACAAAAGAGCACAGTGAGGTAAAAAATACTCTGTTGTAAAAAAAAATCACAGTAATAAGCAAGTGCTAGTCAAAAATTGGAAAAAACTGGGTATTTAGTTGATACATTTTTTGGAAAAAATTGTATACTAAGCTGCTCCACTAATCGTCAAGGTATACCCATATAGAGTAGTCCTAACTAATGTATATAATCCCTATCTGATGTATTTAGAAACCTGATAATCTGTATAGTACCTGTATAAGTAGGGTTCAGAGAGGGAATATCCATGTGGACATGCTGGATGGAACAGCTTTGATGCAAATGACCCATAAGGAGTGGTGGACTCCCCAGTCTGGTAGAAACAAGAGAACAATTATAGAACGAGAAACACATGGGCTACTTGCACATTGAACAAGTCTGTAGGAACCTGTTCACACACCACCAAGAAACTTGAAGACAAAAAAGAGCAGTGAGGTCAAAAATACTCTGTTGTAAAAAAAATCACATTAATAAGCAAGTGCTAGTCAAAAGATGGAAAAAACAGGGTATTTAGTTGATACATTTTTTTGCAAAAAAATGTATACTAAGCTGCTCCACCAATCGTCAATGTATATCCATATAGAGCAGTCCTAACTAATGTATATAATCCCTATCTGATGTATTTAAAAACCTTATCATCTGTATAGTACCTGTATAAGCAGGGTTCAGAGAGGGAATATCCATGTGGACATGCTGGATGGAACAGCTTTGATGCAAATGACCCATAAGGAGTGGTGGACTCCCCAGTCTGGTACAAACAAGAGAACAATTATAGAACGAGAAACACATGGGCTACTTGCACTTTCAACAAGTCTGTAGGAACCTGTTCACACACCACCAAGAAACTTGAAGACACAAAAAAGCACAGTGAGGTCAAAAATACTCTGTTGTAAAAAAAAATGGTGGACAGCTTAGTATATATTTTTTTGCATAAAAAGTATCAACTAAATACCCTGTTTTTTCCATCTTTTGACTAGCACTTGTTTATTACTGTGATTTTTTTTTACAACAGGGTATTTATGACCTCACTGTGCTCTTTTGTGTCTTCAAGTTTCTTGGTGGTGTGTGAACAGGTTCCTACAGACTTGATCAATGTGCAAGTAGCCCATGTGTTTCTGGTTCTATAATTGTTCTCTTGTTTCTACAAGACTGGGGAGTCCAACACTCCTTATGGGTCATTTGCATCAAAGCTGTTCCATCCAGCATGTCCACATGGATATGCCCTCTCTGAACCCTGCTTATACAGGTACTATACAGATGATCAAGTTTTTAAATACATCAGATAGGGATTATATACATTAGTTAGGACTGCTCTATATGGGTATACCTTGATGATTGGTGGAGCAGCTTAGTATACATTTTTTTGCAAAAAAAAGTATCAACTAAATACCTTGTTTTTTCCATCTGTGGTATTTTGCCACACTGACGTTTATTATACATACTCTTTCACCTGGTATCTTTTTGCACATTGTGTGCAGTTTTTTGGATGGTTAAATATTTTATATTTATTGGTGTTATTTTCATGGACTCTCTTCCATATGATTGTTTTACCATTAATATTTATTAATGTCAGTTTGCTATTTTTCTTTTTGGGGTCATCTTTTGTGGTATTGGCAGATTAGCACTGTCTGTTGTTTACTACCTGTCATCACTGATTTCTCTCCTTGTTTGTCCTTAACCCATTATCTACCAATGTCCTTTTTTTGGAACACCTAATCTTTAGCTTCTAGCAACTAAGGCTACGTTCACATTAGCGTTGCGCCGCCCTGCGTCGGCGACGCAACGCGCGACGCATGTTAAAACGCGCGCAAACGCGCGCAAAAACGCGCGCGTTTTGCGACGCGTGCGTCGTTTTTGACAAAAATCGGACGCACAGAAAATGCAACTTGTTGCATTTTCTTGCGTCCGACGCTAGCGTCGGAAACGACGCACGTGGCGAAAAACGCCACCCAAAAAACGCACGCGTCCCCTATGTTAAACATAGGGGCGCGTCGCCGCTGCGTCGCCGCTGCGTCGCCGACGCAACAGCGGCGCAACGCTAATGTGAACGTAGCCTAAGATTTTATAATTTTTATAATTAGGTCCAATTTTTTGTGTTGTGTTTGTAAAATGAATGTTTTCAAAATAGGAAATCATGTCATTGTCATTTTTAATTGAATATTGGGATGCCCTTTTCTGAAAAATCCGTACTTGAAAAATTTTTATTTGGCAAGTAATGGGTTATTAAACATCTTTGATACTTTATCCACATATTGGTGCTTACTTTTGTATTAGACCACTTAGTTCATTTTTTTCTTCTTTGTATACTTTGAATACTCGCAGTATTTTTGCTCAACGCAAAGTTATGCGTCTCTATTTAGTGTTTTCACACAAGTTTTATGCAACTCCACCAAAATTGGCATATATAAGACCTTGTTGGCTTTGTGAGCAGCTAATCCCAATCATGGGATATGTACAGTGGCTTCCGAAAGTATTCACCACTTTGGCATTTTTCATGTTTTGCTACCTTACATCCTGGATTTTCACAATTTTTTGGAGGGTTTGCACCAGTTCATGTAAAAAACATGCCTATAAATGTGATCATTTGTTTTTCTTTTTATTGTAAAGCATACAAAAAATAGGACAAAATTACTGAAAACTTCAGTGGGCATTGTTCGATTATTCACCCCCTAAAGTCAGGTCAGTACTTTGTAGAGCTTCCTTTTGAGGCAATTAAAGCTGCAAGTTGCTTTGGATCAGTCTGTATGAGCTCTCCCCATCTTGCCACAGGAATTTTTGCCCTTTGCTCAAGGCAAAAATGTTTTAGCTTGTTCAAGTTAGATGGTTTTCGCTGGTGAACAGCAATCTTCAAGTATGACCACAGATTTTCAATTGGATTAAGGTAAGGACTATGACAAGGCCACTCCAAAGAATTTACACATTTCCCCTTAAATGACTCGAGTCTTGCTTTAGCAGTATGCTTTGGGTCATTGTCTTGTTGGAAGGCGAACCTCCGTCCCAATCTCAGATCACTGATATATTGAAGCAGGTTTTGCTTAAGAATATCCCTGTTTTTCGCACGATTCATCTTTCCCTCGACTCAGACTATTTTCCTGGTCCTTGCTGCAGAAAAACATTTCACAGCATGATGCTGCCACCACCATGTTTCTCTACGGGAATGGTGTTCTTGGAGTAATGAGATGTGATGGTTTGGTGCCAGACATAAAAGTTTACCGTGGTAGCCGAAAAGTTCAATTTTGATCTCTTCTGACCACAGCACCTTCCTACATTCCATACATTTGGGGAGTCTCCCACATGTTTTTTGGCAAACTCAAAATGAACCTTACAAATTACCAAGATTTATTACAGGGGCGGCACGGTGGCGTAGTGGTTAGCACAGCAGCCTTGCAGCGCTGGAGTCCTGGGTTCAAACCCCACCAAGGACAACATCTGCAAAGAGTTTGTATGTTCTCTCCGTGTTTGCGTGGGTTTCCTCCGGGTACTCCGGTTTCCTCCCACATTCCAAAGACATACCGATAAGGAATTTAGATTGTGAGCCCCATTGGGGACAGTGATGATAATGTGTGCAAAATGTAAAGCGCTGCCGAATATGTTAGCGCTATATAAAAATAAAGATTATTATTATTACTTTTTATACTTTGTAGAAACGTTTTATTTTTCACAAATCTCTTGAGGGCTGGAATTTTCATACAATCCACATAAATAAATAGACCCTTACGATATTCTTTTATGCTTGTTGGTTGCAAGTCAAAACTCTGTTAAGTCCATTATCAATTAAATATTACCAATATTTTCAATAAATGGGACATGTAAGACCGTGTGAAATATTTCTGCATTTTATGACATCTTTCAAAGTTGTCTATAACTGTCAGCAGCTGGTCCACAATACAATCCTACTAAGCAATAAAAAGTTACTAAAAATTCTTATTATGAAGAATACTACTAGTCAGTGATGCTACATATCAACTCATTCATATTAGTAAAGGTGAACGTAATGCATTTACAATATACTTAGCCAAGGTTGCTCAAAATATGGGTTTATATGACTTAAATCTCCTTTGCTAGATCTCATGCAATGCATTCATAGTTTGCTAAGTTAATAAAAGCAAAATCCAGCTCCAGGAATAAAAAGTATCAAAAATTTATTTAAACATATTCAAATTTGGAAAACTGCTGACAAACGAAAAATTGCATCATTTGGATGAAAGCTACCATGTAGTCGCTGGACACGTTTCGAGCACAAACGGCGCTCTTAGACTTCAGCCAAGTCTAAGAGCACCGTTTGTGCTCGAAACGTGTCCAGCGACTACATGGTAGCTTCCATCCAAATGATGTAATTTTTCGCTTGTCAGCAGTTTTCCAAATTTGAATATGTTTAAATAAATTTTTGATACTTTTTATTCCTGGAGCTGGATTTTTCTTTCTATGTGCATAAGTTTCAATGTCAGACAGAGATGTTTTTTCCTTGCTCGAACATTATGTGGACTACAGACGAATGTTTCTACGGGGTGAGCTGAAAAGTTTTTCTGTTTTTCTTCTAAGTTAATAAAAAAAACAAAAAGGGCTACAATAGAGAGAAAAAAACATTAAAATCTCGAGGACAACTTGTCTAATATTATTGGGTCCCAACATAAAAAAAAAATCTCAGATTGTTGGCCTTGAGATGACAGTTGCATGCATTATGCAGTGTGCTTCTGTGTACTGTTGATTGTGGAGAGAATTCATCTTGCGAGCTCATCTCTCCATGTAAGAATAAAAAACAATTATTGAAGAACAGGAGGTTCACTCGGTTAGTCTATTCATACAATGGCAGTAATTGTTACAGGTACAGCAGGCAGCAATACCTCCTTATTGATTTTCTTTTGGGAACATTTAATTGTTGCACACATTTTATGTGTGTGTGGTCTTTGAACAATGAAATGAAGCAACTGTGTTATAAGCTACTTTCGCCAGACACCCTTTATTGCCAAGCAAGCTTTGATTTTTCAGAATGGTTACAAATATCAAAGCACTAATAAATCTGCTGCCATGTTTGCAGAGTGCCCCAGGAACAAGAAGGCATTAGCAATGAATATTACTATGGACATCGTTGAGTTAATCAATATTAACTAAACAATATTAATATTAATCAATATTCAACAAGATATGAAATCCTAAACTGACCATATAATTGAGCAGCTGAATCATCATAATGGATGAACAATTCATTGTTTAATAATTGTCAGGTCCTCTACAGTAGAATTTGCTGTTAAGAAACACTCCTCCTCCAATCAAGATTAGGTCTATGACATAACGTGATTAAAAGCTGAATAAGTGAATCCTTTAAAGGTACCGTCACACTTAGCTACGCTGCAGCGATACCGACAACGATCCGGATCGCTGCAGCGTCGCTGTTTGGTCGCTGGAGAGCTGTCACACAGACCGCTCTCCAGCGACCAACGATGCCGGTAACCAGGGTAAACATCGGGTAACTAAGCGCAGGGCCGCGCTTAGTAACCCGATGTTTACCCTGGTTACCATCCTAAAAGTAAAAAAAAACAAACAGTACATACTTACCTACAGCCGTCTGTCCTCCAGCGCTGTGCTCTGCACTCCTCCTGTACTGTCTGTGAGCACAGTGGCCGGAAAGCAGAGCGGTGACGTCACCGCTCTGCTTTCCGGCTGACCGACGCTCACAGCCAGTACAGGAGGAGTGCAGAGCACAGCGCTGGAGGACAGACAGCGGTAGGTAAGTATGTACTGTTTTTTTTTTTTTACTTTTAGGATGGTAACCAGGGTAAACATCGGGTTACTAAGCGCGGCCCTGCGCTTAGTTACCCGATGTTTACCCTGGTTACGAGTGAAGACATCGCTGAATCGGTGTCACACACGCCGATTCAGCGATGTCTGCGGGGAGTCCAGCGACCAAATAAAGTTCTGGACTTTCTTCCCCGACCAGCGACAGCACAGCAGGGGCCTGATCGCTGCTGCCTGTCACACTGGACGATATCGCTAGCGAGGACGCTGCAACGTCACGGATCGCTAGCGATATCGTCTAGTGTGACGGTACCTTTAGGCTCTATGTAGAAGCAGGAGGTCAGTTTCTATGTATGACACATCAGTCACTGCAAAAGTTCCTGGCAAGAGGGAGCAGCTGGGTCATGAGTTGAAGAGGGGAATAATAAATGCAGGGACATGAGACTTTCTGTTTTCAGAGAAAATAGGATATTTCAGTAAGGCAGCTGATTTCCATTTGCTCTATGGAAGCATGTGGACATAATAGAGGGATTCCCCAATTTGGACCGCTTCAATATCCCAAAGTAGAGAACCTGTAAACAGCAGCTCACACTCAGACTGATCTAGCCCTGCTATGCTTTACATAGTAGACCATTCATTTACAATTTTTGAAGGGCCATAGCCATGGGAATAACTAGAATAGGTTTCAAGGGTTTCAATTGCACCTGGGACCTGTAGACTAGGGGACACTAATGGTCCCTTTGCTGCACAGTAAAATACTATTACTATTAATGACCTGTGTTATCTGAGGGCCCCATTGGAGATTTTGCATTGGGGCACACAAGCTTCAAGTTACGCCACTGGCAGCATCATGTCAGTCAGTGCAGAGAAAGATAAGGGAAGAGCTGTCTTCTTGAACACACTCCACTGTAAATGACCAGTGTATTAATGTAGCTCTTGTAAGGAGGTGGCGGAGAACCTCATTGCTTCTCTCTCTCCCATGTGCTAGGCCAGTACATCTTATGTGGCACCCGGATGGTGTACCCGATTAGTAATGTCTGCATTTCTTATGCCTTGTGTATTAATGTATTGCCCTTTTATTCCTATGTTCTGGGCTGTGTTAGTAATATTTGATAATGTTCATTATGATATTTGCCTGTATGTTAGGGACTGGGACAGAAGGGGTTAAAGCAGGGGTTGGGTTAACAGCCCCAAAAAGGAGCAGTCTGTAGATCTTGTTTGCCTGTGCTGTAACGACTGCGGAGAAGAGGTAATTCATCTGGGTTATATCTGTCCTGTCCATTTCTCGCACAAGATGCTGGGGTGTTCGCTGACTTTCAATGGTCCTCTGCAGATTGGGGACCATGTTGCATTTGTCAAGGAACAGGGGCCCCAAGGGCCATATGAGGTGGCTGCAAGAATGGCCTCTGATTGGGAAGCTCAGCATGTTGAACTGACATTTGCCACGGTCGCCATTTCTGACGATGTGCAGGAGAGAACGATGCCTAGACACAGTGAGGTAGCCACATATGTGACAGCAGAGCTGGAAGCTCTGGTAGCTGTGAGACCACCGCCGGAGGGGATGCAGAGCCGGAGGAACAGTTGGGACACCTCCTCTAGTGGGTCCTCGTCCCACACTTATATAGTGGTTCAGGGTCCACATGTGGCCAATTATGGAAATCACTGGCCATGTGTGGACTGAAATGGCCTTCTTTAAGTTATGATTGGTGCTGGTTGCACCCAGAAAAATACCAGGGACTGTTCTGCATCACCTAAAGGGCAAGGAGCCCAGTATGGCACCAAAGGACTGCGGCTTCCACCGTGGTCACAGAATAAAGACCATGTCTTCTCGTTTTCCCATCCTCCCAGTTTATTTGCACACATTCGTGCACACATTACTGGATCATGGGACTGAAGCCTCATGGGGATTAATTACAGTGGACTTTGTTTGTGGCTGCTACATAACTGAACTGTGTCACCCCTGGATTTTGCCCCTTTTTCTCCTTGGACTAGCCCCATGTTAAATGCAGCCTTCCACCTTCTACAAGCTCATGGTCCTCTAAAAAAAGGGAGGGGAAGACTGCCAACAGGAGGAACCAAGGATTGAGTCAGGTCAAAAACTGCGTAATAAATTGGCCATCGGGCCTGGATATGGATAGCAATGGTCTCAGGAACAATATGGCTAGGGTCACATGCACCCGTACAGAGAGAGGCCAGGACTCTGGCGCTATTTGAAAATTGTTGCACTGAAGTTTTTTTTTGCATGTATTTGCTGCTAATTTTGCAGGGGTTGTCATGGCCGAGGACATGCTTAAGGGGGGAGTGTAAGGAGGTGGCAGAGAACCTCATTGCTTCTCGCTCTTCAAGGTGTTGGGCTCATACATGTTATGTGGTACCCAGACAGTGTACCCGTTTAGCAATGTCTGTATTTCTTATGCCTTGTGTATTAATGTATTGCCCTTTTATTCCTATGTTCTGAGCTGTGTTAGTAATGTTTGATAATGTTCATTACAGTATTTGCCTGTATGTCAGAGACAGGGACAGAAGGGGTTAACCCAGGGGGTTGGGTTAACAGCCCCCAAAAGGAGCAGGAAGTTCCTGCTCCTCAGTTAGAGCCGAGGCAGGCTTGCCTATGGCAGGACGTGCTTCCCAGTGGGGAGCTGACCAAATCCCAGGAGGTGAAAAGACTGCTGCCCCGGACCCATTGGCAGTGAAATGAGCACCAGGACTTACATAGGTGCTCCGCCTTAGGGAATTTAAGCATCCAAATTCTGGCATATGAACTACCTCCTCTTTTGGCCGCCGTGGCTGCTGTGGGTACGGCCATGGACATCATTAGGGAGAGAGCAGGAAGGTTGATTGATTTGTTGCAATTACATTTTTCTTCCTTCTTCTGCTTATTACTACATCCTCTATGCATTCAATAAAAAGTTATCCTTTTTGGATTTTAACTGAGTCTCTGGATTTTGTTTGCCTGTGCAAGAAGAGGTAATTCATCTGGGTTATATCTGTCCTGTCCGTTTTCATGTGCAATTGGCCGGGGTGCTTGCTGACTATATGCTCAGTGGACTCTGATCGTGGACTGTAGCTTTAAGTAACTCGGCTAGGACTACCACCCCGTGCCACCTTGCTGCACTCTTACTGTAGCCAAATTGAGCTGCACAGCAATTTTTGCCCTATTTTGGCTAATATGAACATTAGGGTTGAGTGACTTTTACTTTTTTAGGGTCGAGTCGGGTTTTGCGAAACCCGACTATCTCAAAAGTCGAGTCGAGTGAAATCAGCCTATTATCGGGAAAAGTCGGGGATCGACCGAAACACGAAACCCAATGCAAGTCAATGGGGAAGCATAGTCGGCAGTGAGTGGAGGCTAGGAAAACACCTACAGTGCCCATGGCAAAAACATCGATTCTTGGTACTGAAGCTTGTCAATCTTAATTTACCTTATAATAATAGTTAGGCATTGGACATTGGGGGTCATTTGGCTAAAGTTGTGGGGGGTATGGCTGGGTCAAGTATTTAGTGGGTCCAGGAAACATGGACCACGTCACGGCAGTGGAGCAGGGAGAGGTAAGTATTTCAACTTTGCAAGTGCTGTGATCCTGAGCAAGCAGGGGTGGCCCACTAGTTCGCATTGGCACTGGCACAGGGCCCCTCAAAGTATAATAGGTTCCAGGGGTCCACAGGCAGCATTGGTGTGGTCAGCGGAGGACTATTGGAAGGAGGGACCGCAGACAGACTTAGTAGGCCTAACATAAAAAAAGTAGGCTCAATGCAGTTTCAATTATCTTGCAGGGGTACACAGGCAGCATTGATGTGGTTAGCGGAGGACTATTGGAAGGAGTGTCTGACACAGTTAGTACTCCAAAATAATACATAGATGTTAATGTCTCGCCAAAAAACAAACAAACAAAAAAAAGGGTGGCATACTTAGGTACAGGGGTGGGCTCCTCTGATGACTTTCAGACATTGTTATTTGGCGCAAAGTATTTACTGATGTAAATGTAGGACAGGGCCACTGAATATTTTAAGTAGCATCATACATGTCAACAAATTGGTATTGTCAGTGCCAGGCATTGAAGGATTTCACTGCATAGACTAAACAGCGGTGGAGAAGTGACAGATAATTTTGCAAGTGGTAGAGCACAGTTTGAGCTGGGGGGTGGGGGGCACTCTCTCGTGCCCGGCGGTACTGGCCCAAGGCCCCTCATGTTACAATGGTGTGTCAGACGTTGGGTGCGCGCCACCACCGCCAGAGACACTTCATTGTACTATGAGGGACCCGGTGCCAGGGCCATCGACCAAAAGTGGGCATACCCACCTCTTCAGACAAATGGCACTCTCACGGGTGCTTTTATCAAGTGGCGAGACCACGGCCACGTGGGGGGAGTCAGCCCATTTAGGGAGGTGTAAACATGTCGTATGCTGGACATACAGCTGCTGCAAATGGAGAAATTGGAACACTCAGTAAGAGCAGTCCAAAAGCAAGACCTTTTTAAAGGAAAGCTAGGTGTCAGCCGGGAAAGGTGGGGCAAAATAAGTAAAAATCCATGAGTGGTTCATTTTAATGAAGGTTAGATCATCAACATTTTGGGTAGCCAGACGAGTCCTTTTTTCGGTCAGTATTGAACCAGCAGCACTGAATACTCTTTCTGACAGCACATTAGCTGCTGGGCAAGCGAGCTCCTGCAATGCATATTCGGACAATTCAGGCCAGGTGTCTATTTTGGATGCCCAGTAATCAAATGGGAATGACGGGTGAGGGAGAACATCGAAAGGGAAGGAAAAATAGTTAGTAACAATACTGGACAAATGTTGACTCCTGTCACTTTGAATTGATGCTGCAGTACCTGTCCCGTCTGCGGTCATTGCGAAATCACTCCACAACCTGGTCAGAAAACCCCTCTGTCCAATGCCACTTCTGATTTGTGCACCTCTAACACCTCTGCCCTGTTGCCCCCTGCAGCTCGTGTGAAAACCATCACCAGCGCTGTGTGCTGAGAATGCCTTAATCAAACAGTCAACAAGAGTTGATTGTTTGGTTGCCAATATTTGTTCAAGGTTCTCATGTGGCATGATGGTTTGCAGTTTTCCCTTATAGCGTGGATCCAGGAGGCAGGCCAACCAGTGATCGGTCATCATTTTTATAATGCGTGGGTCCCTTTTTAGGATACGCAAGGCATAATCCGCCATGTGGGCCAATGTTCCAGTGGTCAATTCACTGCTTGTGCTGGGTTGAGGAGCACTTTCTGGCAAATCAACATCACTTGCCTCCCTCAAAAACCCTGAACCTTGCCTTGCAATGCCACCAGTTTCTATTGCCCCCTGAGAAGCTTCCTCATCCAAAAAATACTCATCCCCATCATCCTCATCCTCCTCCTCTTCGCCCGCCACCTCGTCCAGTAGACTTCCCTGACCAGACAATGGCTGACTGTCATCATGGCTTCCCTCGTCCTCGGCTGCAGATGCCTGCTCCTTTATGTGCGTCAAACTTTGCATCAGCAGACGCATTAGAGGGATGCTCATGCTTATTATGGCGTTGTCTGCACTAACCAGCCATGTGCATTCCTCAAAACACTGAAGGACTTGACAGAGGTCTTGTAGTTCGACCAATGCACACGTAACAACTCCATGTCTGCCATCCAACTGCCTGCCCGTGTATGTGTATCCTCCCACAAATACATAACAGCATGTCTCTGTTCGCACAGTCTCTGAAGCATGGGCAGTGTGGATTTCCACCTTGTTGCAACGTCGATGATTAGGCGATGCTGCGGATGGTTCAAAGATCGCTGATGGTTCTGCATATGGCTGGAGTGTACGGGCGAACGGCGGATGTGCGAGCAAAGTCTGCGCACCTTCAGGAGCAGGTCGGATAACCCCGTATAACTTTTCAGGAAGCCCTGCACCACCAGGTTTAAGGTGTAAGCCAGGCAAGGAATGTGTTTCAGTTGTGAAAGGGCTATGGTAGCCATAAAATTCCTTCCGTTATCACTCACTACCTTGCCTGCCTCAAGATGTACACTGCCCAGCCATGCCTGAGTTTCTTGCTGCAAGAACTCGGACAGAACTTCCGCGGTGTGTCTGTTGTCGCCCAAACACTTCATTGCCAATACAGCCTGCTGACGCTTGCCACTAGCTGTTCCATAATGGGACACCTCGTGTGCAACAGTGGCAGCTGCGAATGGAGTGGTCATGCGACTGCGGTCTGTGGACGAGCTGTCGCTTCTGCTGGAAAACGAGGAGGAGGAGGAGGGGTGGCGAACGCCTACAGCCAACTGTTTCCTAGACCGTGGGCTAGGCAGAACTGTCCCAAAATTGCTGTCCCCTGTGGACCCTGCATCTACCACATTAACCCAGTGTGCCGTGATGGACACGTAACACCCCTGGTTATGCCTACTGGTCCATGCATCTGTTGTCAGGTGCACCTTTCTCCTCACAGATTGCCTGAGTGCATGGACAATGCGGTCTTTTACATGCTGGTGGAGGGCTGGGATGGCTTTTCTCGAAAAGAAGTGTCGACTGGGTAGCTCGTAGCGTGGTACAGCATAGTCCATCAGGGCTTTGAAAGCTTCGCTTTCAACTAACTGGTAGGGCATCATCTCTAACGAGATTAGTCTAGCAATGTGAGTGTTCAAACCCTGTGTACGCGGATGAGAGGATGAGTACTTCCTTTTCCTAAGGAGAGTCACTTGTAGCGTGAGCTGGACTGGAGAGCTGCATATGGTGGTACTAGCGGGGGTGACGGTGGACATGGCAGACTGAAAGAGGGTTGGTGATGGTATTCTTGCTGTTGGCCTACATACAGTGTTTCCTACCAAGAACCTGGTGATTCCCTGACTGCTTTGGCCTTGCGACGAAACCTCCACATGTGCTGCAAGTGGTGTGGTAAACGTTGGGCTTACAGTGAGGGAAGGGATGTAGCATTGCTGACTAGCTTCATTGTGAGAGGGTGCAACAACGTTAAGGGACGTTTGGTAGTTAGTCCAGGCTTGCAAGTGCATGGTGTTTAAATGTCTACTGTTGTGAATTCTGTGGCTGAATTCACTCCTGTGGTCACAAGTGGTACTGCAGCTTCTGAGCTTCCTCCCTCAGGTGTTCTGGTGAGCTCGATAACTGCTTCATTACTTAACTCCGCCTGATGCTGCTATCCTTGCTCCTTGTCAATGTTTCAGTGTTGGATCTGAGCTTCTCCTGATTGTTCCTGTGACCTGCTGCTCTGTATAGCTAAGTGCTTTTTGCTTTTTTGTTGCTTTTTTTCTGTCCAGCTTGTCTTTTGTTTTGCTGGAAGCTCTGAGACGCAAAGGGTGTACCGCCGTGCCGTTAGTTCGGCACGGTGGGTTTTTTTTGCCCCCTTTGCGTGGTTTTGCTTTAGGGTTTTTTGTAGACTGCAAAGTTCGCTTTACTGTCCTCGCTCTGTCCTAGAATATCGGGCCCCACTTTGCTGAATCTATTTCATCCCTACGTTTTGTCTTTTCATCTTACTCACAGTCATTATATGTGGGGGGCTGCCTTTTCCTTTGGGGAATTTCTCTGGGGCAAGTCAGGCCTATTTTTCTATCTTCAGGCTAGCTAGTTTCTTAGGCTGTGCCGAGTTGCCTAGGTAGTTGTTAGGCGCAATCCACAGCCGCTTTTAGTTGTGTTTAGGATAGGATCAGGTGTGCAGTCTACAGAGTTTCCACGTCTCAGAGCTCGTTCTTGCATTTTTGGGTATTTGTCAGATCACTGTGTGCGCTCTGATCGCTAAGCACACTGTGTTTCTGGATTGCCTTCATAACACCTGTCATTAGCAAACATAACAGTACAAGGAGCCTAACTAATGATTCTCAATAGAGGGAAAGAAAAAGTTCTGACATCATTTTTTTTTTTTTCTGCTCTGTGTTCACTTTTTTTTTTTCCCCTAGACATTTGGGTGATTCTGGACACAGGTGTGGACATGGATATTCAGGGTCTGTGCTCTTCAATGGATAATCTCGTTATAAATGTACAAAAAATTCAAGATACTATTGATCAGAAATCTATGTTAGAACCAAGAATTCCTATTCCTGATTTGTTTTTTGGAGATAGAACTAAGTTTCTAAGTTTCAAAAATAATTGTAAGCTATTTCTGGCCTTGAAACCTCATTCTTCTGGTAATCCTATTCAACAGGTTTTGATTATTATTTCTTTTTTGCGCGGCGACCCTCAAGACTGGGCATTTTCTCTTGCGCCAGGAGACCCTGCATTGAGTAGTGTCGATGCGTTTTTCCTGGCGCTCGGATTGCTGTACGATGAGCCTAATTCAGTGGATCAGGCTGAGAAAAATTTGCTGGCTTTGTGCCAGGGTCAGGATGATATAGAAGTATATTGTCAGAAATTTAGGAAATGGTCAGTACTCACTCAGTGGAATGAATCTGCGCTGGCAGCTTTGTTCAGAAAGGGTCTCTCTGAGGCTCTTAAGGATGTCATGGTGGGATTTCCTATGCCTGCTGGTTTGAATGAGTCTTTGTCTTTGGCCATTCAGATCGGTAGACGCTTGCGCGAGCGTAAATCTGTGCACCATTTGGCGGTACTGCCTGAGGTTAAACCTGAGCCTATGCAGTGCGATAGGACTATGACTAGAGTTGAACGGCAGGAATACAGACGTCTGAATGGTCTGTGTTTCTACTGTGGTGATTCCACTCATGCTATTTCTGATTGTCCTAAGCGCACTAAGCGGTCCGCTAGGTCTGCCGTCATTGGTACTGTACAGTCCAAATTCCTTCTGTCCATTACCTTGATATGCTCTTTGTCGTCGTTTTCTGTCATGGCGTTTGTGGATTCGGGCGCTGCCCTGAATCTGATGGATTTGGATTATGCTAAACGTTGTGGGTTTTTCTTGGAGCCTTTGCGGTGTCCTATTCCATTGAGAGGAATTGATGCTACACCTTTGGCCAAGAATAAACCTCAATACTGGGCCCAGCTGACCATGTGCATGGCTCCTGCACATCAGGAAGTTATTCGCTTTCTGGTGTTGCATAATCTGCATGATGTGGTCGTGTTGGGGTTGCCATGGCTACAAACCCATAATCCAGTATTGGATTGGAATTCCATGTCGGTATCCAGCTGGGGTTGTCAGGGGGTACATGGTGATGTTCCATTTTTGTCGATTTCGTCATCCACCCCTTCTGAGGTCCCAGAGTTCTTGTCTGATTATCAGGATGTATTTGAAGAGCCCAAGTCCGATGCTCTACCTCCGCATAGGGATTGTGATTGTGCTATCAATTTGATTCCTGGTAGTAAATTCCCTAAAGGTCGATTATTTAATTTATCCGTGCCCGAACACGCCGCTATGCGCAGTTATGTGAAGGAATCCCTGGAGAAGGGACATATTCGCCCATCGTCATCACCACTGGGAGCAGGGTTCTTCTTTGTAGCCAAGAAGGATGGTTCGCTGAGACCGTGTATTGATTACCGCCTTCTTAATAAGATCACTGTTAAATTTCAGTATCCCTTGCCATTGTTATCTGACTTGTTTGCTCGGATTAAGGGGGCTAGTTGGTTCACTAAGATAGATCTTCGTGGTGCGTATAATCTGGTGAGAATCAGGCAAGGAGATGAATGGAAAACTGCATTCAATACGCCCGAGGGTCATTTTGAGTATCTAGTGATGCCGTTCGGACTTGCCAATGCTCCATCTGTGTTTCAGTCTTTTATGCATGACATCTTCCGTGAGTATCTGGATAAATTCCTGATTGTTTACTTGGATGACATTTTGATCTTCTCAGATGATTGGGAGTCTCATGTGAAGCAGGTCAGAATGGTTTTTCAGGTCCTGCGTGCTAACTCTTTGTTTGTGAAGGGATCAAAGTGTCTCTTCGGTGTGCAGAAAGTTTCATTTTTGGGGTTCATCTTTACCCCTTCTACTATCGAGATGGATCCAGTTAAGGTCCAAGCCATCCAGGATTGGATTCAGCCGACATCTCTGAAAAGTCTGCAAAAGTTCCTGGGCTTTGCTAATTTTTATCGTCGCTTCATCTGTAATTTTTCTAGCATTGCCAAACCATTGACCGATTTGACTAAGAAGGGTGCTGATTTGGTTAATTGGTCTTCTGCTGCTGTGGAAGCTTTTCAGGAGTTGAAGCATCGTTTTTGTTCTGCCCCTGTGTTGTGTCAGCCAGATGTTTCTCTTCCGTTCCAGGTCGAGGTTGATGCTTCTGAGATTGGAGCAGGGGCGGTTTTGTCACAGAGAGGTTCTGATTGCTCAGTGATGAAACCATGTGCTTTCTTTTCCAGGAAGTTTTCGCCCGCTGAGCGTAATTATGATGTGGGCAATCGAGAGTTGCTGGCCATGAAGTGGGCATTCGAGGAGTGGCGTCATTGGCTTGAAGGAGCTAAGCATCGCGTGGTGGTATTGACTGATCATAAGAACTTGACTTATCTCGAGTCTGCCAAGCGCTTGAATCCTAGACAGGCCCGTTGGTCGTTATTTTTTGCCCGCTTCGACTTTGTGATTTCGTACCTTCCGGGCTCTAAAAATGTGAAGGCGGATGCTCTGTCTAGGAGTTTTGTGCCCGACTCTCCGGGTTTATCTGAGCCAGCGGGTATCCTCAAGGAAGGAGTCATTGTGTCTGCCATCTCCCCTGATTTGCGGCGGGTGCTGCAAAAATTTCAGGCGAATAAACCTGATCGTTGTCCAGCAGAGAAACTGTTCGTCCCTGATAGGTGGACTAATAAACTTATCTCTGAACTTCATTGTTCGGTGTTGGCTGGTCATCCTGGAATCTTTGGTACCAGAGAGTTAGTGGCTAGATCCTTCTGGTGGCCATCTCTGTCACGGGATTTACGTACTTTTGTGCAGTCCTGTGGGATTTGTGCTAGGGCTAAGCCAGTGGGTTGCTTTTGCCCTTGCCGGTCCCAAAGAGGCCTTGGACACATATTTCGATGGATTTCATTTCTGACCTTCCCGTTTCTCAAAAGATGTCAGTCATTTGGGTGGTCTGTGATCGCTTTTCTAAAATGGTCCATCTGGTGCCCTTGGCTAAATTGCCTTCCTCCTCTGATTTGGTACCTTTGTTCTTTCAGCATGTGGTTCGGTTGCATGGCATTCCTGAGAATATTGTTTCTGACAGAGGTTCCCAGTTTGTTTCAAGGTTTTGGCGAGCCTTTTGTGGTAGGATGGGCATTGACCTATCCTTTTCCTCGGCTTTCCATCCTCAGACTAATGGCCAGACCGAACGAACCAATCAGACCTTGGAAACATATCTGAGATGTTTTGTTTCTGCAGACCAGGATGATTGGGTGTCCTTTTTGCCGTTGGCTGAGTTCGCCCTTAATAATCGGGCCAGCTCGGCTACCTTGGTTTCTCCATTTTTTTGCAATTCTGGGTTCCATCCTCGTTTCTCTTCAGGACAGGTTGAGTCTTCGGACTGTCCTGGTGTGGATTCTGTGGTGGATAGGTTGCAGCAGATCTGGACTCAGGTAGTGGACAATTTGATCTTGTCCCAGGAGAAAGCTCAACTTTTCGCTAATCGCAGACGCCGTGTGGGTCCCCGACTTCGTGTTGGGGATCTGGTTTGGTTATCTTCTCGTTATATTCCTATGAAGGTTTCCTCTCCTAAATTTAAACCTCGTTTTATTGGTCCGTATAGGATTTCTGAGGTTCTCAATCCTGTGTCTTTTCGCTTGACCCTCCCAGACTCCTTTTCCATACATAATGTATTCCATAGGTCGTTGTTGCGGAGATACGTGGCACCTATGGTTCCATCTTTTGAGCCTCCTGCCCCGGTTTTGGTGGAGGGGGAATTGGAGTATATTGTGGAGAAGATTTTGGATTCTCGTGTTTCTAGACGGAAACTCCAGTATCTGGTTAAATGGAAGGGTTATGCTCAGGAAGATAATTCCTGGGTTTTTGCCTCTGATGTTCATGCTTCCGATCTTTTTCGTGCCTTTCATGCGGCTCATCCTGGTCGGCCTGGGGGCTCTGGTGAGGGTTCGGTGACCCCTCCTCAAGGGGGGGGGGTACTGTTGTGAATTCTGTGGCTGAATTCACTCCTGTGGTCACAAGTGGTACTGCAGCTTCTGAGCTTCCTCCCTCAGGTGTTCTGGTGAGCTCGATAACTGCTTCATTACTTAACTCCGCCTGATGCTGCTATCCTTGCTCCTTGTCAATGTTTCAGTGTTGGATCTGAGCTTCTCCTGATTGTTCCTGTGACCTGCTGCTCTGTATAGCTAAGTGCTTTTTGCTTTTTTGTTGCTTTTTTTCTGTCCAGCTTGTCTTTTGTTTTGCTGGAAGCTCTGAGACGCAAAGGGTGTACCGCCGTGCCGTTAGTTCGGCACGGTGGTTTTTTTTTGCCCCCTTTGCGTGGTTTTGCTTTAGGGTTTTTTGTAGACTGCAAAGTTCGCTTTACTGTCCTCGCTCTGTCCTAGAATATCGGGCCCCACTTTGCTGAATCTATTTCATCCCTACGTTTTGTCTTTTCATCTTACTCACAGTCATTATATGTGGGGGGCTGCCTTTTCCTTTGGGGAATTTCTCTGGGGCAAGTCAGGCCTATTTTTCTATCTTCAGGCTAGCTAGTTTCTTAGGCTGTGCCGAGTTGCCTAGGTAGTTGTTAGGCGCAATCCACAGCCGCTTTTAGTTGTGTTTAGGATAGGATCAGGTGTGCAGTCTACAGTAGAGTTGAGCGACCTTGACCTTTTTAGAGTCGAGCCGGGTTTCGCGAAACCCGACTATCTCAAAAGTCGGGTCGAGTGAAATCGGCCGATTATGACGTAAAGTCGGGATCGACCGAAACACGAAACCCAATGCAAGTCAATGGGGCAGCATAGTCGGCAGTGAGTGGGGGCCAGGAAAACACCTAGAGTGCCCATTTTAATGTCAAAACCATCCATTCTTCTTAATGAAGCTTGTCAAGCGTAATTTACCTTATAATAATTGGAAGGCATTTGAAATTGGGGGTCATTTGGCTAAAGTTGTGTGGGGTAGGGCTGGTTCAAGTAATTAGTGGGCCCAGGAAATCTGGACCACGTCACGGCAGTGGAGCAGGGAGAGGTAAGTATTTCAACTTTGCAAGTGCTGTGATCCTGAGCAAGCAGGGGGGGCCCACTTGTTGGCATTGGCACTGGCACAGGGCCCCTCAAAGTACAGCGGTGTGTTTGCACGGCGGGGGCGCCTCCCACCGGCAGCAACACTTTTGCGTACTATGAGAGGCCCTGTGCCAGTGACGTCGCCAACTAGTATTCCTCCCCCCACCTGATGAAGGAACCTGCACTTTCATCTGCATCTCCCTCTTTGTCCCCGTGTAAGGTGGTATGGTATGCGGGAAGAGCAACCTGACTTTCAGCAGGGTCACAATGTTGTTGTGTAGCATGCACGGGGAATGTTGCGTTATGGGTCAATGTACCAGCAGACTCATCTATCACTGGCTGGGCAATGGGCACGATGAAGTGGAAACACAGATATAGGCCCAAAGAATAAAGTGGGCTAAATGCAGTTCAAAATTGGTAACACAGGACTAATCAGGGGGCATTGCAGTGGAGGACAACTGGAATGAGAGGCTGACACAGAGAGTAGGGCCAAATCAGTAAGTAGTCGAAATGCAGTTCAAAATTGGCAACCGTAGTAAACAGGCGGCACAGCTTTGTTCAGTGGAGGAGAACAGCAAGGAGTGGCAGACACCGATAGTAGGCCCCAACCCAACTAGTAGGCCAAATGCAGTCTAACATTAACAACTACTTAACGAGAGCCTGAAAATGGAATTTCAGGACAGGAAACCAGGAGAACAGCAAGGAGTGGCAGACACCGATAGTAGGCCCCAAACCAACTAGTACGCCAAATGCAGTTGTTCCATTTAACCACAATTTAATGAGAGCCTGAAGATAGAAGCTCAGGAAAGGCAACCTGGGGAACACCTTGGAGTGTAACACACCATCTCTCTCCACCCCATACCCATTTTGTAATCCTAATGCAGTGTACTTTTCTACAACTACTAAACGAGAGTCGGAAGACCGAAGCAATGGCAAGGAAACCTGGGGAACACCTTGGAGTGTAACACACCATCTCTCTCCACCCCATACCCAATTTGTAGGCCTAATGCAGTGTAGTTTCCAAGAACTACTAAACAAGAGCCGGAAGATCGAAGCTCAGGAAAGGCAACCTGGGGAACACCTTGGAGTGTAACACACCCTCTCTCTACACCCCATACCCAATTTGAAGGCCTAATGCAGCGTAGTTTCCAACAACTACTAAACGAGAGCCGGAAGATCGAAGCTCAGGAAAGGCAACCTGGGGAACACCTTGGAGTGTAACACACCCTCTCTCTACACCCCATACCCAATTTGAAGGCCTAATGCAGTGTAGTTTCCAAGAACTACTAAACGAGAGCCGGAAGATCGAAGCTCAGGAAAGGCAACCTGGGGAACACCTTGGAGTGGAACACACCATCTCTCTACACCCCATACCCAATTTGAAGGCCTAATGCAGCGTAGTTTCCAACAACTACTAAACGAGAGCCGGAAGATCGAAGCTCAGGAAAGGCAACCTGGGGAACACCTTGGAGTGTAACACAACGTCTCTCTACACCACGGAAGGGCTGATTCTTAGGAAGGAAGGCTGTTGGAAATAAGCATTGCGTGTCCGAGGGTGATTATATTCTTATTAGGTATATACTCACCCTCGGACGCGCCCTGCTTCTTTATTTGGAATGAATGTTTATTTGCAATGTGGTGTTGACTTTCTCTATTATTTTGGTAATTAATGATTTTATTATTTTCATTGTTTTGCATCTTCTCGGCAATAATATAAAGAAGACGCGACAGGACAACACTCGGTGGATGCCATATCTGTGTTTTCAATTTAAAAAACCTTTCAGTTAACTACTTGCAGGAGAAAGTAATTGTAGCTGGTGGCTATTTTTAGTACTGTACCAGATTTTAGTTGTGTGTTTGTTTTTAATGTTAAAATGTCTGCATTTGATATCTCACCAGTATTTTCTTTTTTATAAGCAAAATACTTTTTTTTTTATTTTATGATGTTGGTTCAAGGGGTACACGGGCAGCAGTAGACAGGTCAGTGGAGGCCTAGTGGAAGGAGGGACCGCAGACAGGCTTCGAAGCCCTAACATAATAAATTGGGCTGCCTGTAGGCAATTTAAAATTGGTTCCAGGGGAACACGGGCAGCAGTAGACAGGTCAGTGGAGGCCTAGAGGAAGGAGGGACCGCAGATGCGCCAATGTTTCCCCCATACCAAATTTGTAGGCCTAATGCAGTGTAGTTTCCAACAACTACTAAACGAGAGCCGGAATATCGAAGCTCAGGAAAGGCAACCTGGGGAACACCTTGGAGTGTAACACACCCTCTCTCTACACCCCATACCCAATTTGAAGGCCTAATGCAGTGTAGTTTCCAAGAACTACTAAACGAGAGCCGGAAGATCGAAGCTCAGGAAAGGCAACCTGGGGAACACCTTGGAGTGTAACACACCCTCTCTCTACACCCCATACCCAATTTGAAGGCCTAATGCAGCGTAGTTTCCAACAACTACTAAACGAGAGCCGGAAGATCGAAGCTCAGGAAAGGCAACCTGGGGAACACCTTGGAGTGTAACACACCCTCTCTCTACACCCCATACCCAATTTGAAGGCCTAATGCAGCGTAGTTTCCAACAACTACTAAACGAGAGCCGGAAGATCGAAGCTCAGGAAAGGCAACCTGGGGAACACCTTGGAGTGTAACACACCCTCTCTCTACACCCCATACCCAATTTGAAGGCCTAATGCAGCGTAGTTTCCAACAACTACTAAACGAGAGCCGGAAGATCGAAGCTCAGGAAAGGCAACCTGGGGAACACCTTGGAGTGTAACAAACCCTCTCTCTACACCCCATACCCAATTTGTAGGCCTAATGCAGCGTAGTTTCGGACAACTACTAAACGAGGGCATGAAGATCGAAGCTCAGGAAAGTAACCTGGGGAACACCTTGGAGTGTAACACACCCTCTCTCTACGCCCCATACCCAATTTGAAGGCCTAATGCAGTGTAGTTTCCAAGAACTACTAAACGAGAGCCGGAAGATCGAAGCTCAGGAAAGGCAACCTGGGGAACACCTTGGAGTGTAACACACCCTCTCTCTACACCCCATACCCAATTTGAAGACCTAATGCAGCGTAGTTTCCAACAACTACTAAACGAGAGCCGGAAGATCGAAGCTCAGGAAAGGCAACCTGGGGAACACCTTGGAGTGTAACACACCCTCTCTCTACACCCCATACCCAATTTGAAGGGCTAATGCAGCGTAGTTTCCAACAACTACTAAACGAGAGCCGGAAGATCGAAGCCCAGGAAAGGCAACCTGGGGAACACCTTGGAGTGTAACACACCCTCTCTCTACACCCCATACCCAATTTGAAGGCCTAATGCAGTGTAGTTTCCAAGAACTACTAAACGAGAGGCGGAAGATCGAAGCTCAGGAAAGGCAACCTGGGGAACACCTTGGAGTGGAACACACCATCTCTCTACACCCCATACCCAATTTGAAGGCCTAATGCAGCGTAGTTTCCAACAACTACTAAACGAGAGCCGGAAGATCGAAGCTCAGGAAAGGCAACCTGGGGAACACCTTGGAGTGTAACACAACGTCTCTCTACACCACGGAAGGGCTGATTCTTAGGAAGGAAGGCTGTTGGAAATAAGCATTGCGCGTCCGAGGGTGATTATATTCTTATTAGGTATATACTCACCCTCGGACGCGCCCTGCTTCTTTATTTGGAATGAATGTTTATTTGCAATGTGGTGTTGACTTTCTCTATTATTTTGGTAATTAATGATTTTATTATTTTCATTGTTTTGCATCTTCTCGGCAATACTATAAAGAAGACGCGACAGGACAACACTCGGTGGATGCCATATCTGTGTTTTCAATTTAAAAAACCTTTCAGTTAACTACTTGCAGGAGAAAGTAATTGTAGCTGGTGGCCATTTTTAGTACTGTACCAGATTTTAGTTGTGTGTTTGTTTTTAATGTTAAAATGTCTGCATTTGATATCTCTCCAGTATTTTCTTTTTTATAAGCAAAACACTTATTTTTATATTTTCTGATGTTGGTTCCAGGGGTACACGGGCAGCAGTGGTGTGGTCAGTGGAGGCCTAGTGGAAGGAGTGACCACAGACAGGCATCGAAGGCCTAAAATAATAACACATGGCTGTAGGCAATTTTAAATTGGTTCCAGGGGTACACGGGCAGCAGTGCCCTGGTCAGTGTAGTAGTAGTTGAAAGAATGGACCGCAGACAGGCATCGAAGGCCTAAAATAAAAAAATTGGGCTGGCTGTAGGCAATTTTAAATTGGTTCCAGGGGTACACGGGCAGCAGTGGTGTGGTCAGTGGAGGCCTAGTGGAAGGAGTGACCGCAGACAGGCATCGAAGGCCTAAAATAATAACACATGGCTGTAGGCAATTTTAAATTGGTTCCAGGGGTACACGGGCAGCAGTGCCCTGGTCAGTGTAGTAGTAGTTGAAAGAATGGACCGCAGACAGGCATCGAAGGCCTAAAATAAAAAAATTGGGCTGGCTGTAGGCAATTTTAAATTGGTTCCAGGGGTACACGGGCAGCAGTGGTGTGGTCAGTGGAGGCCTAGTGGAAGGAGTGACCGCAGACAGGCATCGAAGGCCTAAAATAATAACACATGGCTGTAGGCAATTTTAAATTGGTTCCAGGGGTACACGGGCAGCAGTGCCCTGGTCAGTGTAGTAGTAGTTGAAAGAATGGACCGCAGACAGGCATCGAAGGCCTAAAATAAAAAAATTGGGCTGGCTGTAGGCAATTTTAAATTGGTTACAGGGGTACACGGGCAGCAGTGGTGTGGTCAGTGGAGGCCTAGTGGAAGGAGTGACCGCAGACAGGCATCGAAGGCCTAAAATAATAACACATGGCTGTAGGCAATTTTAAATTGGTTCCAGGGGTACACGGGCAGCAGTGCCCTGGTCAGTGTAGTAGTAGTTGAAAGAATGGACCGCAGACAGGCATCGAAGGCCTAAAATAAAAAAATTGGGCTGGCTGTAGGCAATTTTAAATTGGTTCCAGGGGTACACGGGCAGCAGTGGTGTGGTCAGTGGAGGCCTAGTGGAAGGAGTGACCGCAGACAGGCATCGAAGGCCTAAAATAATAACACATGGCTGTAGGCAATTTTAAATTGGTTCCAGGGGTACACGGGCAGCAGTGCCCTGGTCAGTGTAGTAGTAGTTGAAAGAATGGACCGCAGACAGGCATCGAAGGCCTAAAATAAAAAAATTGGGCTGGCTGTAGGCAATTTTAAATTGGTTCCAGGGGTACACGGGCAGCAGTGGTGTGGTCAGTGGAGGCCTAGTGGAAGGAGTGACCGCAGACAGGCATCGAAGGCCTAAAATAATAACACATGGCTGTAGGCAATTTTAAATTGGTTCCAGGGGTACATGGGCAGCAGTGCCCTGGTCAGTGTAGTAGTAGTTGAAAGAATGGACCGCAGACAGGCATCGAAGGCCTAAAATAAAAAAATTGGGCTGGCTGTAGGCAATTTTAAATTGGTTCCAGGGGTACACGGGCAGCAGTGGTGTGGTCAGTGGAGGCCTAGTGGAAGGAGTGACCGCAGACAGGCATCGAAGGCCTAAAATAATAACACATGGCTGTAGGCAATTTTAAATTGGTTCCAGGGGTACACGGGCAGCAGTGCCCTGGTCAGTGTAGTAGTAGTTGAAAGAATGGACCGCAGACAGGCATCGAAGGCCTAAAATAAAAAAATTGGGCTGGCTGTAGGCAATTTTAAATTGGTTCCAGGGGTACACGGGCAGCAGTGGTGTGGTCAGTGGAGGCCTAGTGGAAGGAGTGACCGCAGACAGGCATCGAAGGCCTAAAATAATAACACATGGCTGTAGGCAATTTTAAATTGGTTCCAGGGGTACACGGGCAGCAGTGGTGTGGTCAGTGGAGGCCTAGTGGAAGGAGTGACCACAGACAGGCATCGAAGGCCTAACATAACAAAAATGTCAATACAATGGTATTGTCAGTGGCAGGCATTGAAGGATGTCAGCGCATAGACTAAACATTGGTGGAGCTGTGAGATAATTTTGCAAGTGGTAGAGCACTGTTTGAGCTGGGGTGGGGGGAAACTGTCTTGTGGCCGGCGGTACAGGCCCAGGGCCCCTCATATTACAACGGTGTGTCTGACGTTGGGTGCGCACCACCACCGCCAGAGACACTTTATTGTACTAGGAGGGACCCAGTGGCAGTGCCGTCGACCAAAAGCGGGCTCACCCACCTCTTCAGACAAACTGCACTCTCACGGGTGCTGTCGCCAAGTGTCGATACCACGGCCCCGTGTGGGGAGTTTGGCCATTTAGTGAGGTGTAAACATGTCGTATGCTGGACAATCAGGTGCTGAAAATTACGAGATTGGAAAAGGCATTCAGAATAGTCCACAGGCAAGACCTTTTCATAGGAAAGCTAGGTGTCAGCCGGGCAAGGTGGGGCAAAAGATTTCGAAATCCAGTTGTGGTTCATTTTAATGAAGGTTAGATCATCTACATTTTGGGTAGCCAGACGAGTCCTTTTTTCTGTTAGTATTGAACCTGCAGCACTGAATACTCTTTCTGATAGGACACTAGCTGCCGGGCAAGCAAGCTCCTGCAATGCATATTCTGCCAATTCTGGCCAGGTGTCTAATTTTGATGCCCAGTAATCAAATGGGAATGACGGTTGAGGGAGAACATCGATAAGGGATGAAAAATAGTTTGTAACCATACTGGACAAATGTTGTCTCCTGTCACTTTGAATTGATGCTGCAGTACCTGTCCTGTCTGCGGTCATAGCAAAATCACTCCACAACCTGGTCAGAAAACCCCTCTGGCCAACGCCACTTCTGATTTCTGCCCCTCTAACTCCTCTGGTCTGCTGGCCCCTGCAGCTCGTGTGAGAACGATCACGGGCGCTGTGTGCAGGGAATGCCAGAAGCAAACGGTCAACAAGAGTTGATTGTTTGGTTGCTAATATTAGTTCCAAGTTCTCATGTGGCATTATATTTTGCAATTTGCCTTTATAGCGAGGATCAAGGAGGCAGGCCAACCAGTAATCGTCATCATTCATCATTTTAGTTATGCGTGTGTCCCTTTTGAGGATACGTAAGGCATAATCCGCCATGTGGGCCAAAGTTCCAGTTCTCAAATCTGCGGTTGTGCTTGGTTGAGGGGCAGTTTCAGGCAAATCCACGTCACTTGTGTCCCTCAAAAAAACAGAACCCGGCCTTGCCGCGCCACCAATTTCCAGTGGCCCCGGAAAAGCTTCCTCATTAAAAATATAATCATCCCCATCATCCTCCTCGTCCTCCTCCTCCTCTTCGCCCGCTACCTCGTCCTGTACACTGCCCTGGCCAGACAATGGCTGACTGTCATCAAGGCTTTCCTCTTCCTCAGCTGCAGACGCCTGATCCTTTATGTGCGTCAAACTTTGCATCAGCAGACGCATTAGGGGTATGCTCATGCTTATTATGGCGTTGTCTGCACTAACCAGCCGTGTGCATTCCTCAAAACACTGAAGGACTTGACACATGTCTTGAATCTTCGACCACTCCACACCTGACAACTCCATGTCTGCCATCCTACTGCCTGCCCGTGTATGTGTATCCTCCCACAAAAACATAACAGCCCGCCTCTGTTCACACAGTCTCTGAAGCATGTGCAGTGTTGAGTTCCACCTTGTTGCAACGTCTATGATTAGGCGATGCTGGGGAAGGTTCAAAGAACGCTGATAGGTCTGCATACGGCTGGAGTGTACGGGCGAACGGCGGATATGTGAGCAAAGTCCACGCATTTTGAGGAGCAGGTCGGATAACCCCGGATAACTTTTCAGGAAGCACTGCACCACCAGGTTTAAGGTGTGAGCCAGGCAAGGAATGTGTTTCAGTTGGGAAAGGGAGATGGCAGCCATGAAATTCCTTCCGTTATCACTCACTACCTTGCCTGCCTCAAGATCTACAGTGCCCAGCCACGACTGCGTTTCTTTCTGCAAGAACTCGGACAGAACTTCCGCGGTGTGTCTGTTGTCGCCCAAACACTTCATAGCCAATACAGCCTGCTGACGTTTGCCAGTAGCTGCCCCATAATGGGAGACCTGGTGTGCAACAGTGGCAGCTGCGGATGGAGTGGTTGTGCGACTGCGGTCTGTGGACGAGCTCTCGCTTCTGCAGGAGGACGAAGAGGAGGAGGAGGGGGTGCGAACGGCTACAGCCAATTGTTTCCTAGACCGTGGGCTAGGCAGAACTGTCCCAAACTTGCTGTCCCCTGTGGACCCTGCATCCACCACATTTACCCAGTGTGCCGTGATGGACACGTAACGTCCCTGGCCATGCCTACTGGTCCATGCATCTGTTGTCCGGTGCACCTTTGAGCTCACAGATTGCCTGAGTGCATGGACGATGTGCTCTTTAACATGCTGGTGGAGGGCTGGGATGGCTTTTCTGGAAAAAAAGTGTCGACTGGGTAGCTCGTAGCGTGGTACAGCGTAGTCCATCAGGGCTTTGAAAGCTTCGCTTTCAACTAACCGGTAGGGCATCATCTCTAACGAGATTAGTCTAGCTATGTGTGCGTTCAAACCCTGTGTACGCGGATGCGAGGCTAAGTATTTCCTTTTTCTAACCATAGTCTCATGTAGGGTGAGCTGGACTGGAGAGCTGGAGATCGTGGAACTAGCGGGGGTGCCGGTGGACATGGCAGACTGAGAGACGGTGGGAGATGGTATTGTTGCCACCGGTGCCCTAGATGCAGTGTTTCCTACTACGAAACTGGTGATTCCCTGACCCTGACGGCTTTGGCCTGGCAAAGAAACCTGCACAGATACTGCAGGTGGTGCGGAAAATGGTGGCCCTACACTGCCGGAAGGGATGTTGCGTTGCTGACTAGCTTCATTGGCCGAGGGTGCTACAACCTTAAGGGACGTTTGGTAGTTAGTCCAGGCTTGCAAATGCATGGTGGTTAAATGTCTTTGCATGCAACTTGTATTGAGACTTTTCAGATTCTGTCCTCTGCTTAAGGTAGTTGAACATTTTTGACAGATGACTTTGCGCTGATCAATTGGATGTTGTTTAAAAAAATGCCAGACTGCACTCTTTCTAGCATCGGATACCTTTTCAGGCATTGCAGACTGAGCTTTAACCGGATGGCCACGCTGTCCTCCAACAGGTTTTAGCTTTGCCACGCGTTTTGGGCAAGATACGGGCCCGGCAGATGGAACCTGTTGCGATGTTGATGCCTGCTGCGGCCCCTCCTCCTCCGCTTCAGAACTGCTGCCGCCTGCACCCTGTTCCCCCAATGGCTGCCAATCGGGGTCAAGAACTGGGTCATCTATTACCTCTTCTTGTAGCTCGTGTGCAACTTCGTCTGTGTCACCGTGTCGGTCGGTGGTATAGCGTTCGTGATGGGGCAACATAGTCTCATCAGGGTCTGATTCTTGATCAGCACCCTGCGAGGGCAATGTTGTGGTCTGAGTCAAAGGACCAGCATAGTAGTCTGGCTGTGGCTGTGCATCAGTGCACTCCATGTCAGATTCAACTTGTAATGGGCATGGACTGTTAACTGCTTCACTTTCTAAGCCAGGGACGGTATGTGTAAAGAGCTCCATGGAGTAACCCGTTGTGTCGCCTGCTGCATTCTTCTCTGTTGTTGTTTTTGCTGAAGAGGACAAGGAAGCGACTTGTCCCTGACCGTGAACATCCACTAACGACGCGCTGCTTTGACATTTACCAGTTTCACGAGAGGAGGCAAAAGAGCTAGAGGCTGAGTCAGCAAGATAAGCCAAAACTTGCTCTTGCTGCTCCGGCTTTAAAAGCGGTTTTCCTACTCCCAGAAAAGGGAGCGTTCGAGGCCTTGTGTAGCCAGACGACGAACCTGGCTCCACAGCTCCAGACTTAGGTGCAATATTTTTTTTCCCACGACCAGCTGATGCTCCACCACTACCACTACCCTCATTACCAGCTGACAATGAACGCCCCCGGCCACGACCTCTTCCACCAGACTTCCTCATTGTTTTAAAAACGTTACCAAACGAACGGTATTTGTTGCTGTCACACAACTTACACGGTGAGCTATAACTTCAGTATGATTTAGCTACCCCTTTACAGGTGGGCGAGACCACAACGAAAATCAGCCACAATGTTACACACTCTGTTGTCGTTGGCAACAAATGAGATGGCACACACGCAGGACTGTCACTGAAGCGCAAATGTAAATATTTATCTCCCACTGATTTGTGTTTGTTTTTTTTAGAATGGAAGACTTCAGAAGAAAAAAAAATTAAAAAAAAATTATTTTTTACAGAAGAATTTATAAAACAAATAAAATGAAATGATTGTTTCAGGGAGAATTTAGGAAAAAAAAAAAAAAAAAAGGCTTTGTAGGGCCCACTGAGTGAGAGAGGACGCACACAGGAGTCAGGAGTGGCACACAAGCCCAGAGGCCAATATTAATCTCCCACCGATTGATTTAGTTATTTTTTTTGGTAGATTTTGGAACCCAAATCAAGCAAAAAAATTAATAGGCTTTCTATGGCCCACAATTGGGGAGAGAGAGATGGCACACCCAGGAGTCAAGACTGGCACACAAGCAGAAGGGGCAATATGAATCTCCCACAGATTTTTTTTTTTTTTTTTTTTTCAGGGAGACTTGAGAGAAAAAAAAATACAAAAAAAATGATTTTTTTCAGGAATAATTTAGAAACCAAAGAAAATAAAATGATTGTTTCAGGGAGAATTTAGAAAACAAATAAAACAAAAAATAGGCTTTCTAGGGCCCACTGAGTGACAGATGACGCACACAGGAGTCAGGAGTGGCACACAAGCCCAGAGGCCAATATTAATCTCCCACTGATTGATTTAGTGATTTTTTTTGGTAGATTTTGGAACCCAAATCAAGCAAAAAAATTAATAGGCTTTCTATGGCCCACAATTGGGGAGAGAGAGAGAGATGGCACACCCAGGAGTCAAGACTGGCACACAAGCAGAAGGGGCAATATGAATCTCCCACAGATTTTTTTTTTTTTTTTTTTTTCAGGGAGACTTGAGAGAAAAAAAAATACAAAAAAAATGATTTTTTTCAGGAATAATTTAGAAACCAAAGAAAATAAAATGATTGTTTCAGGGAGAATTTAGAAAACAAATAAAACAAAAAATAGGCTTTCTAGGGCCCACTGAGTGACAGATGACGCACACAGGAGTCAGGAGTGGCACACAAGCCCAGAGGCCAATATTAATCTCCCACTGATTGATTTAGTGATTTTTTTTGGTAGATTTTGGAACCCAAATCAAGCAAAAAAATTAATAGGCTTTCTATGGCCCACAATTGGGGAGAGAGAGAGAGATGGCACACCCAGGAGTCAAGACTGGCACACAAGCAGAAGGGGCAATATGAATCTCCCACAGATTTTTTTTTTTTTTTTTTTTCAGGGAGACTTGAGAGAAAAAAACAAACAAAAAAAATGATTTTTTTCAGGAATAATTTAGAAACCAAAGAAAATAAAATGATTGTTTCAGGGAGAATTTAGAAAACAAATAAAACAAAAAATAGGCTTTCTAGGGCCCACTGAGTGACAGATGACGCACACAGGAGTCAGGAGTGGCACACAAGCCCAGAGGCCAATATTAATCTCCCACTGATTGATTTAGTGATTTTTTTTGGTAGATTTTTGAACCCAAATCAAGCAAAAAAATTAATAGGCTTTCTATGGCCCACTATTTGTGAGAGAGATGGCACGCTCAGGACTGGCACACAAGCCCAGAGGCCAATATTAATCTCCCATTTTTTTTTTTTTCCAGGGAAAATTTATAAACCCAATAAAAAAAATAATAATAAATAGGCTTTCTATGGCCCACTATCTGAGAGAGGGAGATGGCACGCTTAGGACTGGCACACAAGCCCAAAGGCCAATATTAATCTCCCACTGATTGATTGATTGATTTTTTCAGGTAGAATTATGAACCCAAATCAACCAAAAAAATAAATAGGCTTTCTATGGCCCACTATTTGTGAGAGAGATGGCACGCTCAGGACTGGCACACAAGCCCAGAGGCCAATATTAATCTCCCACTTTTTTTTTTTTTCCAGGGAAAATTTATAAACCCAATAAAATAATAAAAAAATAGGCTTTCTATGGCCCACTATCTGAGAGAGAGAGAGAGATGGCACGCTTAGGACTGGCACACAAGCCCAAAGGCCAATATTAATCTCCCACTGATTGATTTATTGATTTTTTCAGGTAGAATTTAGAACCCAAATCAAGCAAAAAAATTAATAGGCTTTCTATGGCCCACTGAGTGAGAGATGGCACACACAGGAGTAAGGAGTGGCACACAAGCCCTGAGGCCAATATTTTTCTCCCACTGATTGATGTTGTGATTTTTTCTGGTAGATTTTGGAACCCAAATCAAGCAAAAAAATAAATAGGCTTTCTATGGCCCACTGAGTGAGAGATGACACAGACAGAGATGGCACTCTAGCAGAAATGTCAATCTTAATCTCCCACAAAAAAAAAAAAAAAAAAAAAGGAACTGTCCTTCAATTACTTGAACCAGGGATTCAAGCTTCAAACCAGGGATTCAAGCTTCAGGAGGCTAATTTGCATATTCCAGGTGCCTTCTGGGAGAAGCGAAGTCTCCCTAAGCTAGAAGATCGTTGGGTACAGCCGGGACCAGCTGCTTCGAAAGCATCACCAAACTTTTTTGCCTGTAGGACATTATTGCAAGAGAGCTTGGCTGAGTAGATTACACAAGAAGGAAAACACACAGCAAGTCAGCAGGATCTAGGAGCAACATGGCAGATGTGACAACCTACATGGTGAGCTGCAGCATGTGCTACATGTTCACAGATCGACCAGAAGAAGAATCCAATTTCACCTGTCAGAAGTGTAGACTAGTGGCCCTTTTAGAAGAAAAGGTGCGGGGTCTGGAAGAAAGAATAGCAACTTTGAAACTCATCAAAGAGAATGAAGACTTTCTAGACAGAACAGAAGCATCTCTACTGGTCACAGAAGGTGAAAAAAGTGTCAGAGAACCTCCAAAAGCAGATGAGTGGAAGCATGTGACCAAAAGAAGCAAGAAGACCATGGAGAAATCACCAACCACACAACTGAAGAACCGATATCAAATCTTTGTAGAGGATGAAGATGGCACACCTAAGAATGAAGCAATACCAGCAAGCAAAAAAGAAAAGGGCACACAGCAACAAGTGACAGCAAAAAGTACAGCCAGGAAGCAACGAAGAGTGGTGGTGGTGGGAGACTCACTACTGAGAGGCACAGAAGCAGCCATCTGCAGACCGGACATAACTGCAAGAGAAGTATGCTGCCTTCCAGGTGCGATGATCAAGGATGTGACCGATAGGATACCAAAGCTCTTCAGCTCCAAGGATGTCCACCCATTTCTTCTGATACATGTTGGCACCATTGACACGGCAAGGAAGGACCTACCGACAATCTGCAAGGACTTTGAAGAGTTGGGGAAGAAAGTAAAGGAACTGGATGCACAGGTAGTTTTTTCTTCTATCCTTCCAGTAGACGGGCATGGCACCAGGAGATGGAACAGGATCCTTGATGCAAACAACTGGCTAAGACGATGGTGCAGACAACAAGGATTTGGATTCCTGGACCACGGTGTGAATTACTGGTATGATGGACTCCTCGCCAGAGACGGACTACACCTCAACAAACCTGGGAAACACACATTCGCCAGAAGACTCGCTACACTCATCAGGAGGGCGTTAAACTAGAAGAAGAGGGGACGGGAAGAAAAACATTAGACTCGAACAAAGACGACCCAGGAAAACATACTCTGAAGGGAGGTAAGAACATTTCTAAAACAATCCACAGTGAGGAGATTGGAACAAAACAAAATCCTCTAAACTGCATGCTCGCAAACGCCAGAAGCCTGACAAACAAGATGGAAGAACTAGAAGCAGAAATATCTACAGGTAACTTTGACATAGTGGGAATAACCGAGACATGGTTAGATGAAAGCTATGACTGGGCAGTTAACTTACAGGGTTACAGTCTGTTTAGAAAGGATCGTAAAAATCGGAGAGGAGGAGGGGTTTGTCTCTATGTAAAGTCTTGTCTAAAGTCCACTTTAAGGGAGGATATTAGCGAAGGGAATGAGGATGTCGAGTCCATATGGGTTGAAATTCATGGAGGGAAAAATGGTAACAAAATTCTCATTGGGGTCTGTTACAAACCCCCAAATATAACAGAAAGCATGGAAAGTCTACTTCTAAAGCAGATAGATGAAGCTGCAACCCATAATGAGGTCCTGGTTATGGGGGACTTTAACTACCCGGATATTAACTGGGAAACAGAAACCTGTGAAACCCATAAAGGCAAAAGGTTTCTGCTAATAACCAAGAAAAATTATCTTTCACAATTGGTGCAGAATCCAACCAGAGGAGCAGCACTTTTGGACCTAATACTATCTAATAGACCTGACAGAATAACAAATCTGCAGGTGGTCGGGCATTTAGGAAATAGCGACCACAATATTGTGCAGTTTCACCTGTCTTTCACTAGGGGGACTTGTCAGGGAGTCACAAAAACATTGAACTTTAGGAAGGCAAAGTTTGAACAGCTTAGAGATGCCCTTAATCTGGTAGACTGGGACAATATCCTCAGAAATAAGAATACAGATAATAAATGGGAAATGTTTAAGAACATCCTAAATAGGCAGTGTAAGCGGTTTATACCTTGTGGGAATAAAAGGACTAGAAATAGGAAAAACCCAATGTGGCTAAACAAAGAAGTAAGACAGGCAATTAACAGTAAAAAGAAAGCATTTGCACTACTAAAGCAGGATGGCACCATTGAAGCTCTAAAAAACTATAGGGAGAAAAATACTTTATCTAAAAAACTAATTAAAGCTGCCAAAAAGGAAACAGAGAAGCACATTGCTAAGGAGAGTAAAACTAATCCCAAACTGTTCTTCAACTATATCAATAGTAAAAGAATAAAAACTGAAAATGTAGGCCCCTTAAAAAATAGTGAGGAAAGAATGGTTGTAGATGACGAGGAAAAAGCTAACATATTAAACACCTTCTTCTCCACGGTATTCACGGTGGAAAATGAAATGCTAGGTGAAATCCCAAGAAACAATGAAAACCCTATATTAAAGGTCACCAATCTAACCCAAGAAGAGGTGCGAAACCGGCTAAATAAGATTAAAATAGATAAATCTCCGGGTCCGGATGGCATACACCCACGAGTACTAAGAGAACTAAGTAATGTAATAGATAAACCATTATTTCTTATTTTTAGTGACTCTATAGCGACAGGGTCTGTTCCGCAGGACTGGCGCATAGCAAATGTGGTGCCAATATTCAAAAAGGGCTCTAAAAGTGAACCTGGAAATTATAGGCCAGTATGTCTAACCTCTATTGTTGGTAAAATATTTGAAGGGTTTCTGAGGGATGTTATTCTGGATTATCTCAATGAGAATAACTGTTTAACTCCATATCAGCATGGGTTTATGAGAAATCGCTCCTGTCAAACCAATCTAATCAGTTTTTATGAAGAGGTAAGCTATAGGCTGGACCACGGTGAGTCATTGGACGTGGTATATCTCGATTTTTCCAAAGCGTTTGATACCGTGCCGCACAAGAGGTTGGTACACAAAATGAGAATGCTTGGTCTGGGGGAAAATGTGTGTAAATGGGTTAGTAACTGGCTTAGTGATAGAAAGCAGAGGGTGGTTATAAATGGTATAGTCTCTAACTGGGTCGCTGTGACCAGTGGGGTACCGCAGGGGTCAGTATTGGGACCTGTTCTCTTCAACATATTCATTAATGATCTGGTAGAAGGTTTACACAGTAAAATATCGATATTTGCAGATGATACAAAACTATGTAAAGCAGTTAATACAAGAGAAGATAGTATTCTGCTACAGATGGATCTGGATAAGTTGGAAACTTGGGCTGAAAGGTGGCAGATGAGGTTTAACAATGATAAATGTAAGGTTATACACATGGGAAGAGGGAATCAATATCACCATTACACACTGAACGGGAAACCACTGGGTAAATCTGACAGGGAGAAGGACTTGGGGATCCTAGTTAATGATAAACTTACCTGGAGCAGCCAGTGCCAGGCAGCAGCTGCCAAGGCAAACAGGATCATGGGGTGCATTAAAAGAGGTCTGGATACACATGATGAGAGCATTATACTGCCTCTGTACAAATCCCTAGTTAGACCGCACATGGAGTACTGTGTCCAGTTTTGGGCACCGGTGCTCAGGAAGGATATAATGGAACTAGAGAGAGTACAAAGGAGGGCAACAAAATTAATAAAGGGGATGGGAGAACTACAATACCCAGATAGATTAGCGAAATTAGGATTATTTAGTCTAGAAAAAAGACGACTGAGGGGCGATCTAATAACCATGTATAAGTATATAAGGGGACAATACAAATATCTCGCTGAGGATCTGTTTATACCAAGGAAGGTGACGGGCACAAGGGGGCATTCTTTGCGTCTGGAGGAGAGAAGGTTTTTCCACCAACATAGAAGAGGATTCTTTACTGTTAGGGCAGTGAGAATCTGGAATTGCTTGCCTGAGGAGGTGGTGATGGCGAACTCAGTCGAGGGGTTCAAGAGAGGCCTGGATGTCTTCCTGGAGCAGAACAATATTGTATCATACAATTATTAGGTTCTGTAGAAGGACGTAGATCTGGGTATTTATTATGATGGAATATAGGCTGAACTGGATGGACAAATGTCTTTTTTCGGCCTTACTAACTATGTTACTATGTTACTATGTTACTATGTTACTATCTCCCTGCAGTAATCTCAGCCAGGTATGGCAGGCAGCAATAAGGAGTGGACTGATGCACAAATTAAATAAAAAGTGTGGACAAACAAACAAGATAGCTGTGCAGAAAGGAAGGAACAAGAGGATTTGTGCTTTGAAAAAAGCAGTTGGTTTGCACAGCGGCGTACACACAGCAATGCAGCTATCAGGGAGCCTTCTAGGGCAGCCCAATGAGCTACAGCGCTGAGGAAAAAAAAAAAAAAAAGGAGCTTCCACTGTCCCTGCACACCGAAGGTGGTGTTGGGCAGTGGAAATCGCTACAGCACAAGCGGTTTTGTGGTTAATGGACCCTGCCTAACGCTATCCCTGCTTCTGACGAAGCGGCAGCAACCTCTCCCTAAGCTCAGATCAGCAGCAGTAACATGGTGGTCGGCGGGAACTCCCCTTTATAGCCCCTGTGACGCCGCAGACAGCAAGCCAATCACTGCAATGCCCTTCTCTAAGATGGTGGGGACCAGGACCTATGTCATCACGCTGCCCACACTCTGCGTTTACCTTCATTGGCTGAGAAATGGCGCTTTTCGCGTCATTGAAACGCGACTTTGGCGCGAAAGTCGCGTACCGCATGGCCGACCACGCACAGGGGTCGGATCGGGTTTCATGAAACTCGACTTCGCCAAAAGTCGGCGACTTTTGAAAATGTTTGACCTGTTTCGCTCAACCCTAGTCTACAGAGTTTCCACGTCTCAGAGCTCGTTCTTGTATTTTTGGGTATTTGTCAGATCACTGTGTGCGCTCTGATCGCTAAGCACACTGTGTTTCTGGATTGCCTTCATAACACCTGTCATTAGCAAACATAACAGTCTATGCATGCAGCTTGTATTTAGATTTTTAACATTCTGACCTCTGCTGAAGGTCCTTGAGCATTTCTTACAGATGACTTTGCACTGATCATTTGGATGTTGGTTAAAAAAATGCCAGGCTGCACTCTTCCTACTATCGGATACCTTTTCAGGCATTGCACACTGAGCTACTTTAACCGGATGGCCACGCTGTCCTACAACTGGTTTTGGTTTTGCCACACGTTTTTGGCCAGATACGGGCCTGCCAGATGGAACCTGTTGCGATGTTGATGCCTGCTGCGGCTCCTCCTACGTTTCAGAGCTACTGCCGGCTGCACTCTGTTCCCCCAATGGCTGCCAATCGGGGTCAACAACTGGGTCATCTATGACCTCCTCTTCTATGTCCTGTGCACCTTCCTCTGTGTCACCGTGTAAGCCGGTGCTATAGCGTTCATGACGGGGCTCCATAGTCTCATCTGGGTCAGATTCTGGATCAGTACACTGCGAGGGCAATTTTGTGATCTGAGTCAAAGGAACAGCATAATAATCTGGCTGTGGCTGTGCATCTGTGCACTCCATGTCCGATTCATCTTGTAATGGGCATGGCCTGTTAACAATTTCCCTTTCTAACCCAGGAACGGTATGTGTAAAGAGCTCCATGGAGTAACCCGTTGTGTTGCTTGACGCATCCTTCTCTGTTGTTCTGGGTGAAGAACGCAAGGAAATGACTTGTCCCTGACCGGGAACATCCACTGACGACGCGCTGCTTTTACATTTTGCACTTTCCGAAGAGGAGGCAAAAGAGCTAGAGGCAGAGTCAGCAAAGAAAGCCAAAACTTGTTCCTGCTGCTCCGGCTTTAAAAGCGGTTTTCCTACTCCCTGAAAAGGGAGCGTTTGAGGCCCTGTGTAGCCAGATGATGACGGTGGCTGAACAACTCGAGACTTAGGTGCTATATTGCTTTTCCCACGACCACCTGATGCTCCACTACCATCATTACCAGCTGGCAATGACCGCCCACGGCCACGACCTCTTCCAGACTTCCTCATTCTTGGAAATATGTAACCAAACTAATAAACGGTATTTGGTACTGTAAAACCAGTTACAAGGTGGATGCAAAATTGTTGTGAATTTAAATCTCTCTTTATAGGTGTGTGAGAGTGCAGGGAAAACCAGGCTCACTGTATTACAGTACACAGTTTCAGTGGCAGACAGTGGCTGACAGATATGCCACTAACAGGACTGACGCAGATGCCCACACTGGAAATAAAAATCTCCCCTTCTTTTTTTTTTATATGGAAGACTAGTGAATAAATTTGGCCCACTGTATTACAGTATATTTTCTGTGGCAGAAAATGACAGACAGATACCACAGACTGGACTGGCACACATGCACAGATTTGCCAATATTAATCTCCCCTTCTTTTTTTTTTTGATGGGAGACTAGTGAATAAATCTGGCCCACAGTTTTACAGTAGTGTTTCAGTGGCACAAAATGACAGACCGATACCACAGACTGAACTGGCACAGATGCACAGATTTGCCAATATTAATCTCCCCTTTTTGTTTTTATATGGAAGACTAGTGAATAAATCTCGCCCACTGTTTTACAGTATTGTTTCTGTGGCACAAAATGACTGACAGATACAACAGACTGGACTGGCACAGATGCACTGATTGGCAATATAAATCTCCATTTTTAGGTGTGGAACAGTGCAGAAAAATACAGGCCCACTGTTTCACACTACACAGTTTCAGGGGCAGAAAGTGGCTTGAAGATATATATATATATATATATATATATATATATATATATATATATATATATATAAAAAGGGACTGTACTACAATTACTATCTTCCTAAAGTAATCTCAGAAAAGTATGGCAGGCAGCAATAAAAAGGACTCAAAATTGTGGACAAACAAACAAGATAGCTGTGCAGAAAGGAAGGAACAACAGGATTTGTGCTTTGAAAAAAGCAGTTGGTTTGCACAGCGGCATACAAACAGCAATGCAGCTGTCAGGGAGCCATATAAGGCAGCCTAATAAGCTACAGAGGGGATGCACTGAAATCTAGCCTCCACTGTCCCTGCAAGGAAAAGGTGGTGTTGGACAGTGGAAATCGCTACAGCACAAGCGGTTTGGGGGTTTATATTCCCTGCCTAACGCTATCCCTGCTTCTGACAAAGCGGCAGCAAACTCTCCCTATGCTTAGATCAGCAGCAGTAAGATGGCGGTCGGCGTGCACGCCCCTTTATAGCCCCTGTGACGCCGCAGAAAGCAAACCAATCACTGTAATACCCTTCTCTAAGATGGTGGGGACCGAGAACTATGTCATCACGCTGCCCACACTCTGCATCCTCCTTCATTGGCTGAGAAATGGCGCTGAACACGTCATATGAAACGCAACTTTGGCGCGAAGGTCGCATACCGCATGGCCGACCTCACACAGGGATCGGGTCAGGTTTCATGAAACCCGACTTTGCCAAAAGTCGGCGACTTATGAAAATGACCGATCCGTTTCGCTCAACCCTAATGAACATCCCTTAAATAAATGGGACATGTCAGGTTGATATGATTTAATAGCCACTGTGTCACGATACTAGTGGATACAACTGGACACCAGTGGCTAGGTCAAAGAGACTGCAGACACATTGGTTTGAACAAGCAGAATTGTATTTGTGATCTGAATGCAATATAGCATGTAAGTCCAGATAAATGGTCAGTCAATCTGATAAACAGTAATAGCAGAGCTGATACTCTGCGACACAGCATGCAATGTCACTGAGCAATGAGTGCACAAGACACAGTCTCTTGCAGAGCAGAGGTACACACTACCTGGCTGGAGTTCTTACTTCACCGCAAGTGTGGTCAGTCAGAGGTTTCTGAAGTCAGGTGTCCAGCAATCACTTGGTCAGCAGGCAGGGATCCAGACGTGCAGGTTGGCAGAGGACTCCGCCGTTAGGTAAGGACCAACAGGGATCGTAAGTCCAGGCTTTGGACTGCAGAGGAACAAGGTCCAAAATATAATACACAAGCAATGAAACAGAGCAGGTGCTGGCTTTATATATAACTTTGGCAGGAAGCAAAATGGCCGACGTGAAACATCAAGATCCATGTTAACTACGGGCAAGTCTAAGGGCAAGAGAAACAGATTCCAGGACTAGATACTGACATTACTCCCACCTCAAGAACGGCCTCCGGATGACCCAAAAGCAGGTTTGCCAGGGTACCTTTGATGGAACTGCTCAATCAGTCGGGAGGCGTTAATATTGTTAACGGGTTCCCAGGAATTCTCCTCTGAAGAATAGCCTTGCCATTTAATCAGATACTGCAATCAATTTCTGTAGATTCTTGAATCCAAAATCCTCTCAACGATGAACTGCTCTTGACCATACACAAGAACGGGATCGGGAGGAGGAGATGAACGTCCTGGAAAAGGATTTGGTACTACAGCCTTTAGTAGGGAAGTATGAAAGACAGGATGTATCTTCATTGTTCTTGGGAGTTTTAAGCGACATGCAACAGCACCTACCAGACCACTGATCCTATAAGGACCGATGTACTTCTGTCCCAATTTAGGAGAAGGGATCTTCATCTTTTACTTCTTTGTAGATAACCAGGCTAAATCTCCTACCTTAAATTTTGGTGTTGGTTTGTGAAATCTGTCAGCTGCATTCTTGTACCTATCTTGTGCAGAACCCAAAGTCTCTTTCAGAAGTTCAAGGTTCTGTTGAAGTGAAGAGATCCTGTCGGCAACTGCTGGTAAAGATGTATCTACCGATAATCTGGCAAGAATGCTAGGGTGATATCCCAGGTTAGCGTAGAATGGAGACTGCTTGGTGGAGGCACTCTGGGAGTTGTTATAAGAAAATTCAGCCAATGGGAGTAGCCTTACCCAATCATCTTGCAAATGGAAAACATAGCAGCGAAGGTATTGCTCCAGCAGAAGATAAGTTAACTTCTATGCCTAATGCTGAACAAAAGCTTCACCAAAACCTTGAAGTAAATTGAACTCCACGGTCTGAAACAACTTCTGCAGACGAAAGATGTTCTGGATAATTAGATCAGCAGTGTCCTTCGCAGAGGGTAAATCGGAACAAGGGATGAAGTGGGACGCCTTGGTCAAGCGATTGACCACCACCAAAATTGTACTCTTTCCCTCGGAAAGGGGCAGTTCTACAATATAGTCCATAGAAATGGATCCCCACATGCGAGACGGCACCGGCAAAGGCTGTAACACACCAGTAGGGGAGGCACGTGGGACCTTGAATTTGGCACATACCTCGCAAAATGAAACATTCTTCTGAACATCCTTCCGAAAATCTGGCCACCAGAAGAAGCGAGATAAGAATTCTTGAGTCTTCTGAATTCCTCTGTGCCCTGCAACCTTAGAGCCATGAACCATTTTCAACACTCTTAGGCCGGCATCACACTCAACGTATCAAAATACAGTCCGTAATTTATGCAGAAAAGTCACCAAAATAGTGTTCCGTATCTCCTCGGTAGGCAGGGTGTGTCAGCGTATTTTGCGCATGGCATCCTCCGTATGTAATCCGCATGGCATCCGTACTGCGAGATGTGTCAGTGAGACACATATATATATATAAATATTTCATCCAGCGCGAGATAGCTTTAAAGCCGGTAATTCTATTGCCGGCTTTTGCTATCTCCTTCCTAAACCCGACATGATATGAGACAAGGTTCACATACAGTAAACCATCTCATATCCCCATTTTTTTGCATATTCCACACTACTAATGTTAGTAGCGTGTATGTACAAAATTTGGGCGCTCTAGCTATTAAATTAAAGGGCTAAATGGAGGAAAAAATTGGCGTGGGCTCCTGCGCAATTTTCTCTGCCAGAGTAGTAAAGCCAGTGACTGAGGGCAGATATTAATAGCCTGGAGAGGGTCCATGGTTATTGCCCCCCCCCCCGGCTAAAAACATCTGCCCCCAACCACCCCAGAAAAGGCACATCTGGAAGATGCGCCTATTCTGGCACTTGGCCACTCTCTTCCCATTCCCGTGTAGTGGTGGGATATGGGGTAATAATCCAATTGTTTGAAATGGTTAAAAAACACACAAACACATTATTACAAAGTCTTTTAATGAAATAAAGACACTGGTTGTTGTAATATTTTATAAGACTCTTAATCCACCTGAAGACCCTCGCTCTTTAACCCCTTACCGGCATCGGACGTACTATACCGTCCGATGCCGGCTCCCCTGCTTTGATGCAGGGCTCCGCGGTGAGCCCGCATCAAAGCCGGGACATGTCAGCTGTTTTGAACAGCTGACATGTGCCCGTAATAGGCGTGGGCAGAATCGCGATCTGCCCGCACCTATTAACTAGTTAAATGCCGCTGTCAAATGCAGACAGCGGCATTTAACTACCGCTTCCGGCCGGGCGGCCGGAAATGACGTCATCGCCGACCCCCGTCACATGATCGGAGGTCGGCGATGCTTGTATATTGTAACCATAGAGTTCCCAGAGACCTCTATGGTTACTGATCGCCGGTGGCTGTGAGCGCCACCCTGTGGTCGGCGCTCACAGCACACCTCCATTTCTGCTACATAGCAGCGATCAGCAGATCGCTGCTATGTAGCAGAGCCGATCGTGCTGTGCCTGCTTCTAGCCTCCCATAAAGGCTATTGAAGCATGGCAAAAGTTAAAAAAAAAGTTTAAAAAAATGTGAGAAAAATAAAAAAAACATAAAAGTTTAAATCACCCCCCTTTCGCCCCAATCAAAATAAATCAATAAAAAAATATCAAATCTACACATATTTGGTATTGCCGCGCTCAGAATCGCCCGACCTATCAATTAAAAAAAAGTATTAACCTGATCGCTAAACAGCGTTGCGGGAAAAAAATTCGAAAAGCCAGAATTACGTTTCTTTGGTCGCCGCGACATTGCATTAAAATGCAATAATGGGCGATCAAAAGAATGTATCTGCACCGAAATGCAATCATTAAAAACGTCATCTCGGCATGCAAAAAATAAGCCCTCAACCGACCCCAGATCATGAAAAATGGAGACGCTACGAGTATCGGAAAATGGCGCTATTTTTTTTTTTTTAGCAAAGTTTGGAATTTTTTTTCACCACTTAGATAAAAAATAACCTAGTCATGTTAGGTGTCTATGAACTCGTACTGACCTGGAGAATCATAAAGGCAGGTCATTTTTAGCATTTAGTGAACCTAGCAAAAAAGCCAAACAAAAAACTAATGTGGGATTGCACTTTTTTTGCAATTTCACCGCACTTGGAATTTTTTTCCCATTTTCTAGTACACGACATGCTAAAACCAATGATGTTGTTCAAAAGTACAACTCTTCCCGCAAAAAATAAGCCCTCACATGGCCAAATTGACGGAAAAATAAAAAAGTTAAGGCTCTGGGAAGGAGGGGAGCGAAAAATGAACACGGAAAAACGAAAAATCCCCCAGTCATGAAGGGGTTAACAAAGGAAAAATAAAAAAACAACAATATCTCATACCTTTCGATGATCTGTCACGTCCCACGATGTAAATCCATCGGAAGGGGTTAAATTATTTTACATGCAGGAGCTCTGCTATAATGCAGCTGTGCTCCTGCCTGTAAAACCCCAGCGAATGAATGGAAAGTAGGTCAATGACCTGTAGTTACCTTCATTCGCGGTGATGCGCCCTCTGCTGGTTGTCCTCATATGACCTCGAGCGTGGTAACTTTTCAGAAAATTTTCCCAGCCTCCATTTCAGACAATTGGATTAATAATGGATAGGTGTCATAATTGACGCCTCTCCATTATTAATCTGGCTTAATGTCACCTTACAAAAGCAAGGTGACATTAACCCTTCATTACCCCATATCCCACCGCTACACGGGAATGGGAAGAGAGTGGCCAAGTGCCAGAATAGGCACATCTTCCAGATGTGCCTTTTCTGGGGTGGCTGGCGGCAGATGTTTTTAGCCAGGGGGGGCCAATAACCATGGACCCTCTCCAGGCTATTAATATCTGCCCTCAGTCACTGGCTTTACTACTCTGGCGGAGAAAATTGCGCGGGAGCCCACGCCAATTTTTTCCGCCATTTAACCCTTTAATTTAATAGCTAGAGCGTCCAAATTTTGCACATACACACTACTAACATTAGTATTGTGGAGTATGCAAAAAAAATGGGGATATGAGATGGTTTACTGTATGTAAACCATGTCTCATATCATGTCGGGTTTAGGAAGGAGATAGCAAAAGCCGGCAATTGAATTACCGGCTTTAAAGCTATCTAGCGCTGTATGAAATATTAATATATATACATATATGTGTCTCAATGACATATATATATATATATATATATATATATATATACCTATTCTATGTGTACACATTTATTCTACCTATTCTATTGTAAGCTGTCAGTGTGATTTTACTGTACACCGCACTGAATTGCTCGGCTTTTCTCTCTAACACCGCTGCCTATTTCTCGCAAGTCATACTGCTGGTCCGTGTGTAATCCATATTTTTCTCGCCCCATAGACTTTCATTGGCGTATTTTTTGCGCAATACGGTGACAAACGCAGCATGCTACGATTTTCTACGGCCGTAGAAGACCGTATAATACGGATCAGTAAAATACGGCTGATAGGAGCTGGGGCATAGAGAAGCATTGTACCGTATGCAATCCGTATTTTCAGGACCTCTCATATGTCCTTAAAACACGGTAGTGTGAGGCCGGCCTTAACCTCACGGCTTCAGGAATGTAGAAGCGCCGTTCCCGGGTCCAAACTCCATTCCCAAAAAGAAGGCTTACCTCATCAGATGGCTGAGACAGGAAAAGATCAGAATTGTAAGCTTCTTTGATGACCTGCAACAAATCTTGGTTATGAATGACACCTACAAAATTGCAATCAGAAAGTAT